>NC_069115.1:33901793-34236793 GCF_025612915.1 Magallana angulata
TAAAACATTGCGACACAGTCCGCACTTTTAGCTACTCTTTCGGTTAGAAATAACTAACTTTTGTTTATATATTTTGGTTGGACATTTTTCTCTGATCCTATCATGTCAGTATGAATGTACACATTGCTCTAGTTTTCTTATAATTGTGTCTTAAATATCAAAATCCCATGGGTGCTTGGTGGGATTTTTCCTTCCATCTCAAAACCCACCAAAATCCAATGGGAGAAAAAGATATGTGGAATATAAAACCCCGTGGGGGTTTTCTCCCATCATTGATGTTGATAGAATAAATGATTTTCTACAAGGGTTTAGTAGGATTTCAAATCCTATGAATCACCATGTTGGGATATTTTATCCCAAAGGATAAAAAGTCTTATCTAAAATAACATTTATTTTTTATGCAGTTGTATTTTGTTGGTCTCAGTGGTACTTTTATGAATATTGTGAGTTTATACTATATTATATTAACACTTATAATAAATGTTTATTTAACAGTTATTAGTCACATTTTTTCTGATACTAGACTCAATGAGCTTTAATAATTTTTTTTCTCTCTCTCTATCTCTTTTTTTCTCTCTCTCTCCTGATGAACGATTTCGGTTTGTTTCAAAGTTAATTATGAATTATTACATTTGTATATATACCGCGTACTCTCTCTCGCTATCTCTCTCTATCTCTCTTTCTCTTTTTCTCTTTCTCTGAATTTTTGGCCATAGGGTTTGAAAGATTAATTCTGATTTTAAACTTGCAGTTACCAATAGTGCTAAATATTTTCTGACTTCATCTATTCATTGACAAGACATTTTAGTAACTAAAAGCCTTGTGTTAATGTTACTCATTATTAACTGACGTTGTGTTCTTTCCGGGCAGTCATATGGTATATTATGTGCATGAATATTGTTGTTTTATCATACACGATCGCGTATTAACATGTACATGTAGTAATTTGACAAAGACTATTCATAAATGCATGATGTCTGTTCTAGATGATGTAGATATACTGACATCCAATGAAAATATGCCCCCGTGCATTCTCATTCTATCAGCAAATAGCAGTTAGAACATGCACTCATATGGCAAATGGATATCAAGATTAAATACTCCAAAATAAAAAACATTCAAACTAATAAAGGAAAAATTTCAATGAACATTTGTAAACATGTTAGCTAGATCAACAATGGCACAGTTTCGGTGTTGATTACTACTCCTGAAAATATTGACTGCACAATTTCAGGATGAACTTGTCTAAGCTGAGTTTACATGGAAACTCTGTAACTAAAGAACGAAATACATGTAGAGGACGAATTCCAATTACTTCTGAAATGAACTTAGATTACAATTTCAGAAGTAAACTTTATCTAAGTGTTAATTTTCCAAATAATCTCTCTTGTTCCTTTAGTTTCTAAATTCAAACTCTCGTTTGTAATTTTCCAAGACAAGCTGCAAATTGTATTCATTCTGCATTTCCTAATTTTATAAACGGCTGAAGTGTTCGCCTACAAATTGACACGCAAGTTACACCCTTATCTAGTTAATGAAATCATCCTGTTAATTTGATCGAAAATGAGGCTTAAGAAACATAACACTACAGTAAACAGTTCAGGTTATATGAATGCATCTATATCTTTGTAAATCATGCTGGGATTTTTTTTTTACATAGATGATAGAGTTAAAAGGAAAACATCAATGATTTTACATATCCAGTTTGATTTATTTTACATAGTTTAATTCTGCAAAAGACTTTAAGAGGCATCCCTTCCTTGTCCCTCATCCGATGATTTTTTGGGGTAATATTTCACGTTATCGAATTAAACAAATAATTCTTGTAAACATGTGATACAACAATTCCAAATCAATTGTTGAAGAAATCTTATTGATACTTTTTTTCAATTTTGAAAAGTTTACAGTCATTAAATCACCAAACCATTTGTTTATATCAAACAGATTTTCTTAGTACGAAATACGAATGTTTTTCTTATGTTGAATAAAAACATGTTTATTTCTCATTTAAACAAAGAGCTGTCGTGTTTGTTCTTGAGAATTTAGATAAATATTATTTTTAAACAAAACAGAATCGCACATTTTAAACCAATAAATTAATAGAGTTGTATGAACTGTAAACGTTGGATTTGTTTTCATTTAAATATATTTATTGACTTTTAAACTCCTTTAATTGATGTTGCATTTTACTTGGCCATCACAATAATTTTCTAAAGTTTAGATAGACACACATAGGTATTTGCATGGTGAACCCTTGACTTTGTCAAACGAGGACATCACAATATTAATATTCAAATGTATTAGATATTTCCTTGATAAAATAATTATCGTGAATTATTCAGCATTGTAAGGCCATCCCCTAATATAACCCGAAAAATTATATCTGATATACTTCCAGGAACCTACACATACAATTAACAAACTAAAAAAACAGGCAGTGCTGAAACATCTTTTATTTGTTCGCATCAGTGAATAATGCTTTTGGATGCACCTCTAGTGAAACAAACAATCATATTTTGTTTCGTTTTAAATTTTATATTTATTGTGAAACCCATGACTCAGAGGTAAATTCTTTTTTTTTTATATAATTAAAAACACAGGTGTAATATAAAGCCTACACTGTATTACTATGACTTTTATCTTTTTTTTAAATAGTCGTGGATATGCAGCTGTGAGTACAACGACTAAAGGTAGAATATTCTTTTACGATTGTGTAGCTTCTATTAGATATATATTATAAAATCACAGAACCTGAAAATAATAACAGATTAAGTTTAAGTGTTTAAGTATTTGTTTTTACTGGGGTTTTTTTTTCAAGCAAGTAACCATTGCTTATCGCTATTAAAGGGCATCTCTACATAGAGTTTATTATTTAAAATATTCAGGCGAGCGTGTGAGTTGGTGTGTTTGTGTGTGGTTTTTGTGGGTGTAATTGTGTGTATGCTTGTTTTTCATAAATGAATAAATTATTTTTAAAAAGTTTAAGCATTTGGGTACTCATTTCAGTTTGTCCAATTGGATACATTGGTTTGAACTGTTCATTGCGATGCAGATACCCAGCCTTTGGACACCTTTGCCAGAACAAATGTAATTGCAAACAATCACGCTGTAATCACAAGACGGGATGTGAAAGTATGTGTTAATTTTAACAGTAAATATATATATATATTTTTTAAAATAATACATCGCTATTTTAATGATTTTACAGTATATGTAGATGGCAAACTAAGTTATATATCTGCAGGCAGCAAGAGTGTCGACAAAATTTAAGTCCTCTGAATACGCATTTGCTAAACATAAAATCAAAGTGTATTATTTTTCTACGAAGGAAAGCAATAGAACTTTCAAATGTTTGTTGTTAAGTTGTTCAATTGTTCAGTTCAGTTGTTCGTTTACATTTTTTTCCACCATCAAAATGCAGTTATATACATGCATCACGTTTCGAATGTTGTAATGAATTGTTTAATAGGTTACTAGTAATTCTAATATGGTGATATTTTTATAGGAAAAAAAACTCTTCAATTTTATGAGTGTATACGGGTACGTTTAGTTGTTTTAGTTGCATAGCACGAAACATTCGTTTATCGATGTGAATAATCAAGACATTATAGTCAAATAACTATTTTCCAATCAAAACCGATGTCACTGAAATTATATTTTTTCTATCATTTATTTGAATATTTAATTTGATTTATTTCGTTCTTTCCCGAATTAATATTTAATTTCAAATTAATGCTTATGTAGTGAATTCAATATTTTTATAGGTTGCCCAATTGGTTCGTTTGGCCCAAATTGTGAACTAACCTGTCGATTTCCAGGTTTTGGTTTTCAGTGTCAACAAAATTGCAGTTGCGAAGAAAATATCTGTGACCATAAGGAGGGATGCATATATAGTGAGTAAAGTTGTTATGTTTTGACGAAATTGCATAAAAATGGTTAAGAACAAGGGCATTACAGGGTTAAGATTAAAATATACGATTATTCATACAATGTTATATTCCTGCTAATTTAACATGTCGTACTGATAAGGTCTGTACTAGTTTTTGAATAATCTTATTTCAAGTATCTGTTTATGCACTAGAATGGAATACATGATTTTATATTATCTATATAATGTTCACTTCTTTGATCTCAATATTCTCTACTTCATGTTTCAAAAAAGATGTGTCAACAGATAGTTTTTAAAGTATTTACTCCAATGCCGAATGCTTCACATACGTTGTCATATAGCTTATACATAGACTTAAAGAATATTATATTGTTGAAATTGGGATTTGTCTTTGTCATTGTTTATGAGCCTCCATGGGATGATACATGTAAAAAAAAAAAACTGTCCTCAGCCAAGTCCTTAGTTAAATTGTGCAATCTCAAAATTGTGGATATTCCATATCTATAAAGGCTGTATCAAAGTTTTTCTTACAGATTTAACGACGAACAAAATGGTTACGAAGACTTTATTCACTGTAACATCCACACAGGATGAATTAGGTAAATCAATGCTACTAACATTTGTGAAAAGTCGCATCACACTTGAAAGAACATCAATGTCTCATTATATAATTGATAATTTTAGAATATACAAAGACTCCAGTCCAGAATGTTGATCATATTTTTTCTTCGCAAGACGATATAATGATGAAATTAAATTATGAAAACAAACCTGTCTTGATTTCAACAATAATCATTGCTCTCGCAATATTTGCTCTTATACTTTTGTGGGTTTATGTTTCGACGTTTGTGGTAGAACCTTGTCCGCAAAGAATCTAGAAGAACATTGTACTGAAAATTCACAGGAATTCACGACAGGTGTACTGGCACTGTACCAGTTATCGGCTAAAATTTAATGTTTTCTTCTCGTATTTTCTTATTTCTTGATATTTTTGGATAAAACTTGCCATACTTTAAATAATGAATTCCTTATTTATCAATCTGTTAGTTTATATCATTTTTAAAACCGCAAACATCTTGTTTTGTGATTTTTATCAGGCCCCGAATTTTTACGACCTACTGTACCAGTTATCGGCTTCGTGATAATAACATAGTAAAATCCCTGTACATGTTGATTTTATACTCTGCTAAATGAAATTTGAATTATGTCCCTTGTGGGGTCCGACTAAAGTAGTCGGGGTTGTGATACATTATAAACAAAACTTATAAAATTATTCGTTTATTATCAAACGGTAATTCACCAAATCGTACACGTATTCAATACATAATTGTGCAATCAGGCTTTCAACTGCGCTACGAATCTCTCGGCTATTGATGAATTCCTTTTGTGTATACATGTTATATGTATTGATATTATATGTCAAATCAAAGAAGGGATATAATAACCTATCACAAAGAGGTAATATTCTATTTTTAACTTATTACGTCATTTTCCCCACTGCTGAAAGTGCAAAGATGTCAAATCAGCGGTAAACAATGATCGTTTAATCTCATGTTAAAAACATATTCAAGAAAGTTTTTAAGCAAACCTACTTTTCTTTTTTCGAAAAAGACGACTGAATTAAAAAATCGTGGATTGTCCCGTGCTATAAACCCGAATTCTCAGTTTAGCCGATAACTGGTCTTAGCCGATAACTGGTACAGTACCAGTAAGGAAAATGGAGAAAAAAATATGAATTGAAACCAGAAAATTGGTTCGTGAACCCTAAGGTGTGAAGAACGCGCGTCCCTTTTCTTCATTAAGAACTTTCATATTCCTCCGATTACATATTTTACTGTAACAGTTACTGTACTAGTGTCCAATAATGTGTTTTACATATATTAAGCATTACAAATAAAAAAAAAACCACAGCTTTACCAGGTTAGAAACATTTAAATTTTTCCGGATTATAGATTATTCAAATCTTAAGCAGAAAATGTTTTTAAATTGAAAGAACTTTTTTTGTTAAATTAATAATCCATATTGGCTTATCCTAAAATTAGGGGTCCAGATGTATCCTCACTCTTTATTCAACATCTATAGTTTATAAAAATTATATGAGACAAAATAAAAATTATTGGTAGTTTATATATTTATTCCTTTAAATCTTATTTCGTTTAACAAAAACCAAGACATAATTATGGTTTAGTTTCTTAAACCTTTGAATAATGTATAATCTTAACAGTTTTATTTATAGGCCAAGTTATAGCATAATCACAAAATGTTTAATTTTTCGTGTGAAAGAACGTACATGAAGCTTAACATTGAATTGGCCTATAGTCCGGTTCCTCGCTCCGCATGGCGCCAATCGTATGATACTTAAAAATTGTTCATTTTTATTGCATTGTATATTGATCTTGACTACTAGTTTTATTATAACCTTAACAATATATGATATATTAGCTATAGGATTTACTTTTTTATTGTTGAAATATGTTTTAACAAATAGTTAGAGTGTACTTATAATCGTGAGAAATATATACAAAGTTTGTTGATATAGTTTACCTTGCTATTCAATCTGGTCCCTTACTTCGCTCGTGAATTATGCCAAAATGACGATCATATACATGTCGTTTTATTCATAAAAATATCTAATAATGCAATTAACAATAGTCAGAGGTTGCCCTTTTTAATTACTTTTGATTGCATTTTTCATAAAAAAAATTGCTTATTGCTGATAAGTAACAGACCATAGTGATAAAATTTAAAGCATATTCAAAAGGGAAGTCACAGATGACGATGTGTCTTTATATAGCTACGGCTCCCTTTGTAAACCCCTTTCTTAAGCAAACATTTTTTCTGTAAAATAATGAAAAAAATATAATCCACAACATTAAGGGGATAAACTAATTTTTTAGAATACAAATTACAGAACTTGAGAGTATCATCTCATGGTTCATTTTAAAACTAAAACGATTTCTTTATTTGCCTGTTGAATACGTGTATTAGTAGATCGCTCTTTCATTTTTATTTTAAAATGCATGAAAAAGGCATAAAGAACATGACAATGTGTACCATGTATTAATGCAACATTTTAAATATTTTCATGTTCGCATCTGTCATTTAAGTGTCAGATACATGAAAAATAAAGTGCATGAAATTATCTTTTTTCGCTAGAAATAAGTAATATATGGCTTTGGAATGTTTCCGAAGTATACATACAGCATTGTGATATCGTTCTTTGATTGTCGTTCTTGTGTAATGATTAAACTCGTTAGAACAAATGCACTTTGTTTGGATTAAACACTTGGAATTGTACAATAAACCTAGTCAGTTGTCATACTCCAAAGTTTGTTTCCTTATTTATTTGTTATAAAATCGGTGGAAAAAGCTGTATGAAGTTATAAGTTTTTGAGTTAAACCATATTGAATCTGTGATTGCAAATAAACATAAAACTTTATTTATTATCTTTTGAAAAAGACATAATACATGTAGAATAATTCACTCATCTATGATTTATCTTACATGACTTTTTATTTTTCTAATGCGAGTCAAATACTTATTGTAAACAAAACATGAACTTATAGAATACGTTTGTTTTAATTTGCAAAAGAATGGTAAAGTGTTGCGATTATTGCACTACGTCCAAATACAGATTTTATAATATTGGTTTGACTTTTACTTAGCGCTCAAGATATTCAGTGTTGATTTGACATCGCTGTTGTAAACAATGACAATAAAAAGCAATTAGAACGGTAATGTATTGTATGAGCGTAAGAAATGATTAATGTTGAGAAACTTGTTTTTGTGAAAGTAAAATGAAAAACGCTATGTCAGCTGAATACCAGGATCTCAGAATATGCTTACAATTGTGTGGTTTTATGCCCCCTCCACCCCCATTTTTTTTTCACTAACACCGGCTAAAATTTAGAGACAGAAGCTATTTCAAAATTAATCAGTCGTAAATTCAATAATGCAAAAAGATCTAACTGTTGACAGATCTAAGCAGAAAACTTGCAAAATCTGATTTTTATGGAATTTTTCTTCAGGGTCTAATTAGTTCAGAGCAGCTCATAGCGTCAGAAGTACGCAACATCCTATAGAATAAACACCATAAATGTAGTTTTGAGTCCATAAAATGGTAAAACATGACTTAACACGATACATGCATTGCATTTTTTAAATTATATTGTAAGAATATAAAGAATACATTAAAGATATTTATTTCATTATAGATATGCATTGCTACAGACCCTGAAACGTACTATTACACCAAAAAAGCGTGCGACTTTCGTGCGAGAAACGTTTCGTGTAAACCGTTTAGCGTTTCGTGTAAACCGTTTAGGGTTTCGTGTGAATCGTGAAGCGTTTCGTGTAAACCGTTTAGCGTTTCGGGCAAAGCGTGCAGCGTTTCGGGCAAAGCGTGTAAATCGTTTCGGGCAAAGCGTGCGAGAACCGTGTGAAACGTTCATCAGATTTCATTCGGAACTCTCTGACAATTTAATTGTTTCAAAATAGCGCTCGTGTTAAACATTACTTTAAACTGTTTGTGATTGGCAAAACTCCTATGAGATATTCTCGTGAAAAAAATCGTGAAATGATATACTTATCTTTTAACAAAATTGAATTAATTTTTAACAAACAAAAGAAAAGTAAGCGTATTGAAAAAAGATTAGTTACTGAGACTGTTCGGCTGTGTACAACCAGTACACATAACCTCGGACCTCGGGTAAGACCTGCACCTGGCTGAACCTGTCAATCAAACTCTGTGTATTCGTTTTCATTGGATGGTCACTCGTCTCTTTTTTTGTCAATAACCAATAGAAATTTAATGACTTTAAGGTAGACGGAATCAGTATTTGATGATGCACACAATTTCATTGATAGATTATTTAACATTAATTTGTACAAAATTAAATGCAAACATAGAAAAGAAATATTCTGTTCATTTCTATGAAATGTGGGAAGTGAATTCTTCTGAATCCCGATTACAAATATTTTTACAAGTTATTATTTTAATTATTTAAACACTGATAACGGAAAACAACAAGTAATTAACACACTGAAATGTTCCTAAAATGTACACATGCAATTAATTATTATGGGAATCTATAAGCACTGTACTAAATTCAAATAGATTATGATAGATATATTGTACGCCGTTATGCGGGGCGCCGGTTATGTATACGAATATTGAGACAAAAATTTAAATCATATTTTATTTTTTGTTCTATCCGAAATAGTAATGACAACTTTCTTTGTTTAATCGATTGATTTTTTTTTCTGTGATATTATGTACGGAACATTTATTAACGCGAATGATTCGGTATAAAAGAATTATTCGGTTGTTTTATAGCATTTTTCTAACTTATGTGACTAATTCTATTTTACATAACTTTCAAAATTATCAATGTAAATAATTACAGGTTTATCTACTATTACATGTAGTATTTTTACATCGTATTCTCTGAAACTAATAAAAATATTAATGTGAGAAGAACAAAAAAATCCCGCCGAATACTGAAAAACCGATTTCAGTTTGTAATCATACGGATTTTATTTTTGGTATTAAATATTATGTTACAGTAACTTTTTTTCTCTGGAATTTTTATTATTTACGACAATGATAAGAATCATGGATATTTCTTTTAAGCAATAAATATATTTATAGAAGTAATATTTTTGGCTAATTCTGTGAATAAATAGTTTTTCGCTTTAAATATAAGTACCAAATTAATTTAATTAATAAATTCAACACTTATGTACATATATGTTTCTAATATCGGTATTTCTATTATTTCGTGTTTTCTTAAAATTAATTCTTACTAACAGAGTCAGGGTAAAAATCCGAGAGGAA
Organism: Magallana angulata; assembly: GCF_025612915.1. NCBI lineage: Eukaryota > Metazoa > Mollusca > Bivalvia > Ostreida > Ostreidae > Magallana > Magallana angulata. The sequence goes on from NC_069115.1 coordinate 33,911,520, forward strand.
CCGAGTCGATCAGGATAAAAGCGTGTCCAAAGCGTGTGAAAAGCGAGCAAATCGTTTCGTGCGAGAATCGTTTCGTGTAAACCGTTCAGCGTTTCGTGTAAATCGTTTAGCGTTTCGGGCAAAGCGTGCAGCGTTTCGTGTAAACCGTTCAGCGTTTCGTGTGAACCGTTTAGCGAGCGTGTAGCGAGCGTGCAGCGAGCGTGTGGTGTAGTAGTACGTTTCAGGGTCTGTAAAACGTATATCTATTTTTTAAAGCTTAGCTTTTAATGTTTTAATCCATTTAGTGCAGAGTTTAGCACTACCGTAAGAATAGATCATTGTATCAACATTTTAAAGTCTTTGTCTGCTAATTTCTTTTAGCTTTAGACCGTTAACAAGAGAAATGCAAGTATCTTTCAAACCCAGTTTCATGTCTGCATCCTTTTTTTTTTTTTTTTGCTTTATATCCATGACAACCACTTGTTGCGTAATTAACCTTATTCTTGCAATTATTAGGAATTTTTAAGAATATTTGATATCAAAATGAAAAAAAAGAGTATCAAAACATTTAAGGTTTAGTCTTGCAGAACTGAACTACAATACTGCTGCTTGCATATTAATGATAATTTTTCACACAATACCTAGAAGAGAATAGGTCTCGAGAGTGTTATGGTTGAAACTGTGTTTTGAATAATATGTAATGGCTCAAAAACAAGTTCTAATATTATATATTTAGATTTTAAGGTGTCTTTGTCTGTGATGATGACTATTTCATAATCTAATTGAACAACTGCTGAAAGTTTTATAAACATAAGAAATAAGGAATCATTCTGATTTCTCTGAATATTGTGAAGTGATGAAATACGGTCGGGCGTGATCAAATATCATAAAACCCTTCGTGTAAATTAGATTAGACCGTATCAGCTCATTATATTCAAAGAATGATTCATTAATCCTTAAATAAAACACATTGACTAGTACATGTTATATATTAAAGTTTTTATTGTGTCACGACCACATTTTGTACCGGAAGAATGAATGGTATAATTATATTTCTAAACATAATATCATTTTAAAGTTGTAATCAAATAAAAATGCTTAAACAAAGGAATTTTCCAACTTTTCAATAATGCATTATTACTAATTAAATTCATCTTCAATTTTACACTGAAGTTTATGGGAAACACATGTTATTTTAGGATATTGTAAAAAGTAATTCAAAATTCGTACAAATCTTTTAGTAAATGTATGAATACACCTTGTTTCTTGATGTCATCAAGGAAATACATCAGACATACATGTTTACTATATTGCTCATGTCAAGCCTGAGCATAGTCACACTAAAACGCCATATTCCTAATATCAATATTCTTTTCGGAATCGTTTATTTGTGAATAAAACGCACGACCGATGTCAAAAAAACGTTTTGGTGACCATCAACAATGTCTCTATCAACCTTGTCAGCAGATAAATAAAATCATCTAGTATCCACTTCTTTGATTCCTCTCGGACTGATGATATTGAGAACACCTACAGTCTGCTTAGAGTTTGGATTAGTCAATTTAGATGTTTTGAAGACCGCCTTGTAGCCTTTCGTCTTTCCTCAAATGATAAATATTTTCTGTCAACTCTTGGATTTACTTGTCCTGTCCTTTTTTTCTGAGTGTAGAAAATATAATTGTTAATATACACATTTTTTTAAAGTGAAGTTTTTCAAATATCTATATTATCTATTATCAAAATGACTTTGTTTCTAACCTAAATGAGAGAGAGAGAGAGACAGAGAGAGAGAGAGAGACAGAGAGAGAGAGAGAGAGAGAGAGAGAGAGAGTGAGTGAGTGAGTAAGAGAGGTATTTAAATTGCTGTTTTACTATTATGATAATAGCCAAGAAGATTATTTCACCAGCTCCGGCTATTAAAAGTTTTTTTTTAAAATTATTATTTTGATAAAATAGGCACATATCTACATGTATATACAGCAAATTTTAGTCAATCAAAGACATTTTTTTTCGTTCCTTTACTTTGTTTTTGTATCTTTTTTTCTACGGTACATTTCACAGGGATGGATGATCGTGACCATTTTTGACTAAATTAATCTCAAAAGAAAACCACTGAATATATATATTAGAAAATATTCAAATTTTAAAAACATTAACATTTTCTTGACTAATTGTTTAATACCTAAAAAATCATATTTAAAACACATAGGAAGATCTGATGCTAATTTATAGGCCACCACCCTCCCCCCCCCCCCCAATTTAGGAATCTAAAGATTTTTTGGTAGTTATTAAAAACTCACTTAGTATAGGTATTGCATTTTAATTGTAATCTTGATGGTAGTATTTCTGATCATATCAAAAATGTGTAAACTTGCATGTATACATTTTGATAACTTGATTCTTAAAAGTTTATTTATTGCCCAAAAGAATTAGTACTACAGTAAGGGATAACTCTTATCGATAAATCTATAATGATAATTAGCAATGTACAGTCAAACGTTAAAATTAAAACTGCTGTTATGCACAAATTTTCTCAATGCGATTGGTGTTTCTAAAACTAGTATATAAAAAGCGACTATTATGGGTATTAACAGGCATTCTACTTCGTGATTTATTTAATCAAAACAAGGTAAAATTTACAAAAAACCAATAGTCTTTTTCAATGTAATTGTTACATTGTCTTTCTGATTGATGCTCCTCTGCGTAGATATTGTCGGAAAGCTCTGAGTTAAATCATGGTAAGTCGTTGGAGTAATGTTAGCTTTGCTTGGGGATGAAGATAAGGATATGGACTGAGAAGATCCAATAACTTTATTCGAAACATCTGTTAATTAATATGCATTACTATAAATAATAGATAGTTCGAATAAATAAATAAGATATGATTGTAGCATTCTCTAAAAGTAACAAAAATTTGGTTGGGTATAAAGTGAGAAGAAAATTATGTATTGATATATGCAAGTAAGTGTTAGTAGTTGCGGTGCACCTGAGCATGCGTGTGAGTATTATTACAATTAAATGATGTATAAACAACACAAACCATTAGAAAAGACACGCAAACAGTATTGTGTATAATCGGCATAAACTGGATGATCACTTACCAACTTCACTGAAGTTGAATATATGCAGTAGAAACCAATGATGCTGGTGAGGAAGAACAAGAAATTCGGTGTTGTTTACCATTGATCTCGTTAATTTGTATTGCGTTTTTACAGTGATCAACACCAGGATTCCGACATGGCATATACAATTTCTCTACACTGAAGACGTTTGTAAAAGAACATGAGCACTGGTATTTGATTACATCAAAGTCCACATTAATGTTAATATTAGAGATGACTTGACCATCGCAACTGTCTATGATATTACCTGAAAAACATATATGATTACATAGAAATTTGTTAAAACTATTCCTTTCTTAATGTGTTTTACTTCATTGTTCATCGCGTCAATCATGTTATGAATGTAATTAATTGGAATCAAGAAAGGAGAGAAAGAGAGAGAGAGAGAGTGAGAGAGAAAGAGAGAAAGAGCAGAATGTAAAAATGACATTCTTACTGTCTTCACCCCATGCTTTTTGACCTATAAGAAGAATTAAGTTAAAAGTGGTGCAATATTTTTATATCCATCATAATGATAGGAAACAGAGTTGAAATGATATCCGGGTCTCCGAACTATATAGCGTCCCCTCCGTGGGTCACTGTTCGGAGACGCCAAGAAAACAACAAGTTTAATTTGTATTTACGTTTTACCTGGTTTTATATTTAACAGTCATCCCAAATCGTTTGGACCGGAGAATGAAATTATAAGGGTCCCTCACTGCAAGCGAGTTCTCCTAATATAGATCATTCTCCATCAAGTAGACACAACAAAATAATTTCAATAAGGAATAGAAGAAAAGTTATATTCATTCAAATTAATGTTGGTGCTGGAAAATGACTAAGATTAGCATTATATACTCATCATAATAATAATAATATTAATTTTAAATTTAAAATTCAAATTTGTTTTTAAATTTATGCTCTTAATATTCTAAAAGTTTGTTTTTTTAACAAATAAAGATTTATCTTAATCTGTAGTCAATAATTGTAAAGTAGCAAAATAACGAAAATTATACTATAAAGAATATATATATATATATATATATATATATATATATATATATATATATATATATATATATATATATATATATATATATATATATATATATATATATATATATCCAAATCACAAAAGTATTTTCTCAGTGTCCGGTAAAAATATAATAAAAGAAAAAAGTTAGTGTTGCTTTTTTTCTTTTATTATATATATATATATATATATATATATATATATATATATATATATATATATATATATATATATATATATATATATATATATGACCATTTTAACTTTGTGCGTCTCCCAGGATCACTTCACCCTTCCTACATCTCATTAAATTTTAGTTAAGGCAGATGTCTTAATTATTTCACTATAATTTGAACCAGTGAACAGCAAATATATGTTTATATTTTAACCATTCATATCGTACATCAACAATATATCATTTTATCATTTTTTTACTAATAAAAGTCAAAGAAACATGACATTTCATTCTCCTATTTAAAGTTTTATTTATAATGAATACGCATGTAAAACTTTTGGTATAAAACAACAAAACACCGTTCCTTATATAAAGCACCGATGAACATTAACTTAAATTAATTAACTTAAGTTGTGTTTTATGTACAAATAGACAAGGGATGTGTTTTATAACTACAAAATAAATAAGAAACGTCATGCATATATTTAAGAAATAGATTACAATGTGATTTAATAATGAATTCAATAAAATCACATATAAGTGGAATTATCCGTCGTTGACCAGTTTCATGAAATGTTAAATTATAGGAACATTTAATGTTTAGTGACATAGAAAGAAACCAAATATTCATGTGTATTTTTAAATACTAACGGCGTGTTTACATAGTTTTATAATCATCTCAAATATACTTACCTCTGCCTAAAACACTCCTCTGCAACCTGACATCAAGTTCTGCTATCTATTTTAAACCTTTTTAGTAAAACAAAATGAAGAAAAATTGTCAGATATACCAGTATAATCATATTGTTATAGATTCTAGGAGTTGACCAATTCCAAAAATAGAACATCGTTCGCTTAATCCAAAAAGATATTTTGTAAATGCAGCATCAAAATAATCCTTATGTTCGGTAGCTAGTATTATTGCATGCATCAAACAATTAATGCTCTAGAACTAACAAATCCCCTTAGATTGGACCTGCTTTCAGAACTTATCCATGGAATCGATGTTTATTATATTGACTTTGGTTAGGAGATCTATGACTTCCACACACTGATTTTTTTTTTCAAATTGATGCTATAACCCAATTATTGCATGATATATATATATATATATATATATATATATATATATATATATATATATATATATATATATATATATATATATATATATATATATATTATATATATTATATATGTTTTCTTTTAAAAGACGGCTAATTCGCACAACATATTTAATTTTAAAAGGCCAACCAAGTGTATAATCAATTTTTTTCATTGGCAATTAAAAATTAATGGTATATTTCATTGAGGAATCATCTTTAATTTGAAAAGATACATGTACACATATTTTACAAACATATAAGGATTCTGTTTGTGCAACTTTTTTTTTTATTCTGAGTATCTAAATGTATACCTTGCCTCTGTTGTATGGTACTGCAATTCTTTACTACCTTGCTATATTGCTTGCATCAAGTTAATCAGCAGATTATCAGTTGATCATTTATCAGTTGAACCTTTGAACAGGGATAATATTTGCCCAGTTTAATATTCGCACCTTTCTTCTTTAAACAAGTTGCTAACGTTTTACAAATATCTATTTCTAAATGCCAAAAGGCAAAATCAAAACGGGGCGGAACTGTTGCCAAGTGTAGAAAGGCGTAAAAGACATATTCAATAAAATTTATTACAATAATTTCTTTCGACAACGATGTATGGCTAGTTGCCAGTTCGATCAGCCAAGAATCAGGTAATGTTAACTGGTAATGAGAGGAAAATGCATTCGTAAGTGAAGCAGTAATAGTAAATAATAGTAAATAATTTCCATACCTTTTTTCTTCATCCATTTGGTAATACCACTCCGTTTGTTCATTTTCTTATTATCGAAATGCGTTACGCACTTATTTTCCCGCAAATATATCAATACATAGTATAACAAACTCTAATTGGCTAGCTTTCGATTGAAGCAAGAGTCGAGTCCATGTTTATGAAATACGTTTAGATAATAAACAATGTTGTTTGATTATTGACTCTGCATTAAATAATGATATGTATACATGTGTGTACTAAAGAACAACTTGGATTGTGTATTTGTTTATGGGAAAAAAAAATTAGTATATAACTAGTTTTTAAATAAAACGAGGTTACGTGTGCATATTATTGAGATATGCCTAAAAGAAAGAACAATATTGTGTGTTTGACTTTGCATAGAATGATGATATGCAAATTAATTTGAAGTAATGTCCACATATATTGGATGTCAATATCTCAATTATTTGTAATCCACATTAATTTTGATACTACATTGTAGCAAAGTCAAAGATATAAAATATTTGCTTCATATACATGGTGTAGCTGTATCTCTTAAAACATTCATTTCTTTATGTTTAGTTTTTAAAAAGTAAGAAAAACACGCTACCTTTTCCAAGTGTAAACGCTGTAATATCTGCCTGATTGCTGTTTCTTTGCATTGCAGATGTTTGGTCGCTTTGTATTAAACGGGTTGGGACGCTCTGCGCAGTGGTAATGCTCGCTTCACTTGATGACTTGGATTGACAAGATCCATTTACAACTATCGAAGCATCTAGGAGGTTAACAAAGTGAAATTACAAAATCATTGATAATGAAAAATTGCACGTGTGAATATAATAATTACATAGGTATTGTTTGTAACTTAATATCTGTTTCTTTTTTTTTTAAAGTAAGTAATGTACGAATTATGTTTAAAAATACATACTGTTAGACAAAATTTGTAAGCAGTATCCTGCATTACCGCAGTTTGTTGAATCATCACAAGACAATTCTACGATAGTCATTTGCGAAGAAACAATTATGGAAGGTACTGATGACGTACATGGTATCATAAATTTGTTTCCGTTTATCTCTCTGATCTGTATTGCTGTTCCACAGTCATCAAAACCAGGAGTTCGATTCGGAGTATAAAACAACCGTACATTAAAGGGGGAGGTAAAATTACATGAACACTGGTATTTGATTACACCGAAGTCCACATACATGTTATTATTGGAAATTACGCGACCATCACAACTATCTAGGACATTGCCTGAAAAGAATGGGTAGTAAAATACAACAATGTTTAATCGACGAATGTAATGTAAACTATATTGCATCGCAATTATCATATACATGTAACTGATTGAAATTTAAAAAGTACAGAAAGAGAGGAAGATGAACAACATATTCTTACTGCCTTCCCAACATGCCATTTGACCTGAAATAAATACAAGTTATACTTTAAGCAACAAGTTTATATGCATAACTTTTAATTAGAAATAAAGTAAAATGAAAATTTTGAGTTGATAAAAAATAATGTCAATAAATGTATCACTTAGTAATAGCACATTTCATGTTAATCTATTAAGAGATTTATGATTGTATTTTGTCAAATTAGGTATTAAACTCAGATTTTAAATATTGTTCATTTCAGCATAATTCCGGAAATAACTATCATATATACTTAACAATTTGTTTTCATAATATTAAACTGAGATTTAAAATTTTTTTAAGTGGTTACCGTATACGCTATGTAACCAAAACCCGGAAGCTTCATGTTTGTTATGTAACCAAAACCCGGAAGCTTCATGTTTGTTATGAAACCAAAACCCGGAAGCTTCATGAAAGCTCTACCTATGATGAATTAAAGCTTTCAGAGTACTTAATGCTGGACTAGTTTGATAGAAGCCCGACTTTTGAGTTGAGTTGAGTAATGAAACGACATATTTCAGGACAACATTTAAATCATTTACTGGATCAGTACTTTGAAGGACAAAAACATATTGAAAAAAGGATTATTATAATATATTGCGTAACGAAATGATATCGTCCCCGGATTCTCTATGCATTACAATTAGGATCATTGTCATAATGTGGGTGACAATAATATTTTAACTAAACAAATGTGCGACTGTCAGTTCTAAACACTACCGCTTCCTTTCTACGTTTTTATAAATGCGATTAATAACGGTTATTAACATCTGGCTTTTTTCATTAAGGATAACGATTTTTTTTTCACTTGCGAGAGATTTGATTCCCGCTATATTTTATGTAAACCGACTTGATGAGTTGATTAATTTCATATGTATTCTTATACTCGACACTAATTGCGTTTAAACGCTTGTTTTTTATAACTCATATTTGCACATCTTAACAATAAGAAGACATTAGAAAAAATAATGTTTTAATTTGTTTTTATTTTAGAGATCATTTTATAGCGGCAAATGTAATTAAAACTTAAGATAAAACGCATTTTTATTTCAAGAGCGTAAGGATATTGACTTGTTTTACAGAAAATGTTATTTTTCTTAGTTTGTGTTACACTTAAGACATTCCTAAGCTTAACTAGATTTTAGATTTAAAATGTATAAGTTGCTATGAAAATATAAGAAGTAAGATAAACATACAGTTAAGTTTGTATACAAACAATTACTATTCAAAAATAAGTGTTTTCATCGGAGATGATATTTTGACATAGAAACTTTTTTAACGATAAATTCGATAACCACGACAGACCTCAAGATCTGATAAGATTACATGTGATTACTCATAAAAGCTACATGTAGACTTTCACAATGGAATTCCAGATACGCATACATGTACTTACTTTTAACTGTAAATCAATTCCAATTTACAGGCGGTAATAAATACAACGTTTGGCCTTGTGTTTTAATTGATTTCAGCAATGCAAGTTTGTTAATTATTTCAAAGAGGAATACACATGAAATGGGATACATTTTACGAACAAACATCGTTATAAAATTGATCAAAAATTATTTTGACTATGTTTCAGTTAACCTTAAACTGCAAGTGCAGGCAACACTTGACTTTTTTTTTCAAATTTAAATTATAGATTGCAGATTGACATCGACCTGGATGTTGATATATATAAACAAATCAATCATTTTAATTGTTCAAAAGTATGTGTGTTAGGAAAGAGTAAAATAGTTATACAAATTGTTATAAAAACATGTACATGTAAGAAAAAATATTTGAAACTTTACACATTCAAAATATTTTGTTGCAAAATTCGTTTTTTTCTCCTACGCTTTGGCAGTGCAGTTTCATACCATAGAAGTATAAACAGAATGGGGTCTTCAGAATGAAAATATAAGTTCAAACTTACCGCGTACGTCACGTCCTAAATTGAAATGGCAGTATATAATAAGAAAAATGAAACGTTTAACCATGTTGTTATTCTGATACGATTAAATTGCGTTTTCCCTTGAAGTTTTTGAAGACTTTGTATCACAGTAAGACTATGAAATACGTTATCGTCAGTTACTTTAATTTATTTATCAACTACGGATATGATGTGATTTCTCTTCCTTATTCACTTCGTTCCGGAATTGCCTTGCACATGCGTGCTCGTTTGTAAATGTGTCGGTATGGTGTACAATAAAGAATAAATCAAACTTAAATATATATCAGTTCTGTGTTTTTTAATAACACAAAGAGAGAGAGAGAGAGAGACGCACAGAGAGAGAGAGAGAGAGAGAAAGAGAGAGAGAGAGAGAGTGAGTTTGTTACAGGGATTTAATTAAAATCTACACTTAAACAGAAACATCTCTAAAAATATGGTTGTAATTTACAGAATCTACCCAAAGAAGTGAATCAAAAGAGAGCCCTGAAAGTTCAATCTAGTCCACATTGTTCGAGATCGAAATTTCAACGACCCATAAGCCTTTGGAATATACATGCATACCCTAGCTGTCGTCCTTCTTTTTTCGATCTCCAGTGTTTTCAGTGTTATTTATTTGTAGGTTAACATGATGAATAAATGAAATTGTATACTATAGAATGAGTTAATGAAATAAAAAAAATCGAATGTGTATATTTGCATAAACGGTTTATGTGAAATATGACATGTAGAATGAAAAAGTCTAGATGTTACTGAAGGACATTTGACGATAAAATAAAGATTAGAAAGGACATAACTGACTTGACAAATAAGTAGCCGATTTAATGCACATATGTTATAAAAATACTATGAATCACAAAAAAGTTTACTTAAAACCTTCACAATGTTAGCTTATGTTTTAACTACAGATATGATGTGTCCAAGTTTTAACAAGCATCTTCATTATTCGCTATGATCGCAAGTTTCTTCCGGAGTGCGACTATGCTTGTATATTTGCCAATAATATTACATGTGTTTAGATAAGCTATACGTCAAAGATAATAATGAGATACTTTCAAATTCATGTTCTAAAACCACTTTTAGAAATAAGCAAATCTAATTTATGTTTGAACAACGGATATGGTATGTCTATGTATTAAGAATCCTCTTTATTAATCACCATAATCGCGCATTTCCTCCGAAGTGCGTGACTGATTGTTTATTTGCCAATAAGTTTACAAAAAGTCATTTAAATAGAGAAACGAAAGGATAAGGAGCTCGTCAATTAGGATTAGTAAACAACTACAATTAAACTGGTTTTTATGATTCATCAGTAAGAAAAGTAAAGCTTCTTTATGATGCTATATATTTTGTGTACAAATGCAAATTTGTTCATTCAAACTCTATTAATTATTAAAAGCATTGCAATAAAAAATTCCGTTACCATCCATAGAAAGATTAGTACAATACCCCAAATAAGATTGATTTGTTTGGTATATTTGAAGTGCTGATAATTTCACGGATGCAAACAGTCAAGCTTGATAACAGTTTTTTAATTTCAAAAAGTGTATCCTTGAAAGTGAAGTTAGTATTTATTCATCAAATTTGTCATTTTTATTCAACAAAGACTATGAATAATAAAAAAAAAGTACAACATCATTGAATATAACAAAATAGAAATTTCCAGACAAATAAACAAGAATTAACTGTACGATTAGGACAGGTTTTTTCATCAAAATTAAGTAGCTTTGATATAAAAACAAGGCATATTTGAGCTATTTAGATTAGCTTAACATAAATAAATTCAATGAGATACTTTAAAAATCCTATCTTTTAGAAACATTTACGGTCATGTTAATATTGCTTTTATTGATTGTTTTGAGTTTAAAGGTCTTTGAGACAACTAAGCAAGCAAAAGGTATGCTAAAATTGTAAATGAGTTCTGCAATGTTCGAGACTGAAATTCTAACGCCTTCATGCTTTAAGAATAGACATTGTCGATGCTGTTGCTCGTCTTTTTCAGTATCTCGAGGGCATTGTGTTTTATTTGAAGTCAAACAAGATAAAATAAATGTATGATTGCGCTTTGAATATTGGAATGAGTCATTTACATGTATATATAAAAAATCTAATATACTAACTGCTCTAATTTGAAATCGACACATGAAGAATACACTAGGCTTCAAGATGATGAGAGCGCTCGACAGCAAACTGCAACAGACAGGACATTTGACAATTATCAGAAAATAAAGATCAAACAGAACATAACTTAATAGTAATAGTGGCAGATAATGTTCATATGTAAAAAAAAAAAAATACTATGCATCACAAAATAAAGTTTTTACTTAATCTTAAGCTATGTCAATTTATGTTCTTACAACGGATATGGTGTGTCTATGTATTAAGAATCCTCTTTATTAAGGTTTTCCGCTCTCAGCTGAAAACCTTACTATTATTCTGAAAAATTTTCAAATTTCTTATTATTTTTTTTTTCTTCTAGACGCCAACTTTGATCCTTAATATCTCGCTCGTTTGTTCACCGATTGTTATGAAATTTTCAGGACTGATAACATGCCGCGTGATGTTGTCGTTGCATATTTAAGTTGAGGAAAATCCCTATCCGGTTTTGAGTTATTCCCCTTTTAGTAAAATTTAACGAATTCTTTTGTCCTGGGGGTTTAGCTTTAACGATGACTGGCAGAGTCTCAAAGATGGGCTGGTTTGGAAGCTAATACATTGAATTTGTGCGAGATATATTTTATTTATTATTTAAATGCAAATAAAAGGGGTAGTATAGATGTTGAAACAAAGGTAAGAAAAAAAATCAAAAAAATTCGCGTATTTTCCGTGTTAGTTTTCTACCTGATAAAAATTTGTTATAAAATGTATTTTAAAAGTTCTTGGTCTTGCCCAGACCTTTCATTCGGTATACTGAAAAAGGGGCTGGCCCTTATAATTAGGGAGTTAGAGGCGTCCAAAGTTTCTTGTCAATAACTTAAAAAGGAATAAATATTTCTAATGCATTATTGAAGCAAAGTTGTAAAGAAATTAATTTTGAATCCTTCTATAGTATTCAATTTAATGTTTTCGTAATTTATAGTCAGTATTTGCAGAAACACTTGTTGTCAGTTCGGTCCATTTTTGTGGGGGGTGCGCACGTTTATGAGGTTATGAAAGGGCTTCTTGTAATGCACTAACTGATACATGTAGCGCGCAAAAATAATTCCACATAAAATTCCCAAATGTTTTTATGCATATGTACATTTTCATTTCATATAGATAAACCTCTTTGACCTTATTTTTGTTGTTTGTTTCATAACTGTGCCCCTGTCTATATTTAGATGCATTACGATACTCAGGTAACCGATCGATAGGAGAGTCGCTAGCTGTATTCAGGCCGTCGCCTAGACGACAGTGCATGTGCTTGTAGAGCCGGACATACACGATTAACGCCCCACTGTGTTACTGTAACAGAGACATTTTGAATTGTTTCAGTACTGGGAGATGTGTTAATAAAATGGTTCCAATGCATGGTAATTAAACTCAACTTTTCTACAATACGTATACACGGCCGTCATATAAAGCACAATGTGTATTACTGACATGACAATTTAAACGAACGCGGGATTGCTCCCGATAGAACAATTCTTTTAAAGCAAAAAAAAAAAATACTGATTTGCGATGGATATAATATAATTATCATCGTGGAGATGATTTTAAAAAGTGAACTTAATATTCGTATACGATAATATTTGAATCCAAAGCCGCTAGTTTTAAGTTACGGTTATTAGGGATATTAGTTATGACTTGCCCCGCGTTTCAGGTTTTTTACTTGCAAAGCATCTACAAACGAAAATACCAAAACAACCTTCAGCAGCAACTTATAAATTATTTATTCCATACACAATTCTAAAGAGGTAATTAATAAATTTTATAAATGCTTTATACTTGTATTCGCCATCTTCCATGGAAAAAAGTGGCATGGAAAAAATGTTGTTCAATGTTCATCAAATACGCTGTAGCCTTAGCAATCGAAAATAATTAACAAACTGTACATTGATAGATTGACATATCAACAAACATTCAGACCCGCATTGTGTTTTCTTACAAGTTCTATAAAACGTAGACTCAATGACTGAATTCTTTACCGTTTTCCGTCTGGGTTATTTTGAATCACGTGTGTACGTTATGTGTAGCCATATAGATGAACACTTTAAGTGTTTGAATTTTAAAAGAAATTGTGTACATGCAGAGCATTGCAATGCTAGGACAATAACATTCCAACAATGTATATTGTGAGGCCGGTCAGACTGATACTGGTTCTGCTTGTTCTACAAATAGCGAATTCGAATGTAAGACGAAGTATTTGGGTGTTATATTTTAAACAAATATAAGTATTGCTTTCTTAAAAGCTTGCATTACTCAACAAAGTATTTTATTGGGATCATTCTTAGTTACCTTAGCTGCATACATGTACCGCTCTGTCTGTATCCCGGAAAAATTGACTACTATCCGAAATTTTTCATACAAGGTCTACAGACTTGCAGCTAACATTACCTTTAAAAATACATTTTAGAATTTGCCGCTGTTTCTAAATTCATTAAAAAGACGCGCAGAATCAAGTGGTTATATGGCGTTTGATATGGGATTTATGACGTCTATTTATATTGTTTTCATTAAAATTATTTCATTATTTCAAGCTCGTGGGTGGAATGAAATCAGTTTCACATGTTATATGACATAAAGATGTCCTCTCCCCACTTTTTCTCGAAGCAACTATTTTTATAAAATTTACATAAAAAAAATTGAATTATCATGGAGTTGCCCCCCCCCCCCCATTTTGGTAGCATGTAAAAAAAATGGTATGAAATTATGAGTGAAATTTTGAAAATTTTGGAAAATTCAATTTTTTTTATATTTTTTTGCTTGTCAAGATTTGTTGGATGAGTTTGCCCCCCCCCCACCCCCACTTTCAAAAACGATGCTACGTGCTTGGATATTACTCATTTCTTTATTCCCCTCTTTAATAATCAAAACAAACTAACAAACATAACCGATCCAGATAAATATAATTACATGTATCAAAAATAAACTTAAAAAACAAACTACACATTCATCCTTCACCCACAATATTGCCTTTTCGATATTTGTCATCGTTGTAGACCCGTGTAACAATCTGTTAAGTAGGTGCTTGCACGAAAAAGAACCCCCTTGCTGATCTACATTTTCATTAACGCATACAAAGAAAAAATATATATTTTGATTTATTTTTGCATTTCTTTTGATGTAAAAAAAAAAGAGAAGAAAGTGGTTCTCAGTCTCTCTTTATGCCTGTTTGTTAGCGGTTAATCCAAGTTCATTCTGAATATCCTTTTGTAATTTAAAAAATGCGATGTAAATTTTTTTCATGCAATATTTCGGATAAAGCAATGAAGAGTTGTTTCTTGAAATTTTATTAGACCATAAAATTGTAAAATGCTAACATTGAAAATTGTGCCCGATTTCTTTCTTTTTTTTAAGGTAAAACTTTATTGATTTAAAAAATGATTCTTTGAGACAAACAAATTGACATAATCAATAAGAGTTTGAAAATCTCTAACTGCAGGTCTGTAGCTTTTAGTCAGAAAAAGAATCGGATGGACGACCTAGGACACAGATCGTCCATCCGAATTTCTTAAAAACTGCCATTATTTTCGTACGCGGACGCAATACTCACCGAGACTAAATGGTTCGTATCTTAAAAATCAAATCAAATTATTACTAATTTTGTTTAAACACTTCGAAGATTTTACACGTATTGTTTACTTTTTACAAAGAGATCTGTATGAAAATAACTTGTACTGAAAAAAATGTACTTTAATAATAGACTCGTTTGTCGCTATTCATGTTTTTTTCTAATTCCAAAGGTGAATTCTTTATAAGATTTAAGTGCTTTGAAAGGTAATATTGGTTTTCTGATAATTATGAACATGAATAATTAAATAAAAATGGTTAAAATTACAGTAAAATTACCGGCATCGGTCTTCTCCGTGCGCGGATCTAGAAGGGGAAGGGTTCCAGACACCCCCCCCCCCCAGCGAAATTTCTTTCAATTACGTGTACATTATAAACTTACCAAATATGCCTCGGACATCCCTTGGCAAACTCAAATAACCGTCTGACTTTTCAACCCCAACCCTGGAAAAATTTTCTGATCCGCGCATCATGTTCCCCCACCTCGAAATACAAAATTATTCTTCAAAACCCCTTGTAAAATTTCCAGGATCTCCGCATATTTACTAATAGATTCATTGGCGCTTGCGTTCAATAAAAATGCGTGTCAAACGTTTGCCAGTGGTCTTTTTACCATCGTACCGGGCATAACCACAGTCCCACTCTGTGAATAAAATGCGGCGAATCAAACTAGAGACAACGTGTTAAGATCTGTATTTGCTTTTAACATGTAGTATCATCGTGCAAAATGCATTGTTTAATTATAATTTTTTTTTTACTTTATTTGTAAAATTCAACATCTGTTTCGTAATTTTTTCTCACAGTTTATTTTCTTACATAGTTACTTTTTTTATTTAGTGATTGACACTTTTCAGACTTTATATGTGATTTCAAAGAGACAGAGTGTCATGTCTCAAGGACTGTTAATCTCTTAAAACAACATTGTGCAATTATCAGATTTTCATTTCTTGGACATCAAAGACTCATTGAGTTTATTTAATTAGTTTTTATCTGTGAACCTTTCACTCAGCTAACTTATATCAATACCTGTTTATTGCAATTTATACTCATTGTTAAGATTCTTATAAATAGTTATGTACAATTGTCAATGCGCAGTCTGGAATACGGCGGCCAGCCCCGGCCACGTCCGACTCTCCCAGAGTCTTGAGTCCGGAGGCCACTTCTGGCCATATCCGACTTGTTTGTAACATGTCTGTCTGTTAAATTGTTATAATGTTGCCATCGTTGAGTCTCGTCCAATAATGTGGAATCCTGCATCAATTGCCTGTTTATTTCTCTGGAACTGTATACTGGTGGACCTTCGGGAATACGGCAAACCTACCCTTCGTTTTAGCTTACGGCCCACAGCGCGCCCCAACCTTTTACCTTATACACTTTACGCCAACATTCCCTCACCCCGTTCGTACTGCACACGACCGATGCAGATTCAGACGAATTCTCTATCACCGTAAAATCTACGCGGTCACAGAAATATAATACTTTGTTTCTCAGTGTTTACACATCTAATATTGTACGATAATCAGCTATCAATTTTTTGTAATACGTCACAAGTATGACGCAGCTACGACGGAAAACCTAATCGTTGCTTGCAACGAGCTCGTCTCTAGTTATTCACTATAATCGCGCACATCCTCCCAAGTGTGTGAGTTCTTGTTTATCTGTAAAAAAATTACAAAACAGTCATTTTCATATATATTTAGTACTTCCTTTTTTTTATAAGGGAAAATAAAGAGATATGTCAAGAGCCGACCGAGAATATTATATTACATGTAACGTTATGTATCATATATATTCACTTTGCCGTAATTTGTTTTTACGAAGGACGGATAACAGTACCTCCATTGCCCCCCCCCCCCCCTTTTCATCGAGAAATAAACTTCGTAGTTATTATTTATAATCTAATATTTGACAGACTGGTACAACCCGAAAAGAAGTAAATAGATTTTTGGCGCTCAACGGGCATATTCATTGTTAAATATTTGATTAAAATGGCAATAATAAATATTCGGCGTTGACATCACTGTTTTATTAACATGTAATAAATATAATCTTTTTTTTAAGACATAGAGTTTTAAGCGCCTATTGACATTTTTCCAAATATTTTTAAAAGAGATCTGTTCGTAAAACCATCGTTGTGAGAAATATTTCCACGTCAGTTTAGTTTATGCGTGTGTCGAACTTAAGAGTAATTAAATTAATTTGTAAATTGGGATAGGGAAAACACGCATTAGAACCACCTCCACAGCAGCCCAAAAAGCAAAATATCTCTTAAGATAGGAAGACCAGTGCACTCTGTATTTATTTTTCAGTTCAACCCTTTCATAAAATAGTTATCGCAAACCTTGCATTGTCCAAGTTGTTAACAATAATAAGTTAAATTTATCATCCTTAGAAAAGCCATTCATGATCCGCGCCTGTGATTTGTCGTAGCCATATACATGTACACAATGTATACCGACATTAGGGACAAAAGCCTTCTTTAAAGTTTCCAATTCAAAAACATACTTAAGAATACGGGTTCCAGATATATATGAGCGTTCTTAATAAAAAAATTATTTAGAATTATTCAACTTCAATTCTTTATTCACTCAAGACCAGTTCACTGGTATTTATGGTTCAAAATCAGTATATGCAATTGTACACAAAAACCAGTCAAGGATCACATGTACAGGAGGAGTAAGAATGATGGAAAAAGTTAAGTTTATACAATACAATAGGTTGTTGAAGTTTCTGGAAGAACAGACATTGAACATTTTCTTAACAAACCTTGACAAGTTTTTTTTTTTGTATATTTTCTACATTAAAAGTATTCATGAGCTCGTTTAATTTTATAACATTTGGGTTTTCATGATATATCTTGGACAAAAACATTTTTCTATCGTTTACAAAATGTGTACATTCTAAAATATAATGAAATTCATCCCCAATACTTTTAGAGTCACACATTGTACATTTTCTTAAATTGTTTTCAATATTATGCCATCTACCTGTTACTATGGAGAATCGGTGATTACAAGAATAGGCGTCGGAACCGGGGGGGGGGGGGGGGGCTAGAGGGGCTTAGCCCCCACACTTATTTTTGCAAAGTTAGACACAACCATTGGACACATAGCATTATAGAGGGTTGAGCCCCCCTCCCCACCACTTTTTCTCGCAGTAAACATAATTATTCACTAATATACCATGAACAGATTGAGTGTATATCACAATGTTAGCTTATGTTTTAACTACAGATATGATGTGTCCAAGTTTTAACAAGCATCTTCATTATTCGCTATGATCGCAAGTTTCTTCCGGAGTGCGACTATGCTTGTATATTTGCCAATAATATTACATGTGTTTAGATAAGCTATACGTCAAAGATAATAATGAGATACTTTCAAATTCATGTTCTAAAACCACTTTTAGAAATAAGCAAATCTAATTTATGTTTGAACAACGGATATGGTATGTCTATGTATTAAGAATCCTCTTTATTAATCACCATAATCGCGCATTTCCTCCGAAGTGCGTGACTGATTGTTTATTTGCCAATAAGTTTACAAAAAGTCATTTAAATAGAGAAACGAAAGGATAAGGAGCTCGTCAATTAGGATTAGTAAACAACTACAATTAAACTGGTTTTTATGATTCATCAGTAAGAAAAGTAAAGCTTCTTTATGATGCTATATATTTTGTGTACAAATGCAAATTTGTTCATTCAAACTCTATTAATTATTAAAAGCATTGCAATAAAAAATTCCGTTACCATCCATAGAAAGATTAGTACAATACCCCAAATAAGATTGATTTGTTTGGTATATTTGAAGTGCTGATAATTTCACGGATGCAAACAGTCAAGCTTGATAACAGTTTTTTAATTTCAAAAAGTGTATCCTTGAAAGTGAAGTTAGTATTTATTCATCAAATTTGTCATTTTTATTCAACAAAGACTATGAATAATAAAAAAAAGTACAACATCATTGAATATAACAAAATAGAAATTTCCAGACAAATAAACAAGAATTAACTGTACGATTAGGACAGGTTTTTTTCATCAAAATTAAGTAGCTTTGATATAAAAACAAGGCATATTTGAGCTGTTTAGATTAGCTTAACATGAATAAATTCAATGAGATACTTTAAAAATCCTATCTTTTAGAAACATTTACGGTCACGTTAATATTGCTTTTATTGATTGTTTTGAGTTTCAGGGTCTTTGAGACAACTAAGCAAAAAGTTATGCTAAAATTGTCAATGAGTTCTGCAATGTTCGAGACTGAAATTCTAACGCCTTCATACTTTAAGAATAGACATTGTCGATGCTTTCGCTCGTCTTTTTCAGTATGTCGAGGGCATTGTGTTTTATTTGAAGTCAAACAAGATAAAATAAATGTTTGATTGTGCTTTAAATATTGGAATGAGTCATTTACATGTATATATAAAAAATCTAATATACTAATTGCTCTTATTTGAAATCAGCACATGAAGAATAAAATAGGCCTTAAGATAATGAGAGCGCTCGACAGAAAACTGCAAAAGAAGAACATTTGACAATAATCAGAAAATAAAGATCAAACAGAACATAACTGAATAATGGCAGATAATGTTCATATGTAAAAAAGTAAAAAAAAAAAATACTATGCATCACAAAATAAAGGTTTTACTGAATCTTAAGTTATGTCAATTTATGTTCTAACAACGGATATGGTGTGTCTATGTATTAAGAATCCTCTTTATTATTCACTATAATTGCGCATATCCTCCCAAGTGTGTGAGTTCTTGTTTAATTGTAAAAAAAAATACAAAACAGTCATTTTCATATATATTAAGTACTTCCTTTTTTCATAAGAGAAAATAAGAGAGAAGGTGCATGTCAAAGAGAATTAGTAAATACCTACAATTAAACTGGTTTTTAAAATTCACCTTAAGCAAAGTAAATTCTTTATCTTTTGTGTACAAATGCAAATTTATTAATTTAAACTCTATTTATCATTAAAAAGCATTACATATAAGGAATTTCACAGTTACCGTACATAGAATGAATAGTACAATATCAAAAAGGATTTTAAGGGTTTTGTTATTTGTTTGATATATTTAAAGTGTTGATATTGTTAGGGAAGTAAACAAACAACCTTGTTAATATTTAATTTTATAAAGTGTTTCCTTGTTACATGTGTAGTTTGGCAAATTGAGTCAGTTAAATGCCATAAAGAATAACCATAATAGAATGTAGAAATCACGTACACTTTATTTATGAGCTAAATTCCACGTGACACTGTTCTCATTCATATTCATTTCTTTAAATTGTCTCCCATACGAATGAAAATAACATAAATTTTATGTATGAAATTTGTGTGATTACATGACAACTTTCATTATTTTAATGAGAACACGTGTTAGGGCAATGCATAGATTATATGTGTATGTTTTGACAAGACAGTCAGTGATTCACACTTTAAATTCACTTTAAATGCCTCCCTATTCAACCATTATATTATCTAAAAATGGGACTATACTGGCTAAAATGAATGAAGAAATAAAGAAAGTTTTAAAAAAAAATCAGATTGGAACAAAATACAATTATAACATAATATATCTCATTCAATTTATAATGATAATTCTTATAGAAATATGAGATTTTGATTCAATATAAATCATTTATGCCTAGTTGCAAGTCCGAAAGCTTACTGAAAAAATCTTGAAAAATGCTAAATTAAAAGGAGAAAGAAACCGACAAGACTATTTACTTTGTGTCAAGATTACTGACACAATTTGTTTGCAATAACAACTTTGTGAATATATGAGGAACAGCTTTACCTATGAATTGCATGTATTTTTAAAACAATTCCTAAATCCCTTAATGGCGTCCTTCATCACTAAAACACCCATTATTCCTACAACGCTCCGCTTGGATATTTTAGATTCAAAATGAACCGACATCTCAACAAAACGAGCACATTCCGATCCCTGATGTAGTAAATGAAAACCCCAAATGAGGAGAAAATACTTCCGAAATACTTATTTTTTAATTCATGATTTTATTTTCGATTTATTTCATGATTTATTTTGTTTGTAATGCACATTATATTATACGCATTTTCAAAGAACTAGGTTTCGATTTTACACATGGTAATCCTACTTACATCCCTAGCAGTCTTTCCAAGCAGGAAATTCTTCAAAACCATAAATCGGTTATGGATATCTTTAATATCCCCAATTAACAAAATAAATTTGATTAACTTGTACTGGATTCCAAAGCTTCACAAAAGTCCTTACTAACTACCAAACCTCTCTCTTTCCTACTTAATAAAAGTTTTACGGTAGTGAAGGAGAAACTTCAAGAGTACTGTACAACAATATACTCCAGAAGTAGTCTGAATCAGATGTGGATACTAAAAAATCTGAAGAATTATTTTAAACTTTGAGGTCACAAAATCTTACCAAAATCAATACATAGAAAAGGTTTGATTTTTCAACGCTATATACAACCATTACCCATGACAAAATATTATCTAGGCCTTTTGATATCATAGACAGCTGTTTCTTCAATAAAAATGGAAGTCGTAAAAAATGCTAACCTTGTCATCAGAAATCTAAAAAACTATTTTGGTAAAACCCATTCTGATTGCACATACTAGTACTCTGAAGTTGACAATAAAAAGCTGCTTGAGTTTCTGATAGACAACATCGATGTATTTTTTGGAAATCAAATCTTCAAACAATCTGTTGGAATTCCCATGGGTACCAATTGTTCCCCATTGTTAGCAGACCTATTTTTGTATTCTTATAAAGCAGAGTTTATTCATTGTTGTTCTGCTTTGAATTTATATTTCGTTTTATGGATTTTCGAGATGGTTGAGTTTTTTATTGTCATTTTTTTTTATTTATATATTCTATTGTACCGAGAATCGCCATTGTGATAACAATATGGTCGCTATGCAGATTAGTAAAATGTACACCATTACTCAATATGAACAAATATAAATAATTGACTGAACGATTATCACAGTTTTTTATCAAAATAAATTATGGACAAAATAAAAAAAAATGCATTGAATGAGGTGTTAAGATTAGCATAACATCAATAAATTCAATGAGGTACTTTGAAAAAAAAATTAAAACCAATTGCTCAAATGATGCTTATATTGATTTTTTTTAGTATCAGGGTCTTTAAGAAGGTAAACTAAAATGGTCAATGAGGGCTGCATTGTTTGAGACTGAAATTCCAATGACCTGCATGTTTAAAGAATAGACATTGTCGATGCTGTCGTTTTTTTTTTCTCTATTTCGAGGTCATCGTGTTTTTTTAAAAGCTAAACAAGATTATAAAATGTATGAGTGTGCATTCTATCATTGAATAAGTAATTGCAACTGCTACAGAGGAATACTTGAAGATAATCCGAAAATAAAGGGAAAAAAAACCATAATTGAATAGTGGCAGATAATGTACAACTGAAATAAAGTAAAAACTACTACATGTATGCAACAAAAAATAAAGGGTTTGCTTAAACATAAGCAATGTCAATTTATGTTTCAACTACGGATATGATGTGTTCATGTATTAACAATCTTGTTCAGCATTCACTATAATCGCGCATTTCCTCCTGAGGGCGTTCTTGCCTGTATATTTGCTGATAAATTTACAAAAAAGAATCATTTTGTAAATCTTGTACTTCCTATTTGCATAAGAAAACAAGAAGCCAATAGGCCTTACCGGTCACCTGAGTAGCATAGCTTATTCACAAACTTGTCGAGGAGTCGCATAAATGCATTTAACTAAGTTTTATTTTGGAGTAGAAAAATTACAATATCGTAATGACGGCCACCTCTCTGTCTGAAATCTTTTAAAGAAGACTATTAAACCTATAATTTAAGCAAAGAACTTAAAGGTCATAAATGACTGCATGACCTGATATTGAAAAGCTGTAAGACTGATAGAAAATAATTTTCCCTTATTTGTTAAATTTTAAGATAGGTTTTATGTGTAAAAAATGTTTTATTTTAAACAACCTCCAATTCCCCATCCCAAAAGGGAGACAGAAATTCTACTCGTTGGCATTTCAACACAAAAACAGCTTGAAAAGTTATAATATGTTACTCACTCCTGCTCCAGTTTTTGAATATCCCATTCTCATTGATATTTCATCACCATCTGGCATTTATACCGAAATCATTTTACATGTACCAATTATTACTTTAATATTAACAAGTCTATTTGTTAATTAAAAAGTTCTAAAACTGCTTTTGTTTCAAATGAAAAAAATACTTCTGATCATACAACTTCCTAATTACACTATATTTAATGATTAATTACTAAACAACAAGAAAAGGAAGATAACTCAATTATGATGAAGCAAGGTAGATAACTCCATTAACTGTTACAACCTTCCCCCTAAACTCTTTCCGAATGCTTTTACAAAATCTTATTAACTTTGATAGACAATATCAAAAATATATATAAACATTTTAGTTTGGTCTTACAGAACTAAACTACAAAAATACCTTAGAGGTACCTTGCATATTAACCATGATGATCTACATGTCACACCTCTAAAAATAAGAAAGTTTGTCTGCAGAGAATTTGTGGTTCAAATGTTTAGTATACTACACGTAATGACTTAACAAAAATCTAAACATCATATATAATGCATTGACCATTATCAAAGCTTCATTATGAATGCAAGTGTACCTTGTTATTGTGTGTTGAAAGGGGATCCTAATTTGTTTAATGATACGATATCTATGCTGATAATTCCTTCCACAAATGATCTTGAGAAAAAAGTTTATTAAAGTTCTATTTATGTAGGCTCGCAGACGTTATACTCTGTCGCGGCTATGTGAAGGCTGCCCGATTGATTTAACAGCGATATGTAGAAAGTCACTTGTCTGTACTTCATAAGATATGACGTCATAGTTAACGTTGACGTCACGATCTGCATTCCTTTCGATTGTTCTTAGGGAATATATCGTAACGTAATAAGTGATATTTGATTGTGCATAATAAAACCGCTTTATTCCTTTACATAGATACTGATGTAAATACCACTGATACTAAATTCAATATCACCGATATGGAGTATGAAAAAATCAACAGTTTTAAAGCTTCGTAATAGGTAAATAACTATTCATAAACTAATGGTTTTGAGACTCCCCCTGCTACGTGTAATCTAATGATGAAGATATGTATATGTATATAAAAAACGGCTTGGCACAAGTGAAAGATGAAAACAATCTAAGTATATTTTACGTGAAATCGGGAGAGAAAATAAGTACCAATGTGAATCTTGCTGGGGGAAACCTACCGATTGACCTGATTTTGTGTGAATCGAGCCTAGAATGTAAAAGTGTGCTTAATTTCGATGGCGGTGCGAAATGTTTTGACAATATTTCAAATAAACAAAATATTTATATGAACCCCCAGCAAGAACTGCAAAATACATTACTTATCGAAGGATTTTTTCATCAAAATAATTTTGATTTAATGTCATTATTCACTTGCGCCGATGCGATTTTTATAGATTATTTACCGTGTTAGAATACACCCGTCACGTGCTTAAGAAAAATATATGACGTCACAAGATACATCAAATATAGTGTTGGGTGTCACTGTTAATTTATGTAATAAAAGTTTAAAGAAACTCGCTCGGTAAAAGTATTTTTCGATAATTAGAATAGTATCATTTTTCGATATATATAATGAGCTTCGGACAGCCTTAACATAGTCGCGGTTTCAAAATCATCACCAGCCGTGAGGTCACCACATTTCCTTGATAGACAAATCATATAATAAAAACGTCAATAAAATGAGTTTTTAAAATATATATGCAAAGCTTAATATAACAGGATATTAAAAGAAAAAAAATTATGTATGAATAATAATGTCTTAGTTATACATGTTCATGTTCGAAATATATACGGACAGTTGTGGGTTTTATTTAAAAGGCCATATCTTAATTTTTGTTTTCATTTGCTTGTTTGCGCAGAAAGGTACTTAGGAGAAAATGTGAGATAAGGTGAACAATACTGCTGTGTCTACCTGGGGAAAAACAGTCATGTTATTTAGGTGCACAAACAAACACATTTTAAGTAAAAAATCACTATGTGAGTGATTACTTCATTTCAAACGTTTAATACCGAATATCAAACTAGTTTTTCATAAATTATCTGGCAATTTCAATTTATGATAAATCTTAGAATTGCATTACTTTGTCATGCTTACGTTTAAGATGTTCAAAAGGTTATTAAATCTCCCCCTGTCATCAGTTTAAAGAGGATTGTCCAAAGATCTGTAATTGCGCAAAAAAGTATTGAAAATCACGTGTTAAAATATAATGTGTCAGATTACAAAGATAAGATAGGTATTTATGGTGCGTATATCTACTACTATGAAGTTTTCTTAACTGTAGGCATATGTTTTATACATGTAAATATACATTTGTGATATGTTATTTAACAGGAATTGAAAGAAGGTATAGAACTCCTAACAATATTTTTGGTACATGTACCTGTTTAAGAATTTTTATCACGATTCAAAATCTTCGACTTGCTCGAGATTGCTTTGGTGATCTTGTTAAAATAAAAAAAACCCCACATTTAATGTACAACCAAAATTATCCGTTTTAGTATAAGCTATTTAACAACAGATATTAAGGACATGAGGGGAAAAAAATGTATGGTTTGGTTTCCTATACCTATTACTAACAACGTATATTCTTGATAGCCATTCGGTTAATTAAAACAGATTAAGTCCTAAATTGTATATTATCCTTGTGTGAATTTTACACTAGGAACAAGCACGTTGCTAGTCATTTTACTGTCATTTAATTTGGTTTCTTGCTTAGGCATATGCATGGTGTCCAGACTGCATTGATATCAGAGAAACTGTACATATTTATATCTGTACAATGTACGAGATATGGGATTTTGTTTAAAGATGTATGTAATTATAGAACAACATAGCTCAATACGTGTTTTAACCTCACACAATAGAATTCAGCTTAATACATGTACAACGAATGAGGCAATGTTGTATGGAGCCTTTAGAATGCGCTTTTTATAATTATCCAATCGAAGTTTTCAGAAAACAAACTGTCTGTTACTGAGGTTACAGCACTTTTGGCATACAGATTATAATAAGTTAAAATGTAAGGTTGCATACGACATGTGAATGTTCAGTTTTACGCTATATCGTCAAACAACTACGGAAAGAAAAGAGCGACTGGGAGTGAGAACCGCCTTTGGTTGAAAATGATGCTCATTTATTACAGTGCATTCTTAGTATAAGTCATTTTCCGAAACACAACTACATAAACAGATCGAAATCAATAATCACATTTTACTCTGTATTGTCTTTCAATGTGAATAAATAAAAACATATGCATCCTCACAAGAGTTTATTTTGATTGAGTTTGATTGAAACTTTTTCTTTTCAATCTGAAGTCGTTTAAAAACGTCGGGGGTATATGTTTTGTTTATTTATGCAAAATTCTATATTTCCACCTGTTTAGTCATATACGTACAGTGTAACAGATGCACTGATGCAAAGCGACATCACATGGATGTGTGTGAACTTCGGAAAGATTACAAAGCTATAAAGCACTTAATGCTTGTGAAAATAGTTGTTTCATGATTTTTTTATTCGTTCTGGTATGGCAATTTAAATGATTGAACAAATAAACCTTGTTTACATCAAACACTCAAAATTAACGTGAAATTATTCCATAATGCACTCGTTTTGTAGCACTTAACAATAATAGGTACATATAGTACTAATTGGAGTATGTTATATTTGTTAAATATTTCATTTAGATCAAACTTTTATGAATTTGTAAATTAAATAGTTAAAACAAGCAAAAACAACAGCTGAACAGTATGATAAATGTAACAATAAGTCGAGGCAATTAACAGTTTTCAACTTAAACCCACTTTTGAGTGTTTCATTAATCGTTATTAAGTTTTGTTATTCAGAAAGCTGGTGGTATATTGTATTTAGTGTTTAAATTATCAATCTAGTTGGCACCTAAAACACAAAACCCTTTGCAAAATTCCTCAATCAGTGTATTTACTTTTAACATTATTCTGAAATGTGTACAATATTTTGTTCAGTACAAATATGTTCTCATGTCTTTAAAAAATGCAGTAATCACAACATATTAGCATTGATATTAAAAGCCAATATTAGCAGATTTTTCTGTTTGTTTGATAATGGTATCATACAATTCATGTTGTACATGTATAACAACGCATTCGATGAATGCTATTGTAGATAATTTTTAAAGATTTTTGAAAACAAGTACAAGGAAATACCCCTTTTTTGATAACATTATGTTCCTTGTTTTCTAAATTGTGATATAAAACTCAATTTAAGTTTAATCGTCACGTGAATCAAGCTCAAATGGAAATGTGAATAGATTAGAGGGTGATGCATTCTTTATCATTGAATATTTCATTTTTTTGTCTGATGATTGCAATAATGCGATTGTCTGTAGAATTAAGATCAACGTAAGTACACACAACGTTTAAAGCTGTGAACAACTGAAAATTATTATTTTTATCGAAACATATCATTTCTATTTAAGGAATTCCACATAATTTTATTCAATGTCTAGGAAAGAAATACAAGCAACAGCTAAGCCTTCGAATGTCGTATGTAAGTATTTCTTTCAGATAAGGTTTCGACGCATTCCGGATCTTGCTATCCCATAATTCTTTGTATATCTATTATTTTTTAGCTTGTTTGCCTGGACGCATTGGAGAGAATTGCAGCATCCCGTGTCGTTACCCTAGCTATGGTAGTAAATGTCAGAAGGAATGCATTTGTGGGGAGTCCCAATGCAGCCCTGTAACTGGTTGTATGGGTATGTAAAATGTTAATTATTACATGTACAGCATTTTTTGATTTCTGAAAATTGTGGTTATTTTAAATGCCTTATATATATTTTATAACTTTAAATATATTTTTTTAAATCAAACTCCTTTATGCTACCGTTTTGTAGAGAGTTCGGTGACTTTATTCACAATTCCAGTGTCGTCTCGAGTTATCGTGACATCACCTTTCCGTACATCGAAAAGTAAAGAAAAAAGCTTAATGTTAAGAAAATGAATAAAGAAACTACTAGAATGTTAAGCTTTATTTGTAAGACAGTTTCCAGAAAAATCAAAATATAAGTAAAAAAAATAACTGAATAAGTTCATTGTATAATAAACGTAGCCAATTAATGAAAGTGTGTTTTGCGTAAATTTTCCGTATACGTTTACACTCGTCTGATTATTTGTCTGTTATTTAATCAGGCTGCCCAATCGGCTACATGGGAAATGACTGTAAACAACAATGTAGATTCCCAAATTATGGCAAGGAATGTCAGTCGTTCTGTAAATGTACTTCCGACTTTTGTGATCACATAGATGGATGTAACATTTCTGAAATCGAAAGTAAGATATATGAATATTTCTACTCAATTACAGTGTTAGTGCAAAAACAAAAAAAATTAAAAACGCATTGGATTTATAAATACAACATGATAAAGTGAAATTATATCTTTAATAACCATGATTTCTGCTAAGAAAAAAAATGTATTGTAGCAGACAAACACAAAAGACAAATAATTGATTGATTAATGGTTTTAACATTGAATATTTATACATGTTGTGAGTTCATGTGTAATAGGTCACACAGACATACGTCAAGATATGCTAACGTTGATTCATGGTTTTATCGGGTGGGCCATCAAGGTGGTGTGGGACACCTATCGATATTAATAAGGAGTAAAGTACATAATAATCAAAATAATTTCACCGTTTTAGAGATTCTAAATTTCACAGATTTTAACCAAAACATACTTGTTAAAATTTTTGGGAAAGGTTAAAATTTTGATTAATAGAGAGACCTCAAAACCACTGCGCTACGCTGTTAGTTGACAATGTTGGGAAAGAAACTATTTATATTTAACATTATATATGTATATAAACAATTCTTATCTCTCGTAGATTATATAATTTATGCATTAAAATATCAATACTTTTATTTGTAACTGTTGTGACAAAGCCTTCTGTTCCTACTTTACCTGTTATATTTGTTTTGTGTTGTTATAAAGACAATAGCAAATTTGAGTGTGATAAACCCTGTTTGTTTGAGGACCATGGAATTTACTGCCATCTAAACTGTACATGTTCCCAACATATGTGGAACAACTTGACTGGATGCACAATCTCTAATTTTGAAGGTAAGAAACATTTTAATGCAAGATTTCTGGTGTAAATATAAGTACTAGTATAATAAGTGTGTTTTTCTCAAAAAGTAATAAATTAGTTTTAAAAAAACATTTTAATGAAGTTTCAATACATGTTGAAACAAATTCTCACTATAAATAAATAATTATCTTAGCCTGAATAATTCAACCTTTCTATAAGAAACAGTATTACTATCAAAAGTATATTAAACTGTTCGACTATTTTAAAACTATATTAATTTTTTTTATTTGAAGATAGGGGGCTTTTATCAACGATCAACTTTTATAATTTGAGAACGGCTGTTATCATTCTCGGAGTCATCGCTATTGTTTTCTCATTAACATATGCCTGCACGTATTTGAGGACCTGCGATGGACAACATGATAGTCAATCTCCCCTGGTGAATCTTGTAATCAATAGAGATCCAATATATGCAAACATTATTGTATAAGCCCTGGTACTATATCCATATAAATATGTGAACTAATAAAAAAAAAAGGTAATAGTTTTTAACTTTAAAACAACATTGATCATGATTGTTGTGTAAGTGTTGAAAATCTTTATTAAATTGTATTGTTTGCTCTCTTGGTGTGTAATTTTGAAAAACTTTTATTGAATTTTATTGTTTGCTTTCTTTAAAGAAAACAATTCCAATAATAAACAGTTTATTTTTTAGTTATTGTAAATTTTAAATTTTTTAAATTGATTTTTTAAGCGAGTTTCAAGTCTTGTTTTGTATGTGTTTTCCATTATTTTGCAATGACATTGTTATGTTTTAAGGGTACTTGAAAACAATTTGAGATCAAAGAATTTATTTTTCATTTTTGTGTTTGAAATGGTTTACTGGTGCATTTTAAATGATTAATTAAAATATTGAATGTTAAAGTCAAGTTACAAGCGATATACAGACGTAACAATTGATTGTTATGTAAACAAAGCTCGAGTCTTATAGTTGTTTACAAAAATGTAATGTAGAGAATTACCATTTCTTAGACAAAATGACAAGTAAAAACAATTTAAACTATTTCAATATCTTTATTAATACTTTTATCAACAAAAGAAAGAGATTTGATTGAAACTTACAACAATACAACACATATGTAAAACATGACAATATTTGAACTTTGTTTACAAACAAAGAATTATGAACCCTGCACCTTGATTATAACTTGAAATTTGACATTCAAATTTTGACATAGCAATATAAACTTCTATATTAATATCTATCAGTATAAACATTAACACTGGAAAAACAAAATGTAAACATTTTAAGTCAAATCGTGTCCAAGTCCCTTTAAGTTTTTTTTCCTATAAGCTTTTCCTTGATAAAAGACTTGCACATATAATTTAGTTAACTTTCTTCATTACATCTCCATTAAGACATGTGTTCTAATTGAATGTGGTTGTAAGAGAATAGTTTTTTTTTATCAGGAAACTTAAAATGAAAATAAAAAGATGTGTGTATTATAAAGCGTAGTTTTGAAATAACAGTTGTTTAAATTAAATGGAATGGTAAAAGAATATTCCTTCTTTAGAAACTTTTTCTAAAACAAAAAAAAGATATAGTTTTGAACAAACGATGTTTTACCCGGTATTTTTTAAATATGAAATAACATATCGCCATCAAACATTTTTAAAGGTAATTCCTCTAATAGCAAATCAGTTCCATTTTAAACACATCTATATGTTTTTACTAACATCCAAATGAAAAAAATATAGATAACGATAAAAAATCCGAGATTTATTCTCGGACATTATTTTTTCGAATAATTGAGACCATAGATTTAAGACTGTTTTAAAATGCTATGATATTTAACAAAAGTTTAAACATTACGTGTAATCTTAGTGATCACATATACCGTTAATTTATGCCTGAATTAATGATCATATCATGTTGGTACATACAGTGCTATTAAAACTGTTTTATTTACACGTAAATACAGTTCAGTATTGGCCAATTTTTAAGACCTGTCAGTTTTTGAAGAGTTGTACAATAAGCAGGACAATAATTATGTTGATTTAACATTTTGTGGAATTAAAAAGTATTATTTAAGAAAAATGTGGGATTTTCTTTAGGGTATTTTTTTTTCAAACTAAAACCCCATAGGGTTAAAACTTTTAAGATCAAATATCTCAAAAACTATCTAAAAATATTTCAATTTTTTATACTTTTATTAAGAATTAAACACCCTTCAGTTAATAGTAAACTTTGGTCGATTGTGTGAATGGTAATTGGTGCGCAACGCCGGAAAATGTCCATTCCGGAGGTGTCCGTCCCAATGTTTTTAGTTACACTGCTCATCGTCAATGATGAAATGAGCGCCCGACAATCGGTATCTACTAGTAGACTACTCTGGGCGAATTCAATCAGAGCAACTCCGTAACAAAAGTGAATCCACTTATCGCAATCGAAAAAGCACGTTGGGGGCTTTTTATCAAATTAATTGAATTACATTTCAGAGAATCGTGTTTTAAAAAATGAATTACTTTTTTCGTTGCCTACTTGACTTAATACGAATTATGCTATGATATCATTCATACTCTTTTCAGCGTTTTTGCTGATTTGAGAATCATTCCATAGTTAAAGTTAGCTACCGCTAATGATCAAATATATGAAATGCAGTATGGCATATAGTTGGTTTTTCTGTTAATTCATTTTCTTTCTTGTTAAAATTTAATTATAAAATAGTTTGTTTAAAGGTCTAAATAGTTTGAAAGATAAGTGGGTAAAAGTAGAAGTGGTGTTCTAAATTCGGACAACATAATTTCAGTGGATTTTTAATATGTATGATGATTTTCTCTATAAAACTTGAAAAACAAATATGTATTTACTAAAGCTCATTACAGTATTTACAGTTCTGTTTTGAATATAATCATAACCACTTACCTTCATTGGAAATTGAGTTTACCGGTCAAAATGATAGTAGTTACGAAGATAGCGTCATTCACAGCATAGAAGGTGAAGGTCATTTATTTAAGATATTCCACTCCTCAATGTTTTTGTATCAAGAATTTTTTGAGAAGAGTTTCATTGAAATCTGTAGACAACATATTTAAAAAATACAAAGATAACTGGGGGGGGGGGGGGGGGGGGGGGGGTCAGTATTCATCCCTCTGGCCCATTTTATTTGACCTTCTTGCACCTAAAATGCAATTTCACCCTAATTAGGATTTGTTGTCAGTATTTTTGATTAAGCAAACTTATTTCGTCAAATATAGTTTTCACTTAAGCACAATGGTCACACTAAATAGAGTGATAACGAAAAGAAATATGCACGAAGCTGCATAAACTTTTTTAAGATCTCTTTGCACTTAAAATGGACACTTTCTATTAATAATAGTTACATTTTGATTTGGAATAAAAACTTTTTGAATATCAAGAATTTTATAAGATTTATCGAGTTTGCCTAGATATGTATTTATATTATTTTGACATAATAAACCATAGGGGTCAGGAATGTAAAATTTTAAATATAGGGCTTTAAAGGTAAAAATCGCGAAAAATATCATTTTCAGATATATTTGCATGATTGTAAAATTAACGTCTATTACTCTCTCAAAAGTTAACTTTGTACATGTCACACAGAGCCAATAGAATATGTTACAAACCTATGAAATGTAAAAAGAGTAAAGAATAAATAAAAGGATAAGGAAAAGAAAACTATATTGAAAATTCATAAAATTGCTTGATTTTGTCAATATCGTATAAAAACCTTGTGCACGAAAAAATTGTTCTCTCAAACATTTGTTTTTTTTTCTTGGATTCAAATGAATTTTCTTTATGCATGTTGTGTAATTATAAAATATAAAGCTTTCTGTGATAACTAGATAAATAAAATCATATTCAATTTAAATATAATGATTATTTGCGCAATGAAATCAAAACGTTAGGAGGTAGATACTCTAAGACGACCAATCATAGTGAAGCTGGGCATGCGCACTAAATTCGGTGTTTTCCATTTAGTAAATATATCGACATAAACAATTATTTTAAATTTAAAACAGACGACAAAGAAAGTTAAACGGAATTTTTATCGACTGTCCGAAATACCACACTCTCCGAAATATCAACACTTTCCCCTAAAGATGTTTCAGGAATAATTTTGTTTCAAGTGATTATAGTGAGCAGGTATATTTCGATAAAAATAAGCATAATCAGTAGCAATACGGTACTAATATAAGGAAACATTAACAAAGGAAGAACTAGAAGTCGACTAATAACTTATGCCATTCGGTAAACCAATACCGGTTTAGTATGTTAATTTAATTGTAGGCTGATGGACAGTATTTATCCCTTATCTTGCAAACTGATCTTCAAACATCCAACGTCCCCGGCGTTTTTAGTTCTAGTATCGAGAAAAGAGTAACAGGAACAGCAGACGTGTCTGGCAACCTCAACGCTTTAAAAGGGACAACCGGTTTTTTTTTTTTTCAGGATGACATATGCCCAATACAAATATGCCATTCCTACAAATAGTAATGAAGTGGGACTCTTCAGCTTTTAAATTGACTTCAATTTGTCTTTTTAAATACCGATATGTAGTTTATAAATGAACAAACAGAAAGCCTCGATTTACGCTTTTAATTTATTTTATTTGATGAATTTGTGCAAAAGGCATATCGAACATATGTGTCGTATGGAAACATTGACGAAAAAAGAACCGTGTTTCTTTTCCTCGGTTTATTCGTTTGCTATATAGCACAAATATGTAGGTTTATAAAATAACTTGTTTTAATGCTGTGAAATTAATTTTGCGAAGGACAATTATTTACTTTCTAGAAACAAATCCAATGAAATTGACAAAAAAGTTAGAACTAGAGCAAAGCTCGTTGCAAAGCAACGAGTGGGTCTTCCTTTAATGTCGAAAGTAAAGCTTTATGTTCCTGTAAGAAGCAAAGTTCTTAAACCAATAACAAGATCACTTAAAACGAAAAGAACAAAAATCGAATAATTCCTGGTACGACTTAACAAAATCCGAATAATTTTAAGTACGACTTAACAAAAACCTTACCGATTTCAAGAACGACTTAACAAAAAAAATCCGAATGTGTTCAAGTACGACTTAACAATTATTTTTGGTACGAGTTAATTTTACTTTGAACATTACGCTATTTTCTTAACCAAGAACGTGGAATAAAAATTTCCGGAAAACTCAATTTTTAAATCACAATATTATTGTAATGCATCGTCCGATTTTAAAACGGATTTCAGTTTAAAATTAAGCATAAAAAAGCTTCTTTGTTGCTTTATGAATAATATCAAATTATTGGTGAGAAAAAAGTTATTATAAAAAGACTTAATAGCCCTTATGGCCCCTAATTTGAGGGGTCAGCCCCTTTTTCTTGATATCAAATAAAAGGTCTCGCTAATTTAAACATATTTTGTTCTACAAGTGTTCACAAATTGTAAAACGTTATCGAGATATCTAAACAACTGTGTTTTAGGGGCTGACCTTTTAACCCCTTATCGGGGCCACTAACAACATTATTTTTGGTATCATTTTGTTAAGAACAATATTTTGAACAACTTTTGTTCTACATTGCTTTTCAAAATATTTCTCCTTTTTCAGATATTAATGATCAAAGTTTTCAACTTCTGGCCCCTTGAAACCCTTAATTACGTAACATATGACTTAGGTATGATACTGTATAGATAAACAGCTGTACAATGAACATTTTTGCTTCTATAATTAATAACAAAATATTTTTCAGTAAAGAGTTATTATAAAAAGACTTTAGAGCCCCCTTGGTCCCTAATATGAGGGACCAGCCCCTTTTTCTTGATATCAAATTAAAGGTCTTGCAAATATAAACATTTTTTGTTCAACAAGTGCTTAGGAATTGTTAACCTTTCTCAAGATATCTGTATAAATGTGTTTTAGGGGCCGACCCTTAAACTCCTTACCGGGGCCACCAACAACAAAATTTTAGTTTTCGTATTGTTGAGAACATTATTTCAAACAACTTTTGTTCTACAGTGCTATTCAAAATATTTCTCCTTTTTCTGATATTAATGATCAAAGTTTTCAACTTCTGGCCCCTTGAAACCCCTAATTACGTAACATATGACTAAGGTATTGTACTGAATAGATAAACAGCTGTACAGTAAACATTTTTGCTTCTATAATTAATAACAAAATATTGTTCTGTAAAGAGTTATTGTAAGAAGACTTTAGAGCCATCTTGGCCCTTAATTTGAGGGGCGAGCCCCTTTTTCTTGATATCAAATTAAAGGTCTTGCAAAATTAAACAACTTTTGCATTACATGTGTTTACAAAATATTTATTCATCAAAGATATTACAGAAAATGTGCGAAAATTTCGTGAAAAAATTTGGTGCTAATTTTCAGGTTCAGGCGAGCTTCGAGGTCTTGAGCAATTTTCATAATTGGAAGCAAGGGGGTACATCTACATTGTACATACATTCATATACAATCCCTGCAAATTTCAAGCTTCTATCTTGATTAGTTTTGGAGGAGATGCGTGGACAAAATGACCCTTAAAAATTTACAAAATCGTCAAAATCTGAAACCGGAAGTGACGTCATCATTTGAAAATTTAATAATATGTAGCACCGATCATGCTCTATCAGTCCTGAAAATTTTGTGCACATCGGTTGTAAAGTTTTTGAGAAATAGCGCTCCAAAAAAGTCAGAAAAAGAAAAAAAAGAATAACTAGACACGATCTCGTTGCGAGCAACGAGGAGGTCTTCCGTGTGTTTTAGAACATGAAATACATGTACGACATTGGTTTTGCTATTTAACGGCTAAACGTGATTTAAAATATAAGACAAAGTTCTACATTCTAAGGGCCAGATACTATTTTGTTTTAGATGTATGAGCTTTGGTTGAAAACATTTAGATCTCTAATTCGGGGGGCAGCCTCTTTTTCCTCGTATCAAATGAAAAGTCATTTACTTTTAAAGATATTTTGTTCAACAAGTGAATAGAAATTTGTTACCATTCTTGAGATATCTCAGAAAGAGCGTTTAAGGGGCCGATCCCTTATCTCCTTATAGGGGTCGTTTAACGAAATTTTGAAGAATCCATAATGTTTAGTAGATCATTTTGAGTATCTTCTCTTCTATACTGCATTTCAAAATATTTTTCCTTTCTGAGATATCGGTGATCAAAGTTTTGAATTTTGAACTCTTAAAAACCTTAATTACGTATCACATTATAAAATCATGACACTGCTTGGATACATAACTGTAAGATAAACATATTTGCTTCTATATTCTTTCACAAAATATTTCTCAGTAAAGGGATACAGATGAAAGACTTTAGAGCCCTTTGGTCCCCTAATTTGAGGGGCCAGCCCCTTTGTCTTGATATCAAATAAAAGGTCTTATAAATTTTAAAAAAAAATTAACATTATATGTTTTAACAAAATATTATTCAGAAAAAAGATAAACAAAGAAAACAAGAAAAAATTATGATATTTGTTTAATCTCAATATTTAGGTCCAGGCGAGCTTCGGCACTTTTTGCGATCGAAATGTTTTTAAACCTTCATGCACAATTTCAATCTTCCGTCTACCATCACTGAAAATTTCAAGTGTATATCTGCTATAGTTTAAAAGGAGTACTGCCGACAAAATACCTCTCTGAAAATCGACAAAACGACTATATCTCAAAACCTGAAGTGACGTCATCATTAAAAAAAATTTGCAATACGCTTCACATCGTCATCTATAAGATCGACAAGTTTCATAAAAATCAATTGAGTAGTTTTCGAGATCTTGCGTGCACAAAATTGGTAAGAAAAAAAATAATAATATAGAAGAATAGGGAAAAAGGAACAAAGCAATAACAATAATGTTTTCCGTTGGAAACGGAAGACCTTAATAATAAGAAAAGTGAAAAAGAAACAATAGAATAATAGAAGGGTCTTCCGCTGAAGACGGAAGACCCTAATAATTACAGAATGTTTTTGTCTAAATCTTAATGTACGAGTGTTTTCAACTTGTACTTCAGTCCAACAACCCCTTTATTTTGAATATCTTAGTTAGACAGTCAAAAAAAAATGGAGAGAAGGAAATAGACAGAAAGAACAAATCTTGGCTCCGGCGAGATTCGAACACACAGCCTTTGCAGGTGTCATAACAGTATTTCATCGTAGACTGGTCCTCTGTCTCTATCATACGAAATATATATCGCGCATATCAGACAGGCATTGCCAGTCTATATTTCATCATCGAAGGTTCATGTCAAAACATGGCTGACGCGAAATAATTCCCGATTTTCTCTTTGAATTTGGGGCGTTTCCGCCCGGGACAGGAGCTGAATTTTTGTATGAGATGAAAAACAACGTGTAAGATGTCTCACTACTCAGGTTTGGTAACAGTGCGAGGTCATTTGAAACATTAATGCGTGTTTGTGTCTGGAGGGGGATGAAAAGGACCGAGCTTGATTTTCGTCGTAAATAAATCGAAAGTAGAATTTTGAGGTGTGGATTTCGGATTCGGTTAACGACAATTAGGGGAAGTCCTAAAACAATGACTGATGCATTTTACACATGTATTTCAGAGTAGAGATTTTTTTGTGTCGTTTACTATTATGTTTGACTGTTTTATACATGTATCAACAGGATTGATAAAATTCTTATAAATGTAGAAATAACGAAATCAGTAACACGTAAATTTATTCATAAAAAAATTGATGACTGTAATTTCCACAGTTCTAACATTCATAAGTAGTTCACACGCTATCGTAGATACAGACTAAACGGAAAACAAGAAATATACATGCAACAGAAATATTACGCGGCTGCTTACATCCCAATTTTAAGTCCCCATACAGGCTATACTCGCGGCTTGATATCGGAAATTTCTTCTTAATTGTTCAACCCGCTGCAAATTTGGCAGAAAAACAGAATGAGGTCCGAGGTACATTTACACAAAATTTCATGAGGATTGAGTGAAGGGCTCGGGAGTTAGAATTTTTTTCTACAGTACATGTCAAACACGAAAATTAAAACTCAAATGCCAAAAAGTTCATTACTCTGTTAATAATGAACGAATTGGTCTGGTAATTAGTACGGTAATCTAGAATGGTACTAAGTTGAAATTAAAGGTCCGAGATCAAAGATCAAGTAAAATCGGGCCAGAAAAACTAAATGATTTTATGAAGGGTGGGGGGGGGGGGAGTGGTCGGTGACTTCTATATTAAATGGAAAATACTAAATTCCCAATATCACTAGAGTTTGAGATACATGCTTGACCTTTATTTTGCTGTTTACCAGCTAAACATGATTTGGAAATAGAATGAAAAATCCTTTAATCTTAAACAGACTCTTTTCTTCAATTTCTATATCCTCTTTTTCTTTTACAAATAAATCATAAATGTATTGGACTTCTCGCCCTTGTTTTGTTTCTGATATATGTATAAGAGCTTTGATTGAAACATTTAGATCCCTCTTATCGTGTAATTTGAGGGGCTAGCCCCTTTTTCTTGAAATCAATGAAAGGTCCCTTAATATTAAACACATTTTGTTCAACAAGTGTTTAGAAATTTGTTACTGTTTTTGAGATATTAGGGAAAGAGTGTTTTAGGGGCCGACCCTTTATCTCCTTATAAGGACCATTAAACGAAACGTTGGTGGTTAAATATTATTACGAATATTATTCTGAGTATCTTCTCTTCTATGATGCATTTCAAAATATTTCTTCTTTTTAAGAAATAAATGATCAAAATATTGGACTTTTAGCCCCTTTAAAATCCAAATTATGTAACATATCAGAAAACTTTTAACAAATATAGGTAGATAACTGGAAGATAAACATTTTTGCTTCTATAATACATTACAAAATATTTTTCATTCAAGAGATATAGATAAAAGACTTTAGACCCCTCTTGGCCCCTAATATGAGGGGTCAGCCCCTTTTGCTTGGTGTCAGTTGAAAGATCTTTTATAGATAAATTTTTGATGCTCTACATGTGTTAGCAAAATATTGATTAGAAGAAAGATATTCGTGATCAAATCTCAAATTTCGTAAAAATTGTCAAAAAAAATTCACATCAACATTTTCAGTTCCGGGCGAGCTTCAAGGATGATGACTTCTGGTCAAATCTAAAACAAGCAAGCAAATCTACCATAACCACTCTATCTTGCATATAAATTTCAAGTCCCAAACTATAACAGTTTTTGAGGAGATGCGTGGACAATATCATGTTCCAAAATACATGAAAAAGGGAGATAATTCAGAAACGGAAGTGAATTTTCAGACAGGCAATAAGATGCGAAGAGATATTCACCTAAGACATCATCCCTGTAAAAATCATTAAAATCGATTGAGAAATGGCTGAGAAATTAAGGGTGACTACCAAGAAAAAAAATAATAATATAGAAGAATGAGAACGCGTAGAAAAACAGTAAGGTCTTCCACTGAAGACGGAAGACCTTAATAAAGAAAAAGAAACCGTAGAATAACAAGAGGGTCTTCCGTTGGAATCGGAAGACCCTAATTATGTTTTAACAAGGTTGATATTCTATTGCACTTCCAAGCATTTATTCCGTATTGATATGAAAATCAAACGTCTTTCTGTCATTAACTTTATCGAAATTAAGTCGACATTAGGTGATTTCCGTGATTTTTCTCATATATGGACATTTGCCTTTTCATATTCTGTCTTCGTCATTCTGTATTCGGTTTTCTTCTCGAATCTTTTCGACGGTTTTCCCTAGTTTGTTTTTATTGTATTTACGTTAGTTTCGCTATGGCATTTCCTTGTTTATTTGTACTTATTTACGTTAGTGTGTAGATTGCCTTTTGGACCGTGTAGAAAGCAGAGTCCAATGATTGATGTCCCGGGATTCCATGTGTGGCATCCTTAAATGACTCTTAATTGCTTAGGATTGATCAAATAAGGCGGTTTGAAAAATTAGCTCTGTATGAGCATGATAAAAACGTGTTAATTTTATTCAAAAAGAAAAACGAGAAAACGCTTACCTTGAGACTTTTTCAAAACATATTTCAAAATGAGTATGATATAGGCTTTGAAATACTATCATTAATTTTACTATTTGTTATTTAGATAAAATCTGAAAGTTATTGTCGTCAATACTTTTAATTACCCATATGTATGTATCTTCCTCTGAATCATTTTTTTTTTGTAAATTGTCAAGAAATAAAAATTGTATTTACTATTTATGCATGAAAATAGTAATATAATTTTATAAGAATTGAAAAGTCTTTTCTACGGAAGCCCATATAGGACCTATCAAAAAATATTTTTGAATTTGTTATAACGAATTCTTGAATTTGTTAAAACGAATTTAAATCGTTATAACGAATTGTTGAATCCGTTATAACGAATTTAATTTGTTATAACAAATTTTAGGAATTCGTTATAACGAATTTAATCTGTTATAACAAATTCGCTGAATTCGTTATTTCAAATTTTGAAATCTGTTTTAACAAATTAAATTTGAAATAACGAATTCTTGAATTCGTTATTTCAAAGATTGAATTCGTATTTTCGGTTTTTTAAAATCTGTTATAACGTATTTTCATCCAATTCGTGATAACAAATTCCATAAATTGTGGGAACAAATTAAACAGTGTCAAAATGTCTATGTTATTAATCCGTTCTCACGAAGTGTAATCTGTGATAACAAATAAATAAATTTGATATAACGAATTATAAAATTGTTATTTCAATTTGCAAACCGATATAACGAATTTATTTATTTATGCGATAGCCATATTATAAGCGAGGCTGTCATCGAGGAAGCCATTACACAAAAAGGTAAGTCACGAGTGTAGTTTAACATTAATTTTAGTTATATATTGATCAATATTCATACGTGGTTTATTCTGGAATTGACAAGAAACGTCATTAAAACTCTCAATGGATGAAAAAAATGTTTTTGTTTTTTAATACAGGGTGTCCCAAAATATCGGAAACCTGTCTTTTTTCTGAAGGATGCATGACTGCAATTAAAACAAACATTTTAATTGCCAAATAACTGCAAAGTAACTAAAGTTATCTGTCAAGCAGTTGTACTTTTCCGTGCTTATAATTTTAAGAAGTTAAGAAATAAGAAAAAAATGGGATCATTGCTAGATAACTGCACTGAAAAAAAAATCAGTAGCTTTAACTTCCAAAAAAAAAAGGAATGTATATATATTTCATTTATGGTCTTAAAATCTATTATCATTTAAACTTTCAAGGATTCAGGGATAAATACAGTTAAAATTATGTTTTCCTTGCGTTCTGTGTGAACTTAGTTAATGGATGGTTTCCACTTAATAAAATACACAAGGCATTTTTTAGCCGCACCATGTGAGGTCACTTGTTTTCCAAAAACAATTCAAATTGTTATTTTAATCTACTCATAGTCAACTCAAATTGTTATAAATTGAATACTTATCTTGAATTACTGGAGTAAGACAAAATTTGTCTATTCTAAAAGTTAAGCAAAATACTATTACAATATGATTAGATTTCACTAATTGTAGACTTGATGGTTTTTTAAGTATAAACCAAATGTCAAGTTAAGGCATGTTTGGGGGATCGTATCTCACTCAAAATGTTACACAATCAGCTAATCGACGGATCAAATAATATTACCCATATATACATTGTATATATATATATCATCATTTATTAACAAAAGCAGGTACATGTTCTCTTTGTCTAAAACTTTTGTAGGGCGATGGGTTTATATCGAAAATAAAAATTTAGGGTATCATGTGCATGAAAGAAAACGACAGAAGTTCCCATTACTTGAGTACAAACATGATATTTGAATGATGAAACTGAAAATAGATACTGTATTAATTAACTTAGATTACATCAGAAAAATATAATAAGATGTATACATAACTAAGTGAATGATTTCTGTTTGTATTACAAATTGCAGCTGTTAACAATAAATAAGCAGACGTCAAATATTTGAAACAATATGATCTATCGATAATCGCGACATCATAGCAACATGGCTGGTTTTAAAGAAATTAAAAGTAAAAATATTTCATAGGTGGAAAAAACTTCATTCTTACATTTACATTTTCAAACTACTAGTTTTTATTGTATATCATCGCCCTACAAATTTAAGTTTATAACAATTTTTAAAAACATAATATAGCGGTGCCTTTTTAGCCAGCTCTTTTTTTGATACAAGCGTCAAGAAAATACTTAGACTTGGTAAAGTTGTCTTTCTTAGAAATGGATTAAAAAAAGTATATTGTAGGAGATAAATGAAAATGTTTTTGTAATTTTGCTTTACCATAAATTGTATTTAATGAATATATCTTATCTTATCCTAATTTTGTTTTGAAAATATAGGGAAAAATACTTTTAATTAGTATAGTAAAGTTTAAACACTATCAATCGATATAAAGTTTTGCTGTTAAGTTTAGCATTTCATTAGCGTATGCTTAAATGTGTAGATAAGGTAGAGTGACGGTACTTAAAGAAAATTGTCTCAGAAAACTCAATTTAGTAAAATAATGCAAAATAATGGAATCCTCTTGTTTAAATTGCTGACAATTTTTTCCACAGATGGACGAATCACTAGAAAACTTCCTAGAAGAACGAGGTATCCCGGCTGAAAAAATTGAAGCTATGAAGGATCAAAAGGTTGGATGTTTCTTATCCTACTTTTTTATATTGCTTTGTTAATTACTCTGATTCCAATTTGTGCATAAAAGACTAAGAGGGTTGGGGGGGGGGGGTGCATATACGTTGCATTTAGAAGAGCTCCATATATAAATATAAAAGAAAGTCCTGAAATTTTAAATATGAAAAACATGATATCAAATTAATCTTCACAAAACAATATTTGTCAGATTGAAATATCTTATAATTAAAATTCAGTT
Organism: Magallana angulata; assembly: GCF_025612915.1. Taxonomy (NCBI): domain Eukaryota; kingdom Metazoa; phylum Mollusca; class Bivalvia; order Ostreida; family Ostreidae; genus Magallana; species Magallana angulata. The sequence goes on from NC_069115.1 coordinate 33,954,710, forward strand.
GGTTCTGATGGTTTTGTTGACTTCCAGGATGTTTTTGACAACTGTAATCCTCATACTATTAAATTAAAAATTGTCGCACCCCACATTTATTATGCACACAAATGATTCTATTCATTATTTAATCTTCATCTTAATATTATCCCTTTGAAAATCCAAATGTAATATCGATAAGCCTAGCACTGAGTATTTTGAAAATTAAACTTGATAAGAGATGAGAATGGCAAGACACGTTTTAAGGTTTTCTGTTTAAACATTTTATATTCTTCACAAGAATATCTTGCTATTGTACATTATATGATGATATATTGACTGTATATTATACGAATATTGACTGGGGTTGAGGGTAACATTGATTATATTAGCCCCCGAGGGACGAAATATTGCCCGACGCGAAGCGGAGGGAAATATTTTCGTCCCAAGGGGGCTAATATAATCGATGTTGCCCAAAACACAGTCAACATTTGTTTTGTAAAATATGAGGAAACACTCCAAAATTCAAAAAAGTAATTGAAAACAGATCACTATAATTTTCTCAGTTCAACAATGAATTCACGAATTCAATTTGTTCAAAGTTTATTTCCAAAATATCCTCGGCATCAAACGGTCAATGGTGATATTCCGCCGCCCGTAAGAATTAACATACCGATGTTCTACCTGATTTTACTTCACAGTAATAATTCACGAATCCTTATATCCGTTATGATACCAAACCGTCGCATTGTGCGTCCGTTGTTTACTTGCCCTGACTGACTGTCTCTTATGACGTCACCTTGTTTTGGTGTTGCATAGAAAAAAAATATTGACCGGTCAATATTTTTCGGACGAGCTAATATTACAATTATTGACTAATCGTCTACATAGAGTTATATAGTGGGAGTATACTACTGAATATAACAAAACATTTTGTTATACTTTCATGTTAAATACTGAAATCTGATTGGTTAAGACGCAGTTAATAATATTTACTATTACCCTCAGCGTTAGCAACGCACTTGGCAACGGGTAACATTAAAAAATGTTACATGCGCGAAAATTATGCGCGTACGGTTCGCTGTAGAATTCACGTTATTCCTATATAAAAGCAGTAAAATTTTCTTAAAAATTTTAAAAAAGACATTCAGTATAACAAAATAAATAGTGCCTGTTTGGGAGGATAACAGTTGAAATTGACACCCCTCGAAAACCATTGTCAACCTCCGCTTCGCGTCGGTTGACAATGGTTTTCTCGGGTTGTCAATTTCAACTGTTACCCTCCCAAACAGGCACTATTTATATAATATTGATCAAATGTTTATTGTGACCTTGTGAATTGTGAAAACTAGGCTCTCTGTCTAATCTGATTTCTTTATTAAAGTACTAAATCATTTAACTATAATAGAAGTATAAAATAAGATACCATTTAACAATGAACACATTTTAATTGTATGGATTATGATAATTTAAACGCTGTTTCTTAATAAATAAACATTTCTACATGTTATTATCACACTTGAGGGCAGTATTCAGTAATTAAAAAAAATGATTGTATTCTTTTGCTTAACTTAGTATTTTTTCAGAAGTTATGTGAACACAACTGGATTTTTTGAGAAAACTAGTAGAAAAATTTATTTGTTGTAGATATACATCTCTGTTAAATCATTTTAGTAAATTAATGGACCTAATGAATAATAACAAAAATAAATTTAATTTATAATGAATAAATCAATGAATTCAAAATAATGAGTTTTCAATGATTTTCAAAGTGTGAAAATAACAACACGTCTGAATTGTCGTTACAAATATCATACTATAGACGAATTTTAACACTCAAATGTACTCTTTCTATGATTTTAATCATTCTGTAGATCATTCTTAAATAATATATTTCTGATTATAGATTGATAAAGATGTAATAGCAGAAATGAGCAACGAAGATCTATCGAAATACATCGTCAAATTTGGAGACAGATGTGCAGTTCGCCGGTTTTGTACAAAAGCCACATCAACAACTCCCAAGGCGGGAAATTTAAAAAAAACATCTCTGCTACAGAAGTTAAAGAAAAAACTGCACGCGCGATCTTCAAAAGATGAATCACAAAGCACAGAGAGTGAGGACGAAAATGTTAAGGATAAAAGACGTAAAACATTAAAAGGGAACAGCAATGCCGTTAAAGACGGAAGAACGATAAAAATGGGGTGGAAACATTTTGAAAACTCTGACTATATTCAAGTCAGATCCGACAAAGGGGGAGGGACGGATGACATTTTTGTGCCAAAAAGTTTCACAAAAGCAGATCTATTAGAGAGAGCAAAGTCTATGTTTTTCCAGGAAGGATTATCATCAAAGGATCGAGAAGAAGAGCTAGAATTTGACATGGCGGACTTCAGATCTCAACCTTTAGATGACAATGTAACTATCGGAGAATTGTTTAAAAAAACTAACAGGAAAAATCTCAGGTATTATTTGTTTACAAAACCAAAAAATGAGAATCAGTCCAAAAAACTAAAGAGAAATGAAAAAAGGAAAAGTCAGAAACACTTGAAACCAATTCCTCTCCCACAAGACTCGGATTCAGAAGATGACAGCAGTATTCAGAGAGAAGCAGCAATGGCCGTTAAATCTGAGAAAGCTTGCTCTTCGCGTCCAAGCAGCAGTTTGAATGTGCATTTTGTATCAGATCCTGATATACCTGGCCCTTCAGGTGAACAAACCATCAAGGCATCTAACATGACATCCAACAAGTCTGAAACTCCAGGACCTTCAGGTCTTTGCACATCTGCAAACTCTCATCTACTATCACAGGAAGATATACCTGGTACATCTGGATTCCACACTTCAGAGTATGTGACCTTTCATGAATCAGATAGTGACACACTTCCTGATCTGCATGATTATTTTGGAACTGTCAGGTCAATGCAAGTTACAATGCCTGACGGAACGCAAGAAGAGGTTATCTACAGTATTGACCCCAATGACAGTGGTATTGTTCAGTTAAACCTCAATAATCAAGAGATTGTGTCGGATGAGGTCCTTATAAGAGTCCATAGGGGACATGCCTTAAAAGAGCTGCTAGAGGCATTTTCCAACACATTATTGTTACCAAACAGCAGAATTAAAATCCAGATGATCCTTCCAAATGGCTCGGTTGAACAAGCGCAGGATGAAGGTGGTGTAACAAGGGACTGCTTGACTGAATTCTGGGAAGAATTTTATGCGACGTGCACAGTTGGTAAGGACTGCAAGGTTCCCTATTTACGGCATGACTTTGGTCATCAGCAATGGGAAGCTGTTGGGAAGATTATAAAATATGGATTTGAAGAATTTGGACATTTCCCCGTCTACATAGCTCGTCCATTTATGGAATACTGCATCGTAGGAGAAGCAAAAACAGACTTGAAGGATACGTTTCTATCTTATGTCAGTCCATCTGAAGCTTCCGTTCTGAAACAAGCTTTGGCAGAGTTTGACAAAGTGGATCTTGATGAGCTCAATGAAATAATGCAGTCATATGACTGTAGGAGATTGCTTACGTCTGACAACATTGAAACAATCGTGAAGGAAATTTCCCACAAGGAAATAGTGCAAAAATCTATGTTCGTAATAGATTCATTCAAGCTTCATTTGCATGGTCTTATGTCAGAAGCAGCGCTTTGTGAATGTTATAAAAACCTAGTACCGAACAATCGACGAGTCATAGAAAAACTGTCTTTCCCAGAAATCCTGCTAGAAAAAGGAGCAGAAATTAAGAGATATCTTCAAAGATTCATACGAGAGCTGGACAAAGAGCTTTTGGGAAAATTCTTGAGATTCTCCACAGGATCAGATTTGATGTTGAAAGAAATAAGGGTCCGGTTTTCAAGCCTTGATGGTTTTGCTAGAAGGGTAATAGCACACACATGCGGTTGCGTATTAGAGATACCTATCTCGTATGATAATTATGTGGAATTTCGGGCAGAATTTATGTCCGTTTTAAAATCGGATGTTTGGGTTATGGACATGGAGTAATATTCGAAGGTAAAAGAAGGTAAAAGAAGGTAAAAGAAGAAAACAAAAGGATGCATGTGTTAATATCGAATTTGTTAACTTTCGTAAACTACAGACAGTAGTTAAAAATTCCAAAAAGTAAAAAATTAAAAATATACTTTTTAATGTATATTTTTTTTAAGAAAATGTTTGTTTTTATTCACTTAAACCACTAAATTTGTGTTCACAGTTTATTTGTTAAGTATTTTGACTACACAAACGTGTGATTGTTATGTTATTTTGGAAACGATCCAAATAAATATTTTCATTTAGTATGTCTGCCTTATTCTTTCTACAAGAACGTTTTAACTCATGAATACATGATTTGTGGTAATGGTTATGTTATATAAAAATATGACTCAATGAATACCATCAGTAATAATTGACAACCACAGATTAGATTTGTATCAGCTATTGACTTTATATGGAAGCCAGATATAGTATTGTTTTAATGAAATCATTAGGCATCAATATTAGAATTTGAACTTCAAAATGTAATAAAGCAATCTTTGGCTTATATACGTATATCGGTGATTAAATGAGCATTGTCATGACTTTGGTCAAAATTATTTCTAAAGTGTGCTTCTCTTATCAAGATTTGTCCGTTGGTTATCGTTGTCGTGGTAAACTTTTCATAGTTTCATCTTCTCCAGTGCCACGGAGCCAGTTTCAACCAAACTTCGCAAAACGCATCACTGGATGAGGGGAATTCAAGTTTATTCAAATTAAGGGCTACGCCTTCTTGAAAAGGGAGATAATTTAGAATTTCTGAAACTTTATTGGTAGTTTTGAAAAAAAAATTCTTCTCAGAAAGTAGTCTGCCAGAAAAGCTGAAATTTGTGTGAAAACTATCCCAGGAAGTGAAGACTCAAGTCTGTTTAAATCATGGTCCCAAGGGGTAGGGTAAGGCCTCGATGGGGGGGGGGGGGGGTCAAGTTTTACATATATATAGAAATATAAGACCGCGGAACATTAACTGGCAAGCTTTGAGATATACAGCTTACGTCAGTTTCACTCATTTGAAATGGGCGGGAACAAATTGACACGGACGTCTGAGAAAACATTGGATTGAAACTGAACTTATAGGAAATGTATTTTCAATCCACCTCAGCATTTCTAACTTGCATACTGATGTAAAGCGATCGAAAAACATTTTAATTAGTATCAAAAAAGCGATTTTTTTTTCATCAATAAGTATATAATCAGCAAATGTGAAAAAATACCAATTCGAAGATATCATACGCAGGGCAAAGCAATGTCCAATGACTTCTTATATGAAATATTTTATATATTCTATTATTGGATATAATTTTAATCTTATTAATGGGAACTTTGATTGTTCTTCTCTGTGAATAAATAAAAAAATACAAAGATAATGGGAGGTCAGTGTTCATCCCTATGAGTTATGGCCAATTTAATTTGATCTTTTTGCACCTAAAATGCAATTTCAGTCTCATTAGGATTTGTTGTCATTATTTTTGATAAGCAAACAATATTCTCCAGACATTGCTTTTTTAATAGCGCGCAGATATAGTATTGTTTTAATGAAATCATTAGACATAATAGCGCGCAATAGTCACACTGAATAAAGGGATTACGAACAAATGTACAAAGCTGCATAAATATTTTTGTGACATTTTTACACTTAAAATAGGCAATTTCTATAATAGTTACAATTTGACTTGAAATAAAAACATTTTGAATATCAGGAATTTTATAAGATTAATCCAGTTTGTCTACGTATGTATTCAGTATTTGTTGACAAAATAAAACACGGGGTCATTGATATCAAATTTAAGATATATGGATTCAGGGGTACATGTATAATTTTGCAAAATTTGGGTTTTAAACAATTAAGACTTTTTCAATATGTTTGCATGATTTCATGCCAAACGTTTATTACTCTCAAAATTTAATTTTGTGTTAGTCACACAGGACATATAGAACACGTCAAAAACCTAGCAAATGTTAAAAATGTGAATAATGAATAAAGTATAATAAAAAGAAAAGTATTTTGAAAATACCTGAAATTGCCTGTTTTTGTCATTTTCATCTAAAAAAAAAAAAAACTTCCGCACAAAATAAAGTGTCTCCAAAATCCTGTTTGTTTCTTAACGAGATCGGGTCTAATTTGTTCTGCTTAAGGTTTTGTTTGTTTAAGGGGTCATCTCAAAGTTCGTTAATTTTTAACATAGGACCCTATGGGATTTTGCTTGAAATGAGTCAATTTTTTTTAAAATTTTTTTTAAAAACTTTTACCCTACTGTAGGGATTTTTTTTTCTGTTCTGCATATTAAAGTTACATGTATTGCTAAAAGGCATCAAATGATCAAATAAAAAAAAACCTTTTACCTCCTGGTTTGTTCCAGGGGTCTTATCAAAGTTGATTTTTGTATGCCCAATTTCCAAGATTAGTCAGATAATGGCTATTTTTTATTTGACAAAGGCGAAAAAGATGATCTTTATAGTATTATTAAAACATTCAGACATATTTAAGTAATAAAAAAATATATAACATCACATATTAAGGGTCATTAATATAAAATACATGGTTAATTTCTTGAAATATATGAATTAAGCTATATTTAGGCGGGTTAAGAAAACGTGACAGAGGGCTAGGCTTGCTGAACCCTCTTCACGTTTTCGACCCGAGCCCAAATATAGCTTATACTTCGAGACATTTATGTTTATTCCACAATATAACATTATTTTTACGCATCAAACGAGATATTTTCAACAATTTTTGTTGAATATCTGCAGTTGAATCTATCACGCCATGGCGTCAACCAAGCAAAATGATGACGTCACAATACAAATGAAACGCTGCGCGAAAGCGTGCGTACTCGTTCTGTACTCGGCCTCGTTAAGTTTTTTCTCAAATTGAGTAAAAACACGACTATATTCTTTTTTGTGAAATGCAAAGATTTGAGTTTTCTCAAATTTGAGAAAAAACTCAAATATTTGAGAAAAATCTCAGATTTAAGTTTTAGAGATTTGACTTCAGTTTTTTTTTGTGCTTTCAGCAGAGCCCGGCTAAAATAGTAAATTATCTTCCCTTTTGTCGAGATGCATAATCATCAAATAGCTAAGTCGAATGTTTACATAATATACATGTACTGATGCTCACAGCCCTATCACATAGCTTATGAGATGTTATTGGATCTCTACAAAATTATTTTGTAAAAACCATTCTAATTGGACACACGGGTACTCTGAAGTTGATATCAAAAAAATGTTAAAATTTCTGTTCAAAAATATCTATGTAGTTTTTGGAGAGGTCTTCCAACAAATTTTTCGAATTCTGATGGGTACCATTTGCACCCCGCTGTTGAAAGATTATTTTTATATTTATTTGAAGCAAAATTGATTCAAAATCTTTCCAAGATAAGAATAAAACACTTTTTGTTTACTAACTCACATCCTAATGCTTGTTTTTAAATTTACAATAATTTAATGTTCGTTAACGTTAATATTCTTTTATTGAAATGATTTATTCGATTAGAATACGAAAAGAGGGTTACTGTTGAAACACATAGATTTTTTATCATACCAATGGAGAAATTATTGTTCGGCCAGCTCGTTTTTTTAAATAACACTTCATGTACTTATACAGAGCATATTTCTTTTTCCGATCTTAAATGTTTATCCAAAGTTACTGAATATCATATGTTTTGGAAGGAAAATGAGGCGTAGGGGACCTTCTTTTTGTAATCAATTAAATGATGCACTGGTATTTGACCTGTATCTTTGGTTAACCCCCACCCCACCTCCATCCCCGTTCTAAATACGTTATATTAGATTCACGAGTATTAACAAATCATCATACTAACAACAAATTAGAAATTCAGTTCAAGAATTTGTAATTCAGTTCCAGAATTTGAGATGTAAAAATATTTTTTCAAAGTGCGTTAAGAGTGCCGATACTAAAAAATGTTGATGTACATTCATAATGCACTTTGAAAAAAATGTTCACAGTGCGTTGATTTTGTCCAAAATTTAACGCACTTTGAAAAAAAAAATTCAAAGTGCGTAATTTTTTCAAAGTGCGTTGCCACACACCACAGATTCTGTCGCATCTAGTGTCATATTTTGATGTTTTTATTAAAGAGGACATCATTGGTAACCTGACAACAAAACTTTTTGATAAACATTATGACTCAATTTGACTCAATTTAAGTCAACTTTCCTTAATAATGTACACGTATCAACATGTCATCATCACCCCTAAGAGGGTTATATTAGATATATTTTATTAGATATGCAAGAGTGTGTTCTACATATGAGCTATGTTTATAACGAGGCAATAATCAAGTACATCACTAAATGCCATGCATATATGTATAAAAATAGTCACATTCAGGAATAAGCTAATCCAAATCTACGCCAACTTGTTCAAAAACTAATTTCCGCGAAATATCGTACAGGCCAAATATAATAAGTTTACAGTATTTCATTAAGTCAAATGCTTACCGACTTTTTTCATACTTGCTATAGTCTGTCCCAAGTTATTGCTTCCATCAATTTTTTTTATATTTTTAATAAAAATACACATACCTGTGAAAGAAATACAATTGAAAACGATGAAAGGGAACATATCTTCATTGAAAAATGATCCCTTTTCACTCATGAAATTTCACAGGAACGAAAACAATTTTCTTACGGAGATTTATAATGGGAAATGTTTACATCTTTTCTCCATTCGGAAATACTCGGGATATCTCGCGCAATTTTCTAACGTTATCATCCGGGCTTATTAATGGCTGGTGCAATGCAAAATCTCTGTAGACTTTCAATTTTGGGATGTGTATTGAAACCTGAAGCGGTAGAGGGGGCGTTTCAAAACAGATAATCTGGACATTCTTCATATTAGTGGATGAATGTAGTTTGAGCACAAAGGTATTTACTATTATTGAAATATCAAGCAAAAAGTAGTGGAAGCAAAAACTCGGGACAGAGTATAGGCTATTATTTACAAACTGGATGGACAAGTTTTCTTCAGTTTTTTTTTAACGATCTTGTCAACGAGCACACGGTGGGCGTGAAAAATCCGCGCGGTATGCTTACTCCTCCATGGCACCTGATCCAACCTGTCAGATAATCGGGCACACAACACGCCGTTGCGCTAATACATTGCACAATACGCCGTGGAGCTAACATACAACAAAACCTATACGGTTTTATGGACCAACATTACTAATACATTGCGGGAACGGTTTTAGTTTTTTTCACAGTTATAGTCGTTCTATTTAATGTAATATTTATCAGAAAGACAACAATTGAAATATCAATGGTTCTGATAATTCTCGCAGGCAATCATGCATTGTTCGTTGTGATATCTCCAAAGACTGTGTGTGATACAACAATATATGTTACTGTAGCTGTCAGATGATTGGTATGGTGGCATATTTCTGAAACCAGAAAAGTATCTTGACTAGACAAGATAGTTATGTCGACTTTAAGTGATATGCTATGTGTAACAAAAATAAGATGGATGGTAGAAATATGCCACCATAGCTGCAACCATGTAGATGCAATATGCATATGCTGATGTGCATTTGTAATTGTTGTAATTGTGTGGAAGACCATTTCGCGGCAAATCATTTGCTGATCCAAATTTATCTGAGTTGAACAATCCGATATTAGTGAGCTTGCCTTCTTAATATCGGACCGATACATATGGTTACGATACTAATATCCTTCAAAATAGACTGTCTCATGTAAATCAACAATGAAATTCAATATCAGTGTTTAAGTTTGATAACAATGCCACATCCAAAATATCAAATAGTTCTCGGCCCTAACGGGCCTCGAAACTCTTAATTTTCTTTTCATACAGAACTTTTTTAAGTAAACGTAAAATAGTGTAAATAGTGCAGTGCCTATGTGCATGCATGTACTGAAATTATGTATAACATTTTACCTTCACATGCATATACGAGTAGATAAAAATAACGTTATATACCCGTGTATTCTTTGAAAACGGTATTTTGTTAATCGCAGTATACGGTATATTCCAAAATGGAATACAATACTCACATGCGGTGACAAGTAAGATTTAGAATCGAAAGATGTGGAACTTTTAAACTAAGCTTAATGTAATGAGTTTTTTCTTGTAATGGTTGATATAAGAATTTTTTTTACAAAAGGAAGCATCGCAAATAAATGCATCTTGGCTGATAGAGGAAGTGAGGATAAAAAGCAAAAATTTCTTAATGAAACAGCAATCCCATGGATGATTTAACATCGACATAACTTAACCACTTGTAGGTCACTCCTATCTCTCCCAACAAAAACTGAAATAAAGAACCCCTCACCCCACCGCAAAGAAAACACCTCAAATTTCTTTCGTAAAAAGAAGCTTATTAGGTGGATGGATATTACAAATCATCCAGTCATTCTGTATTTTGTATTGAGTTTTACTTAGTATTTATTCCTGTTTTTATCAAACTGCTTAAGATATCAGTGATTCTCGAGAATGACTAATTTCATTATCATGAGTGCACTAGCTATACAATACCCGCTACCCATCTGCGCGTGAGATTAGATAATCTAAAAAAATGTTAAAATTAAAAGTCTACACGAAAGATATTAACTGAAGAAATATATGTATATTTCGATAGTTCTAAAGTTTTCAGTTAAGAGGTAAAGTGAACAAGTCCTAATGATTTGTGTATTCTCATATTTTTGTTTAACTTTAATGTATTCATTTTCACTTTAATGTAATTCATTTCAATACAAAATAAACGGTCGCCATATTGAGTTTGTTCCTAAGACATCGATTTACCTGTCTTAAACTTAAGACATAACTTAGGATTTCATAAGATAACTTAAAGACAAGAATAGTGAAACGGATAAGCAATGAACATAGGAAAAAGTTCTTTTCTAAGACATAACTTAGTCCTAAGTATGCTTTGTGAAACGGGCCTAAGGCCGCCATGCTATTAATAGTGAAATGAGTTTCCAATCCAATATCTTTATTACGTTTTATGTAATTTAAGCATAACAAAATCAGAAAAGTTACACAGACGAACAATGATCCAAAAACCTTAATGTCAGTCAAACAAATCTTCATATAAAAGTTGTCTCAGGTTTCGATACAATATTAGAGCTTCGTCAAGGTTGCTAGGTTCAACCCAAGACTTCTCTGCCATGTAAATAATACATAAACGATAAATGTCAACATCGCATGGTTCATCATCCCGAAATTTGCATTCGCTTTTACATACAGCAATTCTATCTTCAGAAACGTTTATCATGTATCCTCTTGCACTGTAAAGCTCTGGAAGATAGTAAGTGATCATTGGACGACCAGCTGGGGATGTCGGATTTGAAGATCCTCGAATCCTATGCGAATTCCAAACACAAACGACTTCGTCAAGTTCACTCTTCAATAATAATTATAGCATGAATTGTTTAATGCTCACTTACTGTAAAAGTTTTTAAAATATTTTGCGTGTATGATATTTAGCAGGAATTTATTTTTTAACAACTTAGGAAGGTTTTCTTAATGTACGAATGTATAAATATCCATACTTTAAATTAAGCTGTGTTAAAACTGATTCAAAATATAAATATAATGTAAAATAATGAATAATTTATAAATGATCATTACAAAAATAAAGGGTTCATTATACCTGCAGAAGATCCATACAGCAAAATTGCAGAATATTTACATCCAAAAATGATCCATCAAAATCACCATCCATTTTCAGCTTTGCAAGCGATTCTATCCAGTGCCCACTTGCCTCCCTTCTTAAGATACACCACCAACTTTCAATCCGCGTATTGCAGCAACTATGGCCATATAAAAAACTATTTTCCCCTGCCATTAGAGTTTGCATAGCAGCTACATGTCCATTTTCTGTTCCTCTGTCACCTCGGATACGCTTTGGGCATCCTTTCCTGGCATCAATAGCATTAATGAAATATCCAGCAATGATTGTTGGATCACTACTAGTTCGATAGCACTCTAACCAAATTATGTTCCTTGAAAAGCCGTCGATACATCCATTAATGCATAATCCGTACGGTTTCAATTTATCATACGAATCCATGTGCCATGTGTAATCGGGGCCCATACTTATATATTGTCTCCTTTTTAATCGTCGTTTTGAGCGACGTTCCACACCATTTGGATCGAGAATCTGTTGCAAAATTCTAACCGTTTCTCTGTTGACAACCAACCCGTTTTGTTGACATTTCATGTGCATCCATCTATATCCATGTAATTGGCCAGACTTTGATAATTCATTTTCAATAAACAAAGCGATGTTCAAAAGATCTGTGTAATGTTTTCGTCGATATAGTTTCATTCCTCGTAAAATTCTTCTAAGATGTCGTTCACTGATAATAACTCCCTCACAGTGTGCTAATATCAAAAGCATTTCCTTGTGGGAGAGACCCAAATCAAAGTACAGTTGAATTTCAGTCTTAAAATGAGCCATTCTTTATTTAACTGCAACACAAAGAAAACAATTTGTATGATAAAGTTCATAAATTGAAATCTTTTATAACCTTTTAAAACCTAAAACAGTTTTGTCAACTAATGTTAAATGTAGTTTTTCAAAAAGCAAAAGTAAATAAACTAATAAAAATATTTGTCTTTCACTTTTTATTTCATTATTCATGCAACTTTTGAAACAAATTGATACTAATTTACTTTACATTGAGTTAATATTTTTCTTATGTTTGCATTGGAAATCTGCGACGTTCAATTAAGAAATAAAAAACATTATTTAGTTAACATGGCGTTATGAATAGCAATTGCTTTGTTGGCATTTAAGAAATAAACAACGTTATTTAGTTAACATGGCGTTATGAATAGCAATTGCTCAGTTGGCTTATTCCATGATGCGCGCTAGCAAATATATAGTAACGCGCGTTACTCAATTTGCATGCACACACCGCTGCAGTTATGAGACTGTATACTTCAAAAAATCATGAGTCAATGCTATATTTTTTGGATATCCATTGTTCTTTCCCACTGTAAGTCCATACGGAGGAACTGCAATTATTTTTCTATAATCGCAATTGCTCTGTCTGTATACTATGACGTCATAAAGGTGTGACGTCATATACTTTTCCATGACGTTATAAATTTTTAAGGTAAGGTTTGCGGCTTGCATTTTTTAGAGGTTGTACCAAAGTTACATACCATTTTGTTCACTATACTAAAGTCTTTTTTCTCATGAAATTCAAATGAATTTTGCCCGTCCCGTTTTATAACTACAAAAGGTCAAAGTTCATGATTTCCAATTTTCATTTTGATGAAATGTAAACAATTTCGTGAAAATATGTACATTTTATTTGTGACTATTATGGGGGTTATTTATGCTTAAAATGTTCGAAAATAATATCACTATTAATATCATGATTCACTTTTATTAATTTCTGATGAACTATCTAAAAATAGAATAAAATGCAACAAAAGTCTTAATTTTGGACTACTATTATGTAAACGAAAACATCTTATTTGAAACCGTTCCAAGTCCACCGATTTCAGGAAAAACGTATCTTAGAATATGTGTAATCTGATGTTTCTAGAACACTATTCAAAACCATATGATGCGGATTTCGTTTTCGTAGAAATTGATAAAATGCTTGTGTCCTCTTATTTTTTCATTGAAACTAAAAAAGAACGCGAAATAAAAAAAAAACTGAAATCAATTATGACGTCATAACTGAAATAAAAGGTAGTTGGTGTTACGTCACAATGAAAATGTAAAAACACTATACGATACATCATGTGTTTTTTCTCCAACTCCCTAAAATTGATGTATTTAATGTTAAAACATGTTTTATAATAACATTTTTAAGGCATTTCTGTTATATATCATTGATTCTGTTATGTGAATTAAAAAGATACACAACAGTCTGAATGTTTATTTTTCATGCAATAGCTAAATGTCAAGGTCTAGGCTAATACAGGGTATTTGCAAGTGGTAAGATACAAATATAAGTAATACACAACGATTCTTTAGTGAACATTGCGTTATGAATAGCAATTGCTCTTCTGGCATATTTTCTGGCATATTGGAAATGGCCAACAGAGCAATTGCTATTCATAACGCCATGTTAACTAAATAACGTTGTTTATTTCTTAAATATTTACATTTTCTTTAATTTCGTGTTGTCTGCAAATGTGATATATACCTTAAAATTCCTATCTTATCCTAAGGGTAAGTTCATATTAATGGAAGAGCCAGAGTAACAGCAACAAGCGTGAACTTTGATTTTCGCTTGTGACGTTGCATTTTACAGCGTTCAGCGTTTGTGACGTCATAATAAAACATGCGTGTGGCTGTTACATTGGCTCTTCCATAAATTGAACTTACCCTTAGGATAATACAATAATTAGGTATATGTCACATTTGCAAATTAGGTGACATTTTTTTTAAAATATATAGATATAAACATTAAATGCTTATTTTGGATATCGGCTTATTCTTATCAGATTATCTATTTAAAAACAAGTACATTTAGTAGGAGTAAGAGGTAATGGTAATATCCGATTTTTCTAATAAATTTTTCTGTTGTTCATCTACTTGAATCTAATATAAATTATAGTTTATATAATTATATTTTTATATTATTTATAATTAGAAATTATTTTTTATGAATTTTAATTCAATCATCGCAAGCCCCCGGGCACCATTTATAAATATCTCTCAACTCAGATTATTTAACAATGTTTAAAGAAAAACACATGCATTTGAGGTCATCTTGAAACACAGATTATATAAAAATTCGTGTGTAAACGTAAAGTTAATAACCTATATTGATATCTTTAAATAAACATAATTATTCTCTGTTAATGGTTTCATATCAAGGGAGTACTGTAATGAATGTATACTGCGCTTCCCTCAACAATCGCACTGTGAAACATATTACGTCAAATTGTGGTGTTAACAAGTTATGTTATATAAAAAAGCATGTTCCTCTATCCATACTACATGTAGTCTCTTTACAAGAAAAATTAAATATGCAAATATATCAAATTGAGCGTGTTTGTTCATCGGAAGGTTAACTTCAGAAAAAATATTTACAAATGTTAATCATATTTCTAAATGTGTGTGAATTGACCAATGAGTTTTATTTATTCTTTTAAGTAGATGAGTTTATCAAAAGAAAAAAAGTCCACTTTTTCAGTGCAGTTTTCTGATCCCATCTATTGATCATTTCTTATCTTTTTTTTATTATTTTTCTTATTTACAAAATTAAAGCACGAAAAAAGTAGAAATGCTTGACAGATAACTTTTTTTAGTTATTCAGCAATTAAATTGTTTACAAGTTTGAAACTGCAGTCATACGTCTGAAGAAATAACATATTTTTTATATTTTTGAACACCCTGTATTCAAAAGCACATTATATATTGTTCACCCATTGAGATATTTAATGACAGGAAGCTTCTGGTCAATTCCTGAATGAAACATGTATGAACATTGATCAATAAATAACCAAAATTAATGTTAAACTACACTCGTGCCTTACCTTTTTGTGTAATGGCTTCCTTGATGACAGCCTCGCTTATAATATGGCTATCGCCTAGACTATCAGATTGCATTGGAGATTGAAATAACAATTTTATAATTTGTTATAACAAATTTATTTATTTGTTATCACAGATCACAGTCCGTGATAACGGATTTATAACATTGAAATTTTGACACTCTTTAATTTGTTATCACGAATTGGATGAAAATACGTTATAACAGATTTTAAAAAACCGAAAATACGAATTCAATCTTTGAAATAACGAATTCAAGAATTCGTTATTTCAAATTCAATTTGTTAAAACAGATTTCAAAATTTGAAATAACGAATTCAGCGAATTTGTTATAACAGATTGAATTCGTTATAACGAATTCCTAAAATTTGTTATAACAAATTAAATTCGTTATAACGGATTCAACAATTCGTTATAACGATTTAAATTCGTTTTAACAAATTCAAGAATTCGTTATAACAAATTCAAAAATATTTTTTGATAGGTCCTATATGGGCTTCCGTACTTTTCAATGCAAATTAATTAAAAAAAATAGATGGTCGAACAGAGCATATTTTATTTGCATCCTTCTATCTTATATTTTACTACCAGTGTTTAAGGGTCATTCCTACAATTGATCACCTGTTTAATTGAATTTCTTCATTATGACTATAAAAACTTCATAGTAATTCATTCAACTGCAATGGCATTATGCGGGGTTTTTTTTTCATGTGTAACGTAACTTGTATTTTTTTCTTCATTGCTCTGTTTTAAATCAGCACATTATTACCAGATGCAATTTGATATGCTCTTTGCGTAAAGAGTTAAATTATAGTTTCTTATAAATTGTAGATATTGTATGTCCATACGAAATACTTAATTACTACTAGTATTTGATCGGAAGCAGAACACGCCCACTACAACTTTCAAGTTCAGTTAAATAAATACATGTACATGTATGACCCAGTGCTGGTTCCGACATTTTTAATATATACCATTTTTTTTTTATCTTTTTGTTAAGTAAATGGTTTCCCCAATTCTTTTAAATCATAGGTTTCTTTAATAAAGGTGTATAAATTTTATCTTTAATTGAAATTCTACTTTTATTTTTTTTATTTTTTATGGTGTTTGTGGTGTTTATTTTTTAATTTGGAATATTCTTTTGTTTTTGTGGCAATAACACTATATCATAAATGAGTGATACAGATGGATTAATTTGACTTTCTAATTTCTAGACAGTTGATCAAAACAGTAAAAATGCACAAAAGCTCGATTTATTTTTGGAAAAACCAAGCTATACATATTTATATATAAATAAACTTTTCAACTTGATGTTATGTTTGAATCCGTCAGATTGACCATGGCTTTTGTTAAGCACACTGCGTTGTTTCTGTTTTTCTCAGTGTGTTTTGGATGTTATCCTGGTCCTTACATCGAGCAACAAGACTTTTGTAGATCCGAATTTGGTATGTCAATGTACATTTTTTGATCGATTTTTCCATTCTTAAGTTTTTCTCAAGTTTTTCTAAAATGCTGAAAAAATGCATCTTAATTGATTTTAAATGTTATGATCCTTTATGAGACGGTTTCTAGTGTTTCAATGAAATATACTGCAATGGGTATTTATTGTATACAGGGTTATTTTCGCCACGTGTTATTTTCGCCCCTCTTTTTTTGCAAACAGTTTCGCTCCGTCTTGAATACGCCCAGACCAACTGGTGTTTAAAAATAGATAATTTTAAACATACAGTACCGATCAGACCCAACCTAACAGAACGTAAACCCCAACTAAACTCTGGGTTTACTTCGGGTTAACTAGAATGGACCCAGAGTAAACTCAAAGTAAACCCAGAGTGGACACAGAGAGTAAACCCAGTTAGACGTATACCCCTGAAAGCAGACGCTAACTGTGTATTCGGAATATACATAGGGAAGGAATTACAGGCAGTAGGATGGTAAGATAAAATACTAGTCTGCTTCACACTTCAGTGCATACAGTTGACCTAAAAAGCAATTTCAAAGTAAACCCAAACTAAACCCAGAGTAAACCCAAAGTAAACCGTGAGTGGACCCAAATTTTCAAAAAGTAAACTCCAAGTAAATCCAGGGTTTAGTTGGGGTTTACTCTGGTGTTAGGTCGGGTCTGATCGGTACTGTATGAGTTCGTCTAATTTTAAATCCGCCCGGTGACAACGAGGTCGAACGGAGAGAAATAAAAAAATCGGGGGCGAAATCTTTCTTATATACAACATTATTACTGGACATACAAAGAGTATCTTTAAAGTATCATATATAGGCCTTGTATTTATTCAGAAATGTTTCTTTTTATATCATTTTTATGCATCTTAAGCATTTGAGGCCAACATCACATCAATTGTCGCTGGAGATCACGAAGATAAGTACGGGATTGAAGTTAAGATAGTTTATAAGGTAAAACAATATTCTGTTTTTATTTCATTGCTTTTTATAGAAATTAATTAAAGCGTGAAGCTGATCGAAAACATTCTAAAGTTTTGTTTGATTAATGGGGTATAACAAGTGTTGAAAAAAGGTTAAAATATTAAATTTATATTTCAGTTCAAAGGAATATTAGGAATGCATATACCGTTTAAAAAGGGTCGTCGGCAAACAAATTAAACATCAGATCCGCCTTAAAATTTGACTACTTAATATGTTGTTGACCATAACATAACATTTAGTAAACAAAAAAAAAGCCAAATAGTTTAGCTATAAAATTTTGACATTTTACTATTATGTTTTTACAGAGCTCTCCTGCTTATTATTAAAGTAAATGTAGTCTTAAAATTGCCACAAAAATCCAGACCCCATTATTTAATTTGATTTATTTATTGCATTTATCTATCAACTATCACGGGAATCTATTTTATTTAATTATACCACATGCCACGTGCACCGCGTTGCAATTGTTCATTAAAGACAAACGTTTTTATATATGCAACAGGGTGTTCTGGAGAACATTTCGTCAACTTTAGACGGTTTTAGTCGCACCTGTGGGAAAGAAGGAATGAAACTGTATACGAATTATTTAATCTACGGTAATAAAACAGTATCTTTTAACATCATATAAGTGAGTAACGGCATGCAATGCTAACAATCAAAGTTACTAACAATAACGTATCACTCATAGTCACTGATAGTAACGTAACAATCAGTGTGACTAACAGTAACGCATCACTCATTGTTACTGATTGTAATGTAACAATCAAAGTTACTGAATTCATCGAAATTTGAATATGATGAATATAATTAAATATCATTAAAAACACCAACCATGTAGTAGTGTTAATTTTGGTTAAAGTTGCCTGAAGTTTGAAGATCTTTTCTTTCGTAGATTTTCAAATTTAAAAGAAAATCTTTTATTGTCGATCATAGGTTAAACACGAAGAAATGATTTTTTAAAATTTATGTTCTTTATTTTCAAAGCGATGACTGTGCCACACCCAGATTACCCAAACCTCAGTCTCGTACTTTTCAGAAAAGTTTCTGACATTACTACGGAGGATATTACGCGTATGACAGAAAAAATATGACTGTGGGTGCAAGGTACTTGAACAAGTTCTAGAACTTCACACCATTTTTTAAAACTTATTTATGTATACAAGTTTCATATCGTTTTAAGTTTGACCATTTCAGAAAGATTCCGATGTTTGTAATTATTTCCGCTGTCATCAAGTGTTTCATATTTTACCACACACTCAGTAATTATAATTCAAATGTTGATGTTTTATTGAATTGTTGAATTTAAACTTTCAGATAAATTTTGACGAATGGTCATATTTCCCTCAACGAGATACAACAAGTCGCCCGCTTCTTGAACCTACCGCAGACGCATGTATTGCCCCAAGATTTTATTGCCGGAGATCTGCGTTCTGTCAAAAGAATTCAGAGGGCATTTGTACTTGGGGAGACCTTGGCGTTTGTAACTACCTTACACAGACGGATGGCCTCATTACAATATAGTTATAAATAACATTACATTATATAGATTTCATTAAAATAGTTAAATGAATGTAAATCATTGAACATTCATTATCATCATAAAACATAACATTACATTAATTGTCAATTCCATTACTATATAAATAGTGCCTGTTTGGGAGGGTAACAGTTGAAATTGACACCCCGAGAAAAACCATTGTCATCCGACGCGAAGCGAAACCAATCAGATTTCAGTATTTAACATGAAAGTATAACAAATTAAATTGTTCATGAGGACTAATTCAAATATTAGACCTCCATTAAACATTATGTCTTTAAGATTTGCCCAAAGGCGAATCTTTCATTATCATTATAATGACATGACATTACATAACATTACATTATACTTGGCCTTAATTACCTAATCAAAGGGATTTTGTTGTTTTATTACAAATTAAATATTTGCCTCTATTTTGAACTACCGGTCAATAGACTGCGATCTAAAGGACCGCCGGTCAATAGACGGCGATCTATTGGACCGCCGGTCATTAGACTGTGATCTATTGGACCGGCAACGTATATCAGACCGCGTGTATGTTATATTAATACACTTTCATGTTAAATACTGAAATCTGATTGGTTTAGACGCAGTTGATAATCCGTACTATTACCCTCAGCGTTAGCAATACACTTAGCAACGGGTAACACAACTAATTGTTACATGCGCGTAAATTATGCGCGTACGGTTCGCCGCACAATTTACGTCATTTCTATATAAAAGCAATATAAAAATTCTCTAAAATTAAGACATCAGTATAATAAAATAAATAGTGCCTGTTTGGGAGAAGAGCAGTTGAAATTGACACCCCTCAAAATCCATTGTCAACCTCTGCTTCGCGTCGGTTTACAATGGTTTCCTCGGGGTGTCAGTTTCAACTGTTACCCTCCCAAACAGGCACTATTTATATACTGTTACATCTTTTTTCAGGGAATGTATATTCCTTTACATAGACGCTGTTTTAGTACTTGGTGAAACCAAATTCAATGTTATCAAAATGGAGTATCAAATAATCAACAGTTTTAAAGCCTCATATAAGGTAAAAGACTATTTGAAAATCGAATAGGTTGAAGACTCCTTTTTTCTAGTGTGAACTAATATTTATAAATTGAGATGTTGTAATGCATGCAACAGGTTTGGTGCATGTAAAAGATGAAAAAAATCTTAGTACATTTAAGCATTGAATCATTATTTTTTGAAAGATGAGGTCTCATAACTTCAACGGTGTGTGCATACAAATTGAATAACGCGCTTGGCAAAATATTGTATATTGGGTACCCTCATTGTAAGGATAACTCCTGCTAGAGTGTTCAAGATAGAAGGTTGTTCTTTTGCAGATCAATTGTACATATATTAGATGTGTGCTTTTTGCTGGGATTTTGTATTCTGATGATTTATGAAAAAATGTACCAGCTTTTGAACTAAGTCATTTTTTGGCAAATATTTTATATAGGGTACTACTTTCACTGGATATGATAGATAGTGTTAATCAATTCAGGGTTGACATGGTTTGTATACAGTTCACATAAAGGAAAACCATGTTTGCTGTCACATTGACAGCTTCTCACTTGTTTTCAACAGTATAATAATGATTGAGAATGATAAAAAGTAAAGATATTAATAATTGTCATTGTGTCGAAAGTTTGAAATATTAAGTATTAATAACATTTAAAGAGTACAAGCAAGAGACGTCAATGAAGAAGCAGTCAGCAACGTTATTTGAGTTAACACCTTTAAATGACATGTACTTGGTTAGTTAGCATATTTCAATTTTATACTATATACAGGGTCAAATTCGTCTCGTGTTATTTTGGACCATCTGCACTTTAAACGGTTTCACCCCGTCTTAAATTCACCCAAACGAAGAGAAATAATATAAGACAACGAAAATCGCCCATCCTTAAATTCGCCTCTCACAATGAGGGCGAAAAGCGCGAAAATAAAACGGGGAAGAATATTTCCCTGTATACAGTATATACCGGCAGAGCAATTATTTATAATGCCAAAAGTCTCTGGTAAATATTATCTTTACATGTACAAACTATGTTTGGATTTAAATTTTTCAAAATTTAAGAAAAACGTTATGTCGATTATGAATTTATTAGAGTGCGACTAAATAGATTTATTTAGATAACAAGCTAGGTACTAGATGCATGTATAGACAAACGTTATAAGATAAATTGTCAATGGTCAATTACCAATATAAGGTTTTGCTCCAAAATTACTGGCTCAAGGAACATTACAGGTTATGACATAGTTTTTATATGATAAATGATAAAAATTAAATTAATATACAATATAATATTATATAGTTTCTTATTATTTAATGAGTTTAATCATTTATAAATAAAAATATATCATTAATCACAAAAATATCAGCGTGATATAAAACTACTGATTTTATGATACATCGAACAAGATGCAGATCAGAGTTGCAATAGAATCAACACGGTAAACGTTACCAAAAAAGAAAACACTACATGTACTTCTCATTTGTACAGAAATGTATTTACAAATTAAAAGTTACATTGGATTGTTATATATTTACATGTACAGTTATAAACTGAGGATTACCAGACAACACCTTTTTTGTAAACAAATGAAGATGACGACGGGGTCAATAAACTTTATACAAACATGATTAAAAATACACATTTATCAAATAATGGTTTAAACACTTCTCAATATTATAAAATTATACTATAAAATTTTGAACACATCATTTATGAATTAAATAAAAACTCTAATATTTGGATCTTATCCACGCCTACAAACACCGGTGTATACCCCAGAAAGCTGGTGGATAGTTCAAAACTACCCCCGTTTCAACTTAAAAAATAGTTAGTATGTACATGCATTAAAATATACTTCTTTATAAATTATACATTAACGGCTCTAGAATTGTTTTGCTAACGGCTTAATCTTTATATTTGTTGCTATATTTTTTACTGCAACAAGAAAATATACGAGCACGCGAAATCATACCCGAATGTGTGTAAGATATAAGTTATTTTATTTCAGAAAGAATCCGGCCCTCAAATATTTCAAAATAAACTTGAACTTTAATTAAAAATCTACAAATTGTGTAACAATCTTGGAAAACTCTTAACTGTACACGAATCAAAAAATCATCCGCGCCGGCCACAGAAGTATATATAGTAAGTGTTATGTTCAGCCGAACAATCTGACTGGTACATGTACATTTCTTATCACGATAAAGCTGATATTAGAACAATGTGATCATTTTATAGTATTTTTTACATCTGGATCAAGCAAAGTTATATTTTATGAATTTTAACTATCTCAGAACAAATAAAGAGTTTGATGAACTTTAACTTAACATGATAGGATTGAAATTAATAATCATACAGAGTGCAAGTTTGTTTGATAATGTAGATCATGATTTTATTGACTTATTTTAATGTTATCACCAATGCACGGATAACGAAAAATCAGTTACAAAATGTAAACATGTACCTTGTGCATCTTTGTACCAACTGATATTTTTTTATCAATTAAGTAGTACCTTATAGTAAATGACTTATCCAGATAGATGAATGGTTTTGATAAGCCTAGTTTTTCTGCTGTTGTTTGTAAACAGATAGCGATGCTATGACCTTGAATTGCTAGTTTTACATAATGGTCACTATGATATTTATGTGTACCTAGGTACTTCGCACTGAATGGTGTTAATAATAATTACTAGAATGAACTCTTTGACTTTTGTAGCAATGCGTAGTAGTCCTAAATGATGTTATAAAAACAGGTGAATAATACGGGCATAATAATATCCAAATTGAGAGTTTATAAATAAGTGACATATTTGGTGATTCTGTGTCTGCAACGATAGCTCTGGTACTCTTTATTGAGTCATGTATTGTGTATTCTATATATTAACCTTTGTTACCTTTTATGCCATGTATGAATGAATTAAGAGTAAGTGATGCCTCATACTAGGTGGGGGACTCCGAGACCCAGAACTCGGAGACTCAAATCCTATATCCAGACTCTTTGATTGGCAGTTTTGACGGTTTTGTTACTATATTTAGAAATGAAATATTAATCTTAATTTTGAACACTAAATGTTCACTCATGATCGTCTTAAATGGGCCGAACTAGTCAGAACTGTCCATCATAAGTAAAACCTTATATATACCCATGTGAAATGAGATTGAGCAGACTCCTGATTTGGGCTGCTATTAGCTGATGTAATTGTAACTATACGATCACGCTTAATAAAACCGCTTGAGAAAGAAATACTGGACTTGTCATCACTAAGTTTGAGCTAACCCTCAATCGGATCTGTAAGACGGAAGGCTTACATGAACTTTCTTGGTGCCAGTGACCAGGACTGAGCGAAGTTCAATACAGAGTACGGTAAGAACCATTTCTATATGTCTCTTATAGCTATCTCGAAGTAAACAACTTTGTCTAAGCAACCAATATGGCGACAGGTGATGGGTTTGACAAAAAAGAATTTAAAAATCAAATGGAGCAATTAGAAAAACAATTCGCGGGGTGGGGTCAGAACAATGAAAATAAAGGGCAAGAAACAGGTCAAAAGTCCCCAGAAAAAGAGCAGATTAAACAAAATACTTTTGAAACATATCATGATGCTAGGCCGTATGAAACTCGTGAACCTCGACACCGAGTCCCAGAACAGGATGAGGATAAAGATTTTTTCATTAGCCAAGTTAAAGCTATAACAGCTGCACTCTCAGTGCCCCTATCTTCTGTGATAACTCCTTTTGAGGGAGATGCTCAAAAATTTAAACAGTGGATAAAGGAAGTTGAAAAGTACAGTGTTATGTCTGAGAAACAAGGTCATGAGATCCCCATGCTTGCATACATAACGAGTAAGGGTTCAGTTGGGGATTATATTATAAGGTATTTAGATGAAACAAATGCGTCTGAAGAAATCCCATCTTGGAACGATCTTAAGGAATCCCTTAAAAATAGATTTGCAGAAATAACAGATCCCCAATATGCGTTAGCAGTAATGCGTAAGACTCGACAAAATTCAAATGAAAGTGTTCAGTTGTTCGCCGAGAGACTATTGCAAATCGCGGAAGACGCCTACAGTAATGACAGACTAAAAGATCCTTTGATACAGCAACAGCTAGTAGATATCTTTTGTGACGGGTTGACATTCGACTACCTCAGAATGAAAATTTTGCGAGAAAACCCTAAAGATTTAGAATCTGCAATTCAAATAGCAATGCGAGAACAAAATCTGAGACAGAAGCTAGCGATAAGAGGGTCAACTATGACAGAAATTGTACAAAGTAATGACAACAGACGAACTCTTTCAAATGTTGATACTACTCTTCCCTTATTAAAGGATAGAGCAGATAATCTTACCTCAGTAGAAACAAGGCATGTAGAACCAATGGAAATTGACCATGCGCGTAATAGTAGGTGTTTTAAATGCAAACAGACGGGTCATAGGGCTCGATTTTGTACTCAAAATAAACCCCAAGTCAGGTCCCGTCCTCAAATAAATAAACGACCCAGTCAAAACAAACCCGTCCATAATATAGAGCAGAAACCCCGTTCGCCTGTTGAATGTTGGAATTGTGGTAAAGTAGGTCATGTGCGTGCAGATTGTTGGGGCTCGCATATGTATCAAAGAGCGCAGCAAAATCGGGGCAGACCATCAAATCGTCAAGGCCGAACATATAAATCTAGCGACCAAGTTAATAGGGGATCGTCTCAACATTTCAAATCGCGCTCTAATTTTGACAAACAAAAACAGGAAAACTAAGACGTTCTTCCTTCGTTGAAGCCCGAAGAAAGAACTTTAAACAAAGACCTACATATGAAATTAATTTTACTAACAACCCAGTAGCTGTTTATTAAAAGTAGAAACAAAAAATTTAGAGCTTTGGTAGATACAGGTGCAGCCGTATCTCTAATTAGTAAGAAAATGTATGATAATCTATTTCCCCGCCCCAAGTTGTTTAATAATGACATCCCCTCTTTACAAGCAGCAAATGGCAATTCTTTAATTTCGATAGGGTATGTAAATATTTCCTTTAAGATTTCAGGGTTAACTTTAGACCACAAACTTTATGTGACAAAGGGACTGAACCGAAACATGATTCACGGTCGTGATTGGCTCAAGAAAAACAATGTTCGTTTATACTTTGATCTTGGACTCATGCGTATTGATGGCAAAGTATACGCGGAACTTAAAGAAGATTTACACATCTCAACTATTGTAAGAACTCCTAAGAAACTTATTATGAGACCAAACACGGTAACTGTATTCTATGGAAAAATAAATAACAATCTCTGGAAAAAAATGACTTGGTTGAAGTGAACAGCATAGACAATAACTGCATTATGGAAGACCCAGGACTATATTTAAAAGACGCCGTTTGTATAGTTCGAAAAAATAAGAAAGTTCCAATGATCTTCGTTAACCAAACTAACAAAAATTATAAAATTCCAAGAGGCTACATAGTAGGACGAATTACCGCATTAAAACAGAAGGAAATCTCAGAAATACAGACTACTCAAGAAATTGATGTACCTAAAAGATTTGAACACTCAATCAAAAGACTTGTGAGCAAAAACAATGATTTATTTGCAAAGAAAGACAGTGATCTTGGAGTGACTGATACTGTTAAAATGAAGATAGAAACTGGAGATCACCACCAAATAAAGAACAGACCCTACCGTGTACCCTTAAATAAAAGACAGATAATTGACAAGGCCATACTAGAAATGATGGACGCAAAGATTATTGAGAGATCACAATCGACTTGGTCATTTCCCTTAGTAGTGGTGAAGAAAAAGGACGGATCAGATCGGATGTGCGTTGACTTTAGAAGCTTGAATAAGATAGTGAAACCCGTATCATTCCCGCTACCGTTGATTGATGACATCCTATGTTTACTAGGTAAGGCAAAATATTTCACTGCACTAGACTTAAAGAATGGATATTGGCAAGTGAAATTAGAAGATTCAAGTAAAGAAAAAACGGCCTTTGCATGTCACAAAGGACTATTTCAATTCAACCGTATGCCATTTGGGTTGAGTAATGCACCAGCAGTTTTTCAGGAGCTGATGAACATAGTTCTTCAAGGACAAGAAGAGTTTGCTATCGCATACCTGGATGACATTCTTATATTTTCAGAGACACCGGAAGATCATCTTCGTCATATTCAAGACGTTTTCAATCGCCTAAGAAAGCGTGGACTAAAAATGAAGCTAAAGAAATGTAGGTTTTTCAAAGAACAGACTGAATATCTTGGTTTCATCATTGACGAACATGGCGTTACACCTGATCCAAAGAAAGTCGAAGCTATAAGAAAGTTACCAGCGCCCACTACAGTCCGAGAAGTTCGTGGCTTTATAGGTGTGTGTAGTTATTACAGGAGATTCATACCGAACTTCTCTAAGATTGAAGAACCATTGATTGACTTAACCAGAAAATATGCAAGGTTTAAATGGACGCCATGTTGCCAAAAAGCGTTTGACTTTATTAAAGAAAGTTTAACGGTAGTGCCTTTACTAGCATATCCAGATACTAATAAGCCGTACATCCTGTACACCGATGCCAACGACAATTCTATTGGAGCGTGCCTTACTCAAAAGACAGATGAGGGAGAAGATAAGCCAATATATTACTTATCCCACAAGCTGAGTAAAACTCAAGAAAAGTGGTCAAACATAGAAAAGGAGGCATTTGCAATCCATTACGCCCTTCAGAAGTTAGACCATTATTTACACGGTGCTCAGTTTACTATTAGAACAGACCATAAGCCGCTCAAGTATATCTTAGAATCTCCAATAAAAAATAAGAAAATTCAGCTATGGGCATTAAGTATTGCAGGATATAACTGTAAAGTAGAGTACATAGAAGGAAGATTTAACTGCTGTGCAGATCTCTTATCCAGATTACCGACAGTCAACCTGGAGTGTGAAGAGAAAGAACAATCAGAGCATGATGAACCAGATGTTAAGGACAATTTCTTTGAAGTTAACGTACTTAACTCCAATGCCTTTTCGCCTAAGAGATTGGCCAGATGTGAAGTTAAGCAACACGACGAATTGGTCAAACCCTTTATTGATCTACCAGAAGGAATTAACATCAAAGAAAGTCAACAACACGATAAGCAGATAAAGAAACTGAAGAATCGGTTAAATAAAGGAACAGCAACGGCAACCGGAGAAAAGAGGTTTCTGGAAATTGATGGTTTAATGTACTATCTTTCAGATGGAGACTCAGAAGGCCCAAGACTTCGCCTGTATGTACCACGTGAGTTAGAACTTTTAGTAGTGCAGCAGTATCACGACGGACTTGGACATATGGGAGTGGACAAAACATATGACGTAATCAGACAAAAGTACTACATACCAAATTTGTACAAAAGGTTACTCTCTTATATAGAAGGATGTGTAGTATGCCAAACGAGGAACAATAAGAAAAATCAACCTCCACTTCAAGAGACAGATATGCCACATTTTTTAATGGCTAAAGTAGGACTTGATCTATCAGGACCATATCCAACATCCTTGTCGGGAAACAAGTACATAATTTCTTTCATTGACATTTACTCTGGTTGGCCAGAAGCTTTTCCCGTTCCTGATAAGTCAGCTGACAATATAGTACATCTTATCTTAGAAGAAATATATCCAAGATATGGCTGTCCTCTTCAAATCCTTACAGACAACGGAACAGAAAATGTGAATAAGAAAGTGGAAGAAACTTTAAAAGAATTGAAAATCAACCATATCAAAACATCTTATTACAGCCCTCAAGGTAATGGTAAAGTAGAACGATTTCATAGACTCTACATGACGTGATGGCTAAGAAAATAACAGACAACGCTGAAACATGGGATATTCATCTTAATCAGACGTTGGCAGCCATTCGTTTCCATCCTAACGATTCGTCAAAGTTTTCCCCATATTACCTTATGTACAACAGAGATGTCGTATTACCTCTTGATATGTTAATGAAACCTAGAAGGAGATATGCGGGAGAAGACCAACACAAGATCGCCCTACAAGAACAACATAAAGCTTTCCTGCTAGTACATCGTAATATGAAGGAAGCCAAGAAGAACAAGAAAGCTCAGGCCGATAAGAAAAGCAAAGACGAAAATTTTCAGGTATGTGACCCTGTCTACCTTAAGAACAACAGGAGACAAAATAAGTTAGATATAAAGTGGCTACCATATTATCGAATCACAGAGCAGAAAGGACCAGTTAGTTTCGTGGTGAGAGATCAATTGACTGGATTAACCACCAAATGCCATGCACGACACTAAAGACTGGCAGACATTTCGCACTGGCCCCTTTCACAAACTACTGAAGATGGTGGAAGAACTCTAAAGAAGACTAACTATGTGGTGCCACCAGAAGATGAATCATTGTCGGAAGACGACGACATGCAACCAGAACCATTAGAAAGAGCTATACAGTACAAACAATGGGAAAGGGAAGAATCTTCAGACGAAGAGGATATACCCCTCGCAGAACTTCAGAGACGTATAAGAGCTAAGAAGATCATGGATGATCAGCAGTATAAACACGAAAATGATCAGACCGTAGATTCAGAATCGGATGAGACCCATGAGTCAAAACAATGTGATGAAAATAGTGGTCAAGACTATGAAATACCCTTAGATAACCAAAATGTACTCTAAGATGAAAATATGGAAATAGATGAAATAGTCCCTAAAGTAGGTCGAGGCTTCAAACCAATTCCTAAACCGCGTAAACTAATCCCTAAGAAAATAGCAAACAAAGGCATATTGAGGATTGTTTGGCTATTATGAAGCAATTACTCAATTTAGTAGTATAAATAAGTTATATTTATCGTATAATGTAGATGTAAATAATCTTGAATAAGCTTAGCTTTGTATATATTGCACGTTTTTAAAAAGACATGACAGGATGACCCCTGTGACATTAAGACATATATTGAGATACGCCGACTAGCAAACGCGGACTCAGCACCTCGGTGATTTGTATGTATATGCGGAGTTAAAGAGATTTAACATATACTCGAAATACATGAGACAGCGACTAAGTAAAGAAACAGTAAGACTAATTTTTGTACGTGATTTAAGATTATTGGTAAAAACAATCAAATTTTGCGATCAACATCTTTAGTATGGGACAAGGTTGATCAGGTTTTCATGGTTTAATGTCTTAAGACTAAACATATTCAAGTTTTCCCTATAAATTCACTTATGGCGGAATTGCCAGTAACTAATTTGCAACCCATGAAATTCTCATCTTGGGTGGGAAGCCCCCTGGTTTCATGTGTGTTTAACTTTGGCAGTAACAATAACGATAGGACTTTGTATTAAGAAACGTAAAACTATTAAAAAGTGGGGTGGTATATGCTGTGGTGGTTGCTGGACAGGTTGTCGAAAAAGGGGTAGTGACGGAGATAAGAAAGGTTCTTCCAAAGACACTGTATTTTGTTGTGTGAATCCAGAGAAATGGACCTCTAGTGACATTATTGAACTTGAACCAATCCCGAAAGAGACTAGGATCCAAGAGAGACCCCGACGGAACGGAAGACTCGAAACTCGCAAATTGACCAGCAACACTGGGACAATTTCGACCAAACTAGCACAATAATTACCTGGAGAAGAGAAAAATGAAGAATCTCCATGGACCAAATACTATTAACCGGACCCAGAGCTGGCACGTAAATACCTGGAAGAGAAGGCCGCGATGTCTACGCAACAGAGGAACGCAGGAGACGCTCCGCGAGAAGTCGTCTCGCCATCCGCGCCGCCCCTCTATCCACGGGTGCCAATGATGGATGAATAAATAAGCTGCAGCCGTGAAGAAATTGTGTATTCCTTATAAAAGCATTGTGAAGTTTAGTGAAAATTAAAAATGTGAATTGTGTAAAAGTAGAAATGTGCGTTATCTTGTGCTAATATAAGTGTCGCATTTGGTGATTCACTCTGGAGAACTTCAGGAAGAAACCGATGGACTCCGAACCTATGACGATAACCCACCCCTAAGAAGGAGGAGATATTTTGTGAACTTACAAGCATGCCTTGACTTTGTATATATAGGTGACATTAAGCTTAACCATACTTAGTATTACTTTGATGATGAATTACGATTATATTCAACTATGGTTATTTCATATTGGTCATTATTGTTATACTTTATTCATTATTGTTTTCATGATCGTAATGCGATATAATCAAACTATATACATCCTGGTTATAGATTTGTTTTTGTAGATGAATGATGTTCCAAGCCGGAGGTGGAAACATGTCACTTGTTACTATCTCTAAACATAGATGTTCTGACTGTTATGTCACTAGGAGGTTCGTCTGATCAAGGGTAGATCAAGGACGCTTTCCTATTCCGGGCGCCAGGCATTAGAAATCTCCCTTCGGGATATTTCTTTTGTTTGGGGGACGTATGTAAACAGATAGCGATGCTATGACCTTGAATTGCTAGTTTTACATAATGGTCACTAGGATCTTTATGTGTACCTAGGTACTGCGCACTGAATGGTGTTAATAATAATTAACAGAATGAACTCTGTGACTTTTGTAGCAATGCGTAGTAGTCCTAAATGATGTTATAAAAACAGGTGAATAATACGGGCATAATAATATCCAAATTGAGAGTTTATAAATAAGTGACATATTTGGTGATTCTGTGTCTGCAACGATAGCTCTGGTACTCTTTATTGAGTCATGTATTGTGTATTCTATATATTAACCTTTGTAACCTTTTATGCCATGTATGAATGAATTAAGAGTACATTTTGTAAGTGATGCCTCATACTAGGTGGGGGACTCCGGAACACCAGGACTCGGAGACTCAAATCCTATATCCAGACTCTTTGATTGGCAGTTTTGACGGTTTTGTTACTATATTTAGAAATAAAATATTAATCTTAATTTTGAACACTAAATGTTCACTCATGATCGTCGTAAATGGGCCGAACTAGTCAGAACTGTCCATCATAAGTAAAATGTTATATATACCCATGTAAAATGATGTTGAACAGATTTAGACACATTCCGCTTATAGAGAGACTCCTGATTTGGGCTGCTATTAGCTGATGTAATTGTAACTATACGATCACGCTTAATAAAACCGCTTGAGAAAGAAATACTGGACTTGTCATCACTAAGTTTGAGCTGACCCTCAATTGGATCCTTAAGACAGAAGGCTTACATGTTACAAGGCCAAGTAAATGACTTGTAGTAGTTTGATTGCACAACGTATGAATTATCATGAAAGTTTGAAATTGTCTGCAAGCCCTTATAGGGGTTTTCGTATTGGCATGTATTATTAGCTCTAATGATTCCTTTTGGAAAATTTTTACTAAGCCTATTCACATTCATGGGTTGAAATATTGCCTTTGAAGGTTGCTTACATAATGAAAACTACAAAATGAGGAATATCTAAAAAATTAAAAAAAAAAAAACATCAAAAGCTTGCCATGTATATATCTGTTATATTTGGCTAAATATTTTGATTACACAGCTTACGAACCCTGATTGATTCAATGTTTTAACCTTTTTCTAAAATATATTTTTCTCAATTTTAGATGACTATTTCAAATGTCACGGAAGAGCAAAACCTTCAAAGGACTACGAACGATAGCATTGTCTAGCCGCCTAACTTAACATTTTTGAAAATTGTCTTATTCAAGTTATTTTTTATAATAGTGTAAACATTTATATGTTTTTTCATTAAATATAAATGATTTGGTCAAACAAAGAGAGATATCTTTGAATTTTGGATTAAAACAGCTCATTTCATAATAGAAAATAACGGAAAACGGAAATGTTTTTATAACACCCCTCCGTGAAACAAAACAATTCCTTTCGAGGGGATTTATATATTGTTATTAAGCATATTCATACCAAAAGGTTTGTTGTTTCACAGTGAGTGGGGACATATGTCTACAGACCGAAATACATTCCAAAAAACGAATTTTGCTTTGTAAATTTTTGAAAAATAATTAACAGATATGAATTAAAAAGAAATTTTACTTTAATATAAAACGTTAACATGTATGTGATTATTAAGTTTTTAAGCACATATTGCCCGTTAAAAAATATTTTTCTCATAGAGACCGATTTCGATGAAATTTTTTTTAGACCCCCCCTTAAGCAAAACTTGTTTAAAAATTATAAATTTGACTAGAATTTTTATTTCAATATAAATCAATTAGGATTTGATTACACATTTTAGTAGAAAACTTAGTTTTAGAATATCTGACAGAAATTCCAACATATTTGGATGCAAAATCATGGTTAAAAGTATTCGATTAGCTCGCTCGCTAGTGAAATGTAAGGGAATGGGAAACGATATGGATTGTAGCGATACGGAATTGAATTTATCAAATGAAGAAGGAAATAATAAGGCTGACAGTAATGCAACAAAGCTATATTCGAAAATGGGTTTCGTTCACAAATGAAAGGAAAATTAGTGCAATTCAAGTTCCTGTAGATCAAGTCCTTAAGTTTATGACTGAACTGTATGACTTGGGGTTAGGATACAGTGCACTTAACACTTCAATATCTTCTTTGAGAGCGATAGCAATTTCTAGTGATGTTTTGCAATAAATAGGAAAGCATACATTAGTTATTAGATTTTTAAAGTGTACGTTTCATTTTCGGCCCATTGAACTAATTTATTCCAAGAAATGGGAAGTTACTTTGAATGTATTGACTAAAAAAATTCACCTTGAACAAAATTGTTAAAAGATCTGTCTTTAAAACTATGTATGTTAATTGCATTTACTACTGCTGCTAGATGATTTATTGAATTTAGATGGAATTGAGAGTGTAGCAATGTATACAAGTTACCGTGTAAAGGTCTTTTGAAGCAGGATAGACCTGGGTATCATACAAAGTTTTTAGAAATGAGAGCTTATCCACCAAATTGATGATAATGTGTGATTATGTGTTAAAAGAATATCTGATGAGAACAAGTATTATTAGAAAAGATTGTACATATCTGCTTATCAGTTATGTGAAACCGCATAACAGTTTGCAGGGACACGATTTCAGGATGGCTTAAAGCTTTAATGAGTAAAGCAGGTAGAGATATAAAGAAGTTTTCAATTCATAGTATAAGAACTCATTTAATATTTATTAGTTTGACGAGGTATTGGCGCTTCTGATTGATAGAAAAATGTTGTTGATACCTGCATTAATTTAACAGTATTACTAGAACGGGAATGACCAAAATAAACACTGTCAACAAAATGTAAAGTTTTGTCTGTCTAATTGTGAGCAAACAAAATGCAACTTTATAAATATAAAATCAAAGTACTGAAGAACTGACGGGAGTTGATTTCGTCGATGTTTATTTATTTTAAAATCAATGATATGTTATTTTGCATGACAAGTACACGTAGTTTCTTATTTGTATTTGAATTACGCACATTTTTATTATATGAATTTTTGGACTTTTTCGACAAGAATGTCGAGAAACCCCCATATGAATCATGTTATATAATATTTAAAGATAAAATTAATTCAATCAAACTATGTATCAGTAATAGAAATATTTCTCGAAAATTGTTTGGATCCAAGCGATATTGAACTCTAGTCTCGTTCAACCAAACGCTCGGCTGACACCGTAAATCTCCGTCAAGTAAGAGAGACTCTCTGCTTGTCGGAGATTTACGGAGACATCCGAGCGTCGAGTTGAACGAGACTATATTGAACTCTGGCGTAGGAATACATACGATTACAAAAAATATCTAAATTGTTCGTACCATTTAAAATATGACTTTTTTCAAGGTATTTATAAATAAGTTTCCTTGAAAAACAATGCTTTAGCATACATTACATCGAATTTATCAATTATTTTCAAGAACTAAGTCTTCTGAATCTCAGCAGCGATGATTTGTGCTGAGGTCCAAACACTGTTTCACTTTCGGTTTGTCCGAGTAACTGCATAGGAGAGTTGATTAAAATCAACTCCCAAAAATATATAGTTTAGCCTTCAAAAATACAAAATATACATTATTTAATTCACTAAATAGAAAATTAGGCGTCTTCTGACGATTTTGTCTGTTGATGGTCAAGGATCACCATTTACGGCGAGGAATTCAATTTCAAGAAGTTCCAATTTTTAGGAATAATTATAATAAACATATAGGCCTATACACTTTTACGGCAACACTGCTGTTTAAATTTGCTAACAATAAATTTTAAATTATCACACGTACATGATCGGTCATCAGAATAACCATCGTAAAGCAAAGCTATGAGTAGCGCTCAACTCCTTCAGCTTATTCCATGCGGCAGATATACCATTTTAGTACCTCACTGGCTATCACGTTACCACAGCATTTACAAAAAGTGGACAATATACTATTCTTTGTCGATATATCAACTACTTTCGTCCACGATCGTGTGTCCTTGCATCATGGTTATGCCCAGTTGCATAGTCTAGCGATCTAACTCACATTAAAACCAGTATTAACGAATTTTGCTGCACAGTGAATAATATCACTAGCGATTGCGTGTATTTCCTTTTCGTATTTAATTCAGCCGAGTCAAATTTCAACTCTTTTCGGATTTAAGGTGGAATAACACTTCATCACAAAATGGCTGACCGCTGATCGAAACGACATTTCGTTTTATCAAAAGGATTTTATTGACTGCAACACATGACTTACTCCATAGCCGAGTGGATAGAGTGTCGGGCTTGTGATCCTTACATCCCGAGTTCGATTCCCGCAGGGGCTTTTGTTGTTACTTAGTGAAATAATTATTTTAGATATTAATTTTTTATCCCCAAACTGCAAATTTTACACTTCTTTGACATATGTACAATTTATTTATCATTATATGTTTCATTATCAAATAATGTCCTGTTAATTTGAGTGACTTTTTCCAGGTGTGTTATTCCACCTTAATCCATTTAATGCAGCTCAATAGCTCTGCGTCAGCTGCGTTGCGTTGAACTTGGGATGAAATCAACGCACTTTGACAAACATCAAAATATGTTTTTTTTTGCAACCAAGTTAACGGACTTTAAAATGCAATATCAATAAACTCTTCAACTGTTGTTTTTTATGTGTAAATTAATGAGCTACATTAGCATATGAAGAGTAAAACTCTTTTATCGACAAATTGCTTTAATTTCAGGTAAACCAAAACGGTCATGGTTCTTTTCTGAATATCTCATTAGTTCAAACTAGGTCAAAATAATTACCTATCATAATTTAGAGTCTCAAAAGTTTCGAACGAACACTGTAATTATTTGTTTTCAAACTGCGTTTATATAGAACTTATCAACAGACTTAAGAAAAACCAAACCTTCATTTACAAAGGATTGTTAAGTACATTTAAATGTTTTAATATCGATTCTACGTAAAAACTAATATCTTATATAGGGACCGGAAACGAAAAGTAGTTCGGTTTTTAATATTTATATTGCATACCTGGATATACGTTTGTCTACAAAGTAGAAACACACTTTATCAACACTATAACAGCAGAAAAAAAGAGACAAAAAGCCTTTATATAACTAGATTTTTATGGAAATTGAAGTAAATACATATATATTTTTAGAACTTTTCATAATGTTTCAAACATTTAATGGATTAAAAAACCCGAAAAATGCGAGTGGAAACAGCATCCTCTCAAAGAATGTAATCCGGACCCTGCATCAGTTTGGACAAATATTTCGTCACCTGGTTTCAATGTTATAACCACGACCTCGGTTCTTTTCAAATAGTAGTCATGGTTCTGATCAAAAAATAGATACCCGACAGTAATCCCATTTTTCTTTAACAGAAGGTGGAGCTGGTGGTCACCTGATTTTGGCGCAGCTGATCCTACTACTGAAAACATGAAATTGCCATGAACAGGCGCTCGAAAAACACCAGTTGTATTGCTGTATGCCCCACCGACATTTGTAATTACATCATCGAAGACAACGATACGACCATCAGCAGGATTGTCTAGATTTGTGCTTAATTGGCTCATAAAAACAATGGAAGTTGATGCTAAAAAAGAAATGAAAATAGATTTAAAAAAAAGATAAAACAGATTTTTCACACGTACTTAAAATTCAAAATCAAAAACTGGCATATGGCATTGTTTGAAATTTTTCTAAAGGTGTACATACAATGATGCACAACAGATGAGAATAGGAATTTCTATTTAACGTAAAAATAAACAAATATCAGCTAGTTTCAAAACATGTGAAACTAGTTGTAAAAGGGTATATAGACGGGTCATAGTACGAAAAATTGAGCTCAATAGAACTTAAAGGTAGATACAAATGTATATGAATCGCTGACTCTCTTTTTTAGAGTTGAAGATTTTTTAGGCCTATACTTTTCCGTCAAGAACTAAGATACCCGAGTATAATAATTTTTATTATACATACATGACTTTGATTCCAAAGAGGCAACTTTATTCTTCAATTCCACAATATTTGCTTGGATTTCCTGAATTTCACTATAGAGTGTACCATCATTGATAAGCAACCTTTCTTCCAATGCTGTTACAATTAATAAAAAAGACTTTAAAAAAGATATAAAAATAGATAATTTCATATTTTTGTCTACTCCAAGAGATCGGTATAAAGTAATGTTCCCAGTAATGTAACATGGGCATTTAAATACAACCAGATCTTATCTGCTCACTAAACTATCTGCATAAACCAAAATCTTGAACTCAATGTCTGTTCATGATCTAGAAACAGACACGATTTTCTTGATCTTTGAACTTGTTACATGATTTTATCTTTGTTGCACAAATCTCTCTCTCTCTCTCTATCTCTCTTTATATATATATATATTTATATGTATAAATATATTTATCTATTTATTCATTTATTTATTTAAAGATAAGTGGCTTTTATCAATGATCAGCTCTTATAATTTGAGAATTATTACTGTTATTATTCTCGATGTCATCGCTGTTGTTTTCTCGTTAACATTAATTTGCCTGCACGTATTTGAGGACCTGCGATGGACAACATAATAGTTAATCTCACCGGGTGCATCTTGTAATCAATAGAAATCCAATATATGCAAACATTATTGTATAATCACTGGTACTATAATCCATATAAGTATGTGATCTGATAAAAAAAGATAATAGTTTTTAACTTAAAAACAGCATTTATCATGATTGGTGGGTAAGTGTTGTAACACTCTTATTTGATTTGTATTGTGTGTTCTCTTTAAAGAAAACAATTCCAATAAAACAGTTTAGTTTTGAGATCATTGTTAATCAAAATTTTAAATTTTTAAAAATTGTCTTTCTTTCAGCGAGTTTCTTGTCTTGTTTTATATGGGTTTTCTATTATTTCTGCAATAATAATTTTATGCTTTAAGTTTTTTTTTCCTATAAGCCTTTGCTTGATAAACGACTTGCACATATAACTTAGTTATCTGTCTTCATTACATCTCCAGTCTTAAGTCATATGTTCAAATTGAATATGGTTGTAAAGTGATATTTTTTTATCAGAAAACTTAATGTGAAAACAAAAAGATGTGTGTATGATAAAGAGTAGTTCTGAAATAACAGTTGTTTAAATTGAATGGGTTGGTATAAGAATATTCCTTATTTAGAAAACTTTTATTAAAACGAAACAAATATGTAGTTTTGAAAGAACGATGTTTTAAATGTTTTCTTTTGAATATGAAATAACATATCGTCATCATTTTCATTGCTTTTTAATAATAGTTGTATGTTGCCAGTTTGAAATGTGTTTAAATTTACGCTGATTAGTTGAACAATATAACTTGTTGCTTCAGTTATCTGGAAAAAATGCTGATACTGAACCAATATTATATTTATCATTTATCAGGTCATTGTGTAGAACTTTTTATAGGTTTCAGATAATTCTCTGTAAGCAGCATGTCAACACGGGACAATAAAAATAATATTTAAATATCAGAACACGCTTCGTAAACAAGCTTATTTTTCTCAACATTCTTCAAAAATCGCGTAGGAACATACTATAACAATATCAACAATAAATAAACAACTATGTACAATATCAATATTGGAATAAATAAATGAATAAATAAATAAATAAATAGATAAATTAATAAACAATGTTCATACGTCGTAACAATATAAATCATAATTTATCAAAAATCGTGCGCGTGTATTTGAAAAAAATAAATCACTTGCTGTGGCCTTCAACTCAACATTCAGGTATATCGACAACGTATTATCAATTGAAAATTGTTACGTCGACTCCATATATCCCAGTGAACTTAAAAAAAATGTACTAAAGAGTATGCGTTATCTATTTCATATTTGGATATTTTACTGGAAAGGAACATTGATGACAACTTAACAACAAAACTGATAAAAGTGATGACTTCAATTTTTTTTATTGTTAACTTTCCTTACTTATGTAGCAATATATCAACACACCCTCCATATGGAGTTTTTGTCTCTAGGGAAATTCGAAATACAATGGCATCCTCTACATATGAGCAGTTTTTATGGTAAGGCAAGCTACTAACAATCAAGTTGATAAAACAGGACTATCAACAATCACGATTGAGGTCCTTATTTCTGAAGTTCTATGGTCGATGCAACGACTTCGCCATAAAATACAATTTTTCACTGGGTCACATGTTGACTGACGTTTTCATACTTATTGTTATACCATAACTTAATCACCTAATTGTCTACCGGTTTTTCCGTTTTCCCAATTAATTGTGTGGTGTGACCAGTCAGCAGAGGATGCTCACTCTTCCACGACACCTTGTCTTACCTTTATTTTTTAAAGATCCGTGTTTGCTCTACCTCTTGTTTTTATTTTTTCTTTCTTCTATTGAATTTGAACACTGATGTCGATTTTAAAAGAAAAAATGTATATACCAAGAGCGAAAGTTTTTTCAAATATTAAACTAATATTTAGTTAAATCAAAAGAATTAAAAGAAAAATTACTACAGTTTTGGCATAATATCAGCATATTTCAGCAAACTTTTACATCATTGTCAAAAATTAAAGCTCCTGATTATATTTTTCCAATAATTATAAAGCATGCTGAGTATTTAGTTCTGAAAACAGTGTTCCTTTGGTGAAAAACAAAACATATAAATAAAGTGATGAAGTTTTGAAAGTTTTTCTCAACAACTGTTGTCATTTTTTTTTTTGGAATAGAATACATTTTATTTGACGCCATGGTTCATTCCGGTTAAAAAAGGAATTTTGTCAGAAAAGCTTGTTTGATGCACAATTTTGCAATCAAAACAAAACATTGATGATGTTTTAATGACAATTTTGTTTCTCACAATCATTTGATGGGTGTCAGAAAGTAATTAAATATTTAACAATCACAAAATGCGCAACAAATGCAATGAACACACCAAGTATGAATTTGACTGATTACCGATATCAATTTTAATCATAATAATATTATATAAGGGATATCGATAGGGAAAAAAACACGACCGATTTCGAAGGATACAGAATTCAAAATGACCAAATAGCTAATTAAACTTGTGATATGAGCTTAACAACTAGTTTATTTAATTCATTTATTGTGGTAGAAATTTTAAGTAAAATTATCAACTTGTACTTTTAAATGTGTTAAAAGGCATAAACACCTACAACAATAACAACTATTCATTTTGGTAATAAACACGTAATAAAACACTTTCATTTAATACAAGAAAAATGAGAAGTTGACACCTATGACGTCATACAAGATTGCTTCCAATTGCTTTTAATAAGTGCTAAATCGGCGTCAAAAGCAATTATTTTAATGATATCTTAAATATACATATACTCTGAAATATTTCTTGGATAATTTTAAATACCTGATTTAAAAAAACTTTAAAGCTGTGTGTGTAGATTCTAAAAATAACCTTAAAATCAAAGTCAAATGTCAAGTCTAAGTAAGCAGGTTCGTTTAAGGTTTATCCAAAATTAAATACCTCATCCACCTACAATTATTTTTGTTTCCCGTAGCAGGTATATGTAAGAAAAATCAGGAATTGTGCACCCATAATTAACTTTATGACTGCTTATATGATTAATAAGAACCTCGTTAGTTGTTAGAACTTGTGTTCGAACCATTTGTATATGTTTATGCAGTAAAGTAAAGTATGTTCGAACCAAATGAAGTTTCATGGTCAAAGACCTATGGTGTGTTTCTATACTTGCCATATTATTGACATATGCATTATATGTAAATAATAATGTTATCTAAATCACATAAATCAAGATAACTCGATTTAATGAAACGTGTATTTTTATTTAATTATAAGCAGTTTTTATAAATACAGAAAACAAACATTTTAATAATGAATTGTATGAATTTTACATATCGACTTAAGCCCCGTGTATTCATTTTCCGACACGCAATAAGTTATGAAATGTTAGGCCACGATTTACTAACGCACGTACTTGTGAAACGTCCAATACTAAAACAATTATTCGGATGACTGAATGTTTCCTTGATTTTAATATGGCCCTTAATAAGAGACAAAGTACCGCCACCCCGTTAAATAACGTGAGAATGCATAATCAAAATAATTCCAGGAACGTACATATTGTATCAACAAACTCGAACACCAAGGATTTTTTTTCAAACAACTTTTTGTGAACATTATTGAATGATGCTTTCGAATGTGCAAAAACAAATAATCAGATTTTGTTTAGTCTTAAATTGTATTTTTATTGGTAAACCCAGGACTGAGTGGTAAGTGCTCCTATATACTTTCGTATATCAGACATCTTGTGTAAAAAATACTACAATTATAATGTAAAGCCCTCATTGAGTTATGAACAGAATTTTTATGCATCTTTAATAGTCATGGATACGGTGCAGTTGTTGGTACAACGACTGAAGGTAATATATTTGTTTTGTTTTTTAATTCTTAAAGTTTGCATTTTTAATATATTTCAGTTACAAAATCTTATTATTTCTTAATCTTGTCAATAATTGGATTGATCAATGCGATATCTTTCTTTAGTCAGTCAGTAACAAACCTTTTAAGTGTTTTGTTTTCCGGAGGTCTATCAAGTGACATATGTATTTACAGAAAACGATAATCTACGCAAACCCATGTACGAGTTGCCTTACCTGTCGTCCAATTTAACTCATTAACTCTTCCAAATTA
This sequence comes from Magallana angulata, assembly GCF_025612915.1. NCBI lineage: Eukaryota > Metazoa > Mollusca > Bivalvia > Ostreida > Ostreidae > Magallana > Magallana angulata. The sequence continues at coordinate 33,996,278 of NC_069115.1, forward strand.
TAAATCGCACCTTTCAGATACTCACATCTTTAGTTCATTCATTTTTACTCACAATGTTTTTTGCTATTTAATTTTCAAACGTTTTCTCTTTTTCTTCTGTAGATGTTTTAGCTAATCTCGAAACTGTCATTTTGTTTTGCTTAAGACACGACAATGGGACGTCACTATTTAAAGGACAACTACTCTTATTACAAATACACGTATTTTGTGTCGTTTGAATGGTCTACTATTTAGATATAGATAAAATTACCGGAGACAAGAGTTTATGACACAGATATATATAATAGAGTTTGATTATGAAGACTAAAATGTATTCATTGAAGCTGAATTCCTTTGTTCCATCAACATCAACTTTATGTATACAGTTATTGTTATGAAATTGTAAGTTTATTTGCGTTTTCCATTTGGTTTACTTATTTTACAACACTTAAATGGACATATAATACAAGCTTAATTTACGAAAAGCCAAGTTCAATTATTTGCTACCAAAAAGTGTACGTCCTGTTCAAGGGTTCACCTCATAACAATTACCTTATTATGTGAACTTGTACCAACCATGGCAAACATAATAATCTCATCACCTGTAATGTGGTCTTGTTTGTTACCACAATATTTAGAAATATAATTTCATTGCCATAAAATCAAGTCTTCTTATGGAAGATTTGCCCAAATTAAGCAATGTATTTTTTTTTTTACAAATAGGTTAAGCTAAAAACCATGGTATTTATCATTATATAAATAGTGCCTGTTTGGGAGGGTAACAGTTGAAATTGACACCCCTCGAAAACCATTGTCAACCGACGCGAAGCGGAGGTTGACAATGGTTTTCGAGGGGTGTCAATTTCAACTGTTATCCTCCCAAACAGGCACTATTTATTTTGTTATACTGAATGTCTTTTTTAAAATTTTTAAGAAAATTTTACTGCTTTTATATAGGAATAACGTAAATTCTACAGCGAACCGTACGCGCATAATTTTCGCGCATGTAACATTTTTTAATGTTACCCGTTGCCAAGTGCGTTGCTAACGCTGAGGGTAATAGTAAATATTATTAACTGCGTCTTAACCAATCAGATTTCAGTATTTAACATGAAAGTATAACAAAATCAGTTGTTCCTTCTTTTACGATCTTTCATGTGTAATAACGGAATGTTCTGCGTAACGTAAACTGTTTGCATACTAAATATATTTTTTCATGTTCACATATTTCTTGAAGATAAAATCCTAGTTTCCTGAGTGTACATAAGGACATTAGTTTGTTTTCAATTACGCGGCAAGTAACAGTTGTATAGAAATGTGTATTATGACTCCATTTTAAATGATTTTTTATTGTCATGATTCGTACTGATGTTTCTAATTTCAGATGATTTCAAACCTTTAAATAAATGAGCAATTTGATTGAATCCTTCTCTTTAATTAAAGATATTCTAGGATAATATTTGACGTGGTCAAATATCTGTCCCACCCCCCCCCTCCTCGATTTAAATCAACTTTAAATAGTATCGTACGAAAAAAACTTTCTAAAACATTAGTTAAAGGCTGTCTAATATATTATTCTTGACATTAGTCATCATTGTTCAATAGCTGTTTATCTACGACGTCCATTTAATGAATTTATTTCCGCGATTTTGCAAAGCATATAAGAAAATTGTCATTTTCCATTCATATTTAAGAAAAATAAAAGGCAGGTCTGCTCAAGTTCGATTTTAACAAATTTATTTAAGGTCTTCCGTTTCCAACGGAAGACCTTATTGTTAAAGCTTTGTTTCTTTTTCCCTTTTATTTTTTTTTCTTACGCTTTTTTGTACAAGCAATTTCTTGAAAACGACCCGATCGATTTTCGTGAAAATTTCAGATCTTGTATTATTGATTTAAACCTTATATATAATTTTTTATTTTTATGACGTCATTTCTGTTCGGAAGATATTGACGTTTTAGCTATTTTTAGAGGGTCGGTTTGTCCTGCTATCTCCTCCTAAACGAAAAGAGATATTGATTTTTTTTCAGGGATTGTAGACGAAAGATTGTAGATGTGTTTAAAGGCATTTATGGTTGTCTGGCTTCAAAGGCGTCTAAGCTCGCCTGGACCGGAAAATCGAGTTTGAAAAAATGACGTGATTTTGAATGGTATTCGTTCTGTATTTCCTTTCCTAAAAATATTTTAACATAAAATATAGAGCAAATAAAATGTATGTTAACAAGAGCTTTCGTTTGATATCAAGAAAAAGGGGCTGGCCCTTCAATTTAGGGGCCAACAGGGCTCTAAAGTCTTTCTTCCATAGCACTTTACTGAGAAATATTTTGTAATATGTTTAAGAAGCAAAAAATGTTTATCTTACAATTATAAAACTACACATTATAAAAATCTTATCATGCGTAACGTAATTAGGGGGTTTAAGGGGCTAGAAGTCCAAAACATTGATCAATTATATCTCGAAAAGGACAAATCTTTTGAAAAGCAATATAGAATAAAAGATGCGTAGACTGATGTTTTAAACAATATTCAATCATAAAAGTTTCGTTATCTGGCCCCAATAAGGACATAAGGGGTCGGCCCCTAAAACGTCCTATCCTAGATAGCTCAAAAACGGGAAAGAATTTCTAAACACATGTTAAACAGAATATGTTTAATATCAAAAGATCTTTCATATGGTATCAAGAAAAAGGGACTGGTCCCTCAATTTAGGGGCCAACAGGGCTCTAAAGTCTTTCTTCCATAGCACTTTACTGAGAAATATTTTGTAATATGTTAAAAAAGCAAAAATTTTCATTTTTCACTTATAAAAATATACATTATAAAATCGTTATCATGTGTAACGTAATTAGGGGTTTCAAGGGGCCAGAAGTCGAAAACTTCGATCAATAATATCTCAAAAAGGACAAATCTTTTGAAAACAATATAGAATAAAAGATGCGTAGACTGATGCTTTAAACAATATTCAATCATAAAAGTTTCGTTATCTGGCCCCAAAAAGACATAAGGGGTCGGCCCCTAAAACGTCCTTTCCCAGATAGCCTAAAAACGGCAAAGAATTTCTAAACACTTGTTGGATAATATATGTTTAATATCAAAAGACCTTTCATATGATGTCAAGAAAAAACGGCTGGTCCTTCAATTTAGGGGCCAACAGGGCTCTAAAGTCTTTCTTCCATAGCACTCTACTGAAAAATATTTTGTTATATGTTTAGGAAATAACAATAAATTATAATTATTTTATCATGTGTTCCGTAATAAGGTTTTTATTAAGGGGTTTTAAGGGGTTTTAAGGGGCCAGAAGTCCAAAACTTTGATAACATATCTCAAAAAGAACAAATATTTTAAAAGCATCATTTTGAAAATCAATATAAAATAAAAATGCTGAGAATGATGTTCCTAACTATATTTAACGTTAACCATCAAATTTTTTTGTTGTTGCCCCAATAAGGATATAAAGGGTCAAATATCGAAATCAAGGTCATATAACCTTCAACGAAATCGGGTCTAGGTGTTCACATTCACTCGCTGTTTCCCAGTCGAAAAATTGTTGGAAACATCAATTTATCCAAAAAAATAAAGTCCTTCACGTCACTTTTACATTTTAACGTCACTTTGGTGACTCCCATTGACATTCTTTATTTCAAAATGATTTTAACTATTGTCAACTGTTTTTAAAGATATCTATAGAACTTTAATTTTGGACGAGAAATGCTAAACATCGCTTATAGTTCATTCTATTTATGTCTTAGTTTTTCTTACAGGCTGCCCAAAGGGTTACAATACCGCAAATTGCAGTTTTCCCTGTCGATTTCCAAGCTTTGGGTTGAATTGTCAAGAAAAACGCAATAGCACAGAAAATATTTGTAAGGAAGGATGCAGAGAAAGTGAGTAAAGTGTCAATTTGGATGACATAATAAAACAACGCATATATACATCTGTAGAGCTAAGTTCATTACAGATTTTTTTTTTAAATTAAAAAAAAACTCAATATTATATTCTTATCAGAGATATTCAGTACTGATCATAATTAAGTCTGAACTATATTTGAATCTTAATCAGACATCTTTTAATTCAATTATCCAAATAATATTCATGTGTTTTAATATTAAAAATCATTTTATATTTCTTGAAGTATTTTATTGAAGTATATTTCCATAAACAGATATCAATGTACCTAGTATTTGAATGTCAAAGTAAATGAATGTATAGTTCTTATACATGTACGTTGTCACACAACCTCTCTATAATCTTATAATAAGTCATGTTAGTTAGTATGACTTTAATGCTACATTTATTTATAATGTGAAATAATTCATATCGTTTTGAACTTATTTTTTTTTTTGTCTTAACAACTGACTCCATTTTCTGTCTGACACTTATCAAGAGATGGTGAAGTTATTGATTATGATAGCCTCATTGGGATGTAACTGTATCCACCACTTGCTTTCCCTTTTGTGGCTGAAATAAAAAAAATTTTAACCAAGTTTTGTGTCAATATTCTACATTTGCTATGACTTTATCAAATTTCGCAAAAATATACTTTTTTCTTCTCTACAAACTTAAAATTTATTGTTTACACGTACAAATCTGCTCGATGATTTTTTTAAAATATTTTTTCTTGTAGATTTGACGACGTACAAAATAGTTTCGAACACTATTTATACTATAAAACATACACGGGATATATTAGGTAAAATATTGGAATTCACTAGTATCTTAAATGATTTTTTTTTCGAACTGAACAAGAGAAACATCAATATTTCATTATATAATCTATTGGTTTAGTACACGGATGGACCAATGTCAAGAATTTTGAGAATACGTTTCCTTCGCATGAAGATATAATGACAAAATCAATTGATGCAAACAAACGTTTCTCTCTTCATACAGTAATCGTCGTACTTTCAATATTAGCTTTCATACTTGTATGTGTTTATGTTTCCACGTTTGCGATGACACCTCGGTCGCAAGGAATAAGGAATAACGATGTACTTGAAATTCACAGGAATTCAGAACAATTGTAAACAACTGACCAATCTATGTTTTGTACCTTATCAATATTTTCATCTGGATTGAGTCTCCTCAGCATGTTCTAGATATTCCAGTTGGTATTGTGAAAAGTTAGATCGAGTTTTGAACAGTATGCAATTAACCGCTAAAGATTGATGGTTTATTGCTATAAAATTCATCTTAAAGTACAAAGGTATATTTATTGTTGATGACTTTATATATGTTATAACACATTTTCTAGTACTATAATGAAGATGTTTAATTCAACTTACATGTACCACTTGCATATTTGTGAGAAAAGAAATAACATTTTTACTGGTTTATGATCAACATATCGATTTAAATCTCTGTTAAAAATATACTCATATGAATAGCAAACAAGATTATTTTAATATTTTTTAATCTCCAATGATTATTAAACATGATATTTAATGTAATAGCTTTCGACTCAAAATAAAAAAAAACATAAATAAAATACATCTCTAAAGGCTAATACAATACAATTAAGGTTATATTTTGTTTTTAAAGGGTAAAAAGAAAAGAAAGAATGAAATTTCAAGTGAATCATTGAGATATTGTATAAAAAGACGCAATTTAACGATATGCTATTTGCATAAGAATTGTACAAAATCAGAAAATTGGTTCGATATACCTTAATGTGTAAAAAAAAATTTAAAAAAATGCGCCTCTTTCTACATTCATTTGAGAACTTCTAGATTTCACCGATGATATATGTAATAGTAACAGTACCCGCAAGTTTTGATCTGTGCAAAGCTTTATACGATTGTCAAAAGATCACAGTTCTACATCTACCGGGATTGACACTTGTAAGTTTATATTTTCCTGATTGTAAATCTAAAGCAAAAACTTTTAAATTGAAAGTGGTTTTATAAGCAATGCATTTTTGTAGAATCTAAAATAAGTAGTCCGGATGTGTCACCAATCTTTATCCAACATCTTTTTAATGGGTTTTATATTGTTTTACCAGGGAAAATAAAAATTATTTCTAGATGATGTCTTTATTTTTTTAATTTTATTTCGTTTAAAAGGAAAAAGAGAAAAAATATTTGGGTTTAGTTCATTCTACCTCAAATAATACTTACATGTAATATGTACATTAGTAGCAGTTACATTTATCAGGTCAAACAAAACAGATTCAGTTCCAACAAGTTGAATTTCTTATGTAAAAGTACATACACGATGCGTAATTTTGCATCGTCAATCAGTTTTGTTCCTCGTTTTGTATGGCATTAACCGTATGATATTTGAAAATTGTTATTTTTAAATTTTTCTTGCATTGCATATTCATCTTGAATAATTTCAGTAAAACCGTACAGATATACAATATAGTAGATATAACATTTACTTTTTTATATTGTTAAAACATATTGTAACTATGGAGAAACAGAAGGTTAGTACATCAGTTAACCTAAAGACAATCATTATGGATTTCAGATGATACCAAATGCTTAAGTATACATAAAGTACAATGACTCATAGGTGATGTTTTAAATACATGTAGTCAGTCGTTTCTGTATATGATACATGTATGTATTTTTCTCGCATCTTGGGTGCAAGAAAAAAACGTGAACGGATAAAAACTATAAAAAGGGAACAGCAGTAAATAGAAATACCAATTCTTATCTTTAAACATCCACAAAAACAAATGTAAAATAAAACTTTGTAAATGATATAAAACCCGTCTCTTTTGATTTCCGGTCAATTATACACAACCTTGGTAATATCTTTTTCTAACGGATGCTCATTTCTTCTTCAACACACGAATGCTGTATTTTTATCCTTTGACCAAATCAAACATATAAGCAATAAAAAGGCATTTATTTTGGAATATTTGTCGGTCGGGTTTATTTAATACAAAGTTGATACCACTAAACCATGTGAGAAACAGATGCCATTTTTAATTTAAGTGCATAATTTGAATTTAATGATTATAACGACAAAAGAATACGAATAACGAAAAAATATAGAATGAATCACAAATAGCTACAGTGTACTTCCTATCGTGTGAAGTATATTCAAAGTGTTTTTGACCATCATATACGTACACATATACACCATATACATGATATATTATTCATTTCTAACAGTGCAATAAAATTCAGTCGGAGGTTGCCCTTAGGATTGACTTTTTTAATGCAGTTTTTACAGTAATAACAAATATTGCTTACTGCTAAAAGGTTACAGACAATTGTGTATGGAATTTATAGCATGTTGAAATGGGAAATGACAAACGACGCGTGAATATTCAGATTAACGATGACTCTTCATAGAAAAATATATAAATGGGAGTATCAACTCAAGGGGATATTTCGTCTTAATGTGAAACAAATTTCTTATTTGCTTGCTATATAAATAGCGCTTTTGGTTTCATTTAAAAAAAATCAAAAAGGCATGAAGAACATATTAATGTGTACCACGTATTAATGCAAAAATAATATGTTTTTATGTTCACATCTGTCATTTAAATGTCCAATACATTGAAAACCGAGTGCATAAAATTATCTTTTTTCGCTAGAAATAAGTGATATATAGCTTTAGAATGTTTCCGAAGTATACATACAGCATTGTGATATCGTTCTTGGATTGTCGTTCTTGTATAAAGATCAAACTCGTTAGAACACTTTGCACTTTGTATGGATTATATACTTAAAATTGTACAGCTGTAAAATAAACTATTTTAAGTTGTCATGCTTTGAAGTCTGTTTCCTTGCTTATCTGTTCCGAAATTTAGGGGGAAATACTCTATGACAAACTCTGTTTTATGCTCAACAGTTAAATTATATTGAATTGTGATTGCAAATGAGCATCAAAACTACATAGAAAATTTCTGAAAGAGACATTATAGAATAATTAACTCGTATAATATTTATTTCATATGAATAAATCTTAACCATGTGTTCATTGTCAAGATCAAGAAATACAGAAGAAACCATAGTCAGTCTGGTGTATAAATAGTAGTCTAAAATGTAACAAGTATGAAAAACGTCACTCAACATGTGTTCCAATAACTTGTTTGTTATTAGCTTGTCTCGTTTAAGAAAGTGTTCGTATGTAGAGCATACTCTTGCAGAACGAATAAACTGAGAGACATAAACCCCATAAGCATGTGATGATGGTATATTGCTACGAAAGTAAGGGAAGTTGGTGATGGAAAAATTAAAATCATAGCATTTATCATAAAGCTTTGTTGCTAGGTTACCTTTAACATTTTTTTTTCTAGTAAAATATCCAAATATGAAACAGATGTCTCAGAATCTGTGGTATGTTTTATTTCATGCTCACTGGGATACATTGAATTAACATAGGAGTGAAAGTAACTGTTAATAAAAAACAATGATCAGTAATTTATAACCTTCAAATAAATTCAATGCAATTGTACATTGCTATTGTCTGGTGAAGAGGAGGGGGCTTTTATGATAATTTGTTAAATGATACGCTTTTATGATAATTTGTTCAATGATACAAACGTTAAAACAAAAATATCTTAATTAATATATATGTTTAATAATTCATGACTCGCCTGATATTTTTACATACAGGAAGATAACTCGTCTTATTTTTAGAAATCAATTTTAACAGCCACTTCCTTGTTGTTCATTTACAGATGACTCAACAAAGATTATTGAAAACAAATACTAAATCTAGAATCGAAGCAGAATATATGCCTTCTTTTTTAACTTGGAGTATGTGTTCTTAATGAATTTAAAGTTGTATTAGCTAAAGTAGTTCATAAAGTAATTGATGAATTGTCAGCATCAAAATCAGGAACCAATAAACAATATTAAAATGTTCTAGCTATTTTGTTATACTTTGAAATGAAATTAGCTAAACTATGCAAAAAAGCAGTTTCAAAGGGTAACAAGCAGGGTGTAGATTAATACAAGGGACGAATAATTCACACTAATTATAATCGCGATATGCATGTTACTGCAAGGAAGTACGCATGAGCTTTATTTTTGTTTTGTTCCTTGTTTTTAAAAATTAATATAAACAATCTATCGATAATATAATTATATATTTTCAAACAGACAAGTGATTGTTTCATAGTGCAATGCATTCAATTTTAGTGAAAATTATTCTGTTTGAACTGGTAATTGAAAAATATAAACTTGACGGGGAAGAAAGATCAACGTAAGTAAAGTCGAAAGTTGATATGCATCGACCAATAATTATTATTATTTATTATGATTATCAATGAACATACAATTAAACATTATTGATTTAGAATGGAAATAACTGCTGCAGCTAAGTGGAGAAAACATCGTAAGTATTTGTTTCAAATGATGATAAATGCAATATAATTGAAGCACTTTTTATTATTCCATGTACCTCGTTACGTGTTTATTTCAAGCGTGTTCACCTGGACTTAGTGGAAACAACTGTAGCATTCCGTGTCGCTATCCCAGTTTTGGCCATTTCTGTCAGAGCAAATGCAACTGTAACAACTCCAGTTGCAACGCTGTAACTGGTTGTATTGGTAAATTTAAATACACTTTGAGTTTTGTATGATATAATTATTCAAATGCTTTATTTTTGTCTCTTTTTGGCTATTTTTCAACAAACTCTTTATTTCCTGTTGAAACGTTACTATTTAAAAATTATTTGTTCTTGCTGTTTTATTCAATATAAATGCTCATGTTTTCTTCCACGAATTATTCTCTTTTAGTGGGCTCTCCAACGTTACACCCTGTTTCAAAATCGTCACCAGTCGTGGAGTCATCTCATTTCCTTGATAACAAAATCACAACCCCAAAACGTAAATCAAATGAGTCTTTGATAATATATGTAAAGCTAAATGTAACAATATTAAAAGAAAAGAAATATTGGTATTATAATTATACAGAATCATGATATATATGGGCAATTTTGAGGGTGTTTTTAAGCCTACATATTAACAGTTTAAATTCGTTCACTAGTTTGCCCAGTTGGGTACTTGGGCGCAGAATGTGAGAAAACTTGCAGACATCCGACCTACGGTAGTGGATGCCAGATGAAGTGTAACTGTACAGAAGAACTTTGTGACCACGTGAATGGATGTAAGAATATTACTATTGAACGTAAGATCCACGTTACATATTCTAATCCACTATTAGAGACCATTTTATTTTAAGAACTTTTCCTTAAAAACACATGCGCACTGGGATTTTTTTTTGTATGGGCAAACAAAGCTAAGTTTTCAAATAAGTTTCCTTAAGAAATCGAACGATTAAATGTAATCCCCATTTAATATTTTTTTATTTATACATTTAATCGTTTTTGAGAGGGAAATTTAAATGCCGGAAAATGTGGGGTTTTTTTCATTTCTGTGATTTTGCAAACCAGGAAAAGCGTTTGTGTTAGTATGTTTCAACGATACCTTTTTTGAATCCATAAGCATGAATATGAGATGAGGTCGAAAGCTAAATGGCAGAGTATTCTTAAAAATAAAAAAAATAATGTATAGAAAAGGTTAATATAAAACGATGGATCGTAGTTGATATCAAAAGAATTCAATGCACATGACACGAAAGCACTTGTGGTATCCAACGTTAAAGTCTAATGACTTTGCATGCAAAAACTATGTAATTTCCAGATATGACATAATAATTATAAGCATTTGTAATGAATTAAAGACAATTATATGTTAGTATTTTTACGTGTATTGCTAGTATTGTTAATAATGAATTTTCATAAAGCTGAACTCCTCATCGCAAACATGTACATTTCAATTCGATAAAAAAGTCATTAAGTAGACGTTTACTGCTATTCAAACGTCTCATACTTACTATTGAACACGTTTACTATTTATCATTAAACAATGATGCCATCTAATGGTAATCATGATAATGCATTTTTTGGTCCTGCTAATGTTTTAAGTTTTTCAAAAGGTTATAACAGCTCTGAATTTGACAAATTTTGTTCCTGCATGAAAGTATAAATGTTGTGTAAAGTTAAGTGGTTGACTATTTATGACTTTTTCTTGATATTTGTTAAGTGTTTAGTAATATTACAATTTAAAACAGAAGATTAAAACATAGTTTAATTTTTTTCCATCTACTATTCTTTTTTTCATCGTAGTGTCTGGGGAGGGGGAATTTAACTTTTTCATTTTTTTAAATGTCTACTTATCTTTCTTGTGTGAATTTAAAAAAACACAACTTTTTGATAACTTCTGCGTGGTGAAATTATATACAGGTGATTATTATCTTTTACACATTTTGTTTAAATAAATACGTACTTTTTTACTGTTCCTATTTCATCTTATTTTCTTGTAGGCTAAAGATCAAATGTTACATATAATATGAAATTACGCCCTCTACTGGAAATTATAGCTGTTGTTTTCTCAAGAAAGTTCTCTAGGTTTTTTCTCAAGAAAGTTCTCTAGGTTTAAAGTCTACGGTGGACTATTCTTATAAAGTTAACGTTCTTAGGTAGTATCTTGTTAACTATGAAATGTAAACAGTTCAAACGATTGTCATTGTCAATATGAGCTATTGTGCGTCAATCACATTGAAATATGTGTTACATCATCAATTGTCTATCCTTTGTTCGTGTGTTTGGTATTATCTAGTATATATTTAGATACTGATATTATTTCTATTTTAAAAGTATTTATGAAGCGCAAATTTCCATCTTTTTATTCAATAACCAATATGTATGCGTGCTTAACTTATCAAATAAAATGTAATAGCTTCTCCATCGTCTCAAGCCACGGGTTTTGTGTCCATTCTATTTCCACAAACCCGTGGCTGCGTCCTGGGAAATGCCCACGTTTTACATGAATAAAATCATAAATATTTATTACGTGACGTACGCACCGATATCCAATCAAAACGATTTTTAGCGATGTAGGAATTTTTTAATGGTGACGTCCAGTCAGACCAGTGGGAAAACATGTGAATTATGTTTGAAACCAATAACTGATTTAAAGTATTATCGATCTTTAGCAACAGAGGCCAGTAAGTTATACAGTGCATTATTAACTGAATTAAGTGTTGCACGAAAGGGATACGCTTGTAAATTTTGTGTAAATAAACTTAAGAGATTGGTTCGATTGGATGAGGAAATTCGAACTAAGATAGACGTTTTAAAACAGAAGCGCTGTGAAATATTTGAAGATCTGAAAAGGGTAACAAGTGTTAGACAAAATATTTCAAGTGCTAAATCATCTTTACAAACAACAGTTAAACATTTTTCAAAGCGAGAGTATAGAGCCGTTTCAAAGACTCCTACACCTAGAAAATTTAAGGCAAGGAGAATATTGCCTCTTGTCAGTGCTTCACCATGTTGTGTCAAAACAAGCAGAGAAGGGGGTGCTTTACCATCAACCATCGACGATGATCCTCCACCAATAAATCCTATAACGGTTGACAGTTCAACTCAAACTAAAATCAGTGAAGAGAAGATTTTTTCTGTGAAGGTAAGATCTTTTAATTATTATGTGATTGAGAAACACACGTTTTACGTTAAGCTATAGTATGCCCGGATGCAGAAAAGTATTTCTTTTCGTAATTTTATAATGTAAATTTAAAGAAATCTGATTTTGCAAGGGTGGGGACCCCCCTGACCCAGACTCTAGATCCGCACATTTATAGACTGTTAGACATGCCTTTTATTATGTTCAAGCATTAGCTTGCCCATCTTGTGAGATATTTAAGTCATGAACCACAATTTCCTGCAAGGGACTTTTATAGTAATGTGGGTTTTTTGTGGTCTTTAAGTGCTTGTCACTTTTATTTGTATTGTATTAATATTTTTTTCAGATTACTGTCAAGTATGGAAGCAACTACAGATTCCGTATTATTAACAGCGAGGTTCAAAAATCTGTCTGTAAGGCAATATTGAACAACAGGAACCCTGATACGTGTATAAAGTCTCTTACAAAAGATGACCAATTCAAGTCAGCTTTGCTTGATTGTTTATGTAAGGAAATTCGAAAAGAGGTGTGCAACCTGTGTAGTAAAGACGAAACTTTATTGAAGTATGATAACAATATCAAGTGGAAACAAATATTAGATGAACTTATTTTTAGAGCACCATCTATAGTCAGAATTTTTCAAAGCATTGTCAGTAAAGACATTAAGTCCTCTAGTAGTACACAGTACACCAACAACCTGTGTACTTCTGTATTGTTATATGGTAGAAACCACCAACTTTCGCAGATTCAACATGTCATTGGCTTTGTTCTTGATCAGTGTGGAGCCACCAAAGAGGTACAAAGCAAACTTACATTTTACTTTGTAGTTTTGTTGTGTTTTCTCTGTAAATCTGATAAATATAAATGTTCACAGTATTACTACAAAATTATGCAGAATTCGAATATTTAAGAAAAAAAGTGAGGTGCAAAGGGCTTCTCAGTAGATTTGATCACGTACCAACCAAGTCCATATCCCTGTAAACTTATTTATTACTTATATTTACATTTGAGAGAGTTATAACAATTGATTTTCTAAGTATAACTGTGTTTTCATTTTAATAATAATATAACACCTGAATAACAAGCTTTGTTCATTGTGATGTCATAAATATAACCCCTTGACCGATAAAAAAGTTTATACATATTTTAACGCTTTTGAAAATTAGTAGCCAGGTTTATTCAAGAAAAAATATAAGCAAATGCAAATATTTAACATTAACCAGACTTGAAAAAAAAATGATGTTATAATTATCTATATGAAAATATTTTAGGATATCTCCATTCTGCATGACATGGGAATTAGCGTTACTCATTCTACCATTCACAAGAAGAAAAAGATTTTGCTGAAACAGCAAGAAGATAGAATAAAAGCGACAGCTGAAGCATACACAGAACAACGAAAACTTATTCTCCTAGGGGAAGCTGTTATTGATAGTGACTCTCAAAGAAGTGATGGAATTTTACCGTGTGATCATCAAAGTTGTGCTGACTTAGACATATTATCAGCTAAATCAAAGTTGGACATTCTTTCAAATGGATGTGGAGCCACCTATTCAGGATTTGAAACTACAGCATTGTATAATTCATGATTGGAGCCATACAGTACTGCAAACACCTCTTTAACATTATTAACTGAGAGTACGGAGTACTCTTCCAGCCAATCTAGGTTTGACATTTCATTGAAAGATGGTAAGAAGTCGGTGTCCAATTCTTGCATTGTACCCTATGGAACTTTTTCTTCAGAAATGTACACTACAGCATCACATGAAAAATCAATGGAAAGACTTAAGAATGAAATCAAGAGAGCCAAACTAAATCCTGTAAAGGCTTAAGGCAATAGAAGTGCTGGGAGATAACTTAGATTTACTTGTGAGTCCAGGAAACATGACGTCCGATCGACAGAGGAAAAGCTGGCACTGGTTCTTGTTTTTATTAACACAGAAAAGAATTACAGGCCCAGACTTACATGCATGTACCATCTACTGGAAGAGTTGCAGATGTTCTTCATCTGTAAGCTTCAAATTGGTTACTGTCTGATGAAGAAATCCTTAGATATCATAAAGATTTGCAAATACATATTGCCAAAATATTGGTGAAAAATTTTACTGCTTTGAAGCATTTCGAGAAAGTGTTACCAAAGTACATCCCTCATGAATTTATAGAAATTGCCAAACAAAAGACTGTTTTCTTTAATGCTGACTTAATTGACGCCAGTGAAAATTCAACTGAAGGCATGATACACATATTGCAAAAAATACACAACCTTGTTTTACCCCATTGTGTTGTAGATTCAAAAGAGATTTGTTAACCTGTAGTCTTCGGAGGTGATGTACTCACTAACGAGCGCGCTTTTGGTGCACAGTTGGCAATGTTCAACAACAAATCTGAATTTGAGAATTTATTGGGTGTAATACATAGACCAGAGGGCCTCCACAGACAGATGAATTTCCTCCTGGTGACATTATTTCTCTTGGAGTTCAATTACAGTTCATGTTGATTCAGCATTGTTTTGGTTTCAATTTTCAATTGTAAGTTTATAATTTTTATTAATAGGGATTCTCATGGAGTCTTTTAAAATATCATTAATATATGAGTAATGTGCAATTTGATTATTTTCCTTATCATTTATCATGCACGGATCCAGAATTTTACCCCTGTTTTTTAAGGGGGTAGCTAGGTGTTCCAAGGAATATTTTTTGGTAATTCTATTTTATAATGTAATTTAAAGAAATTTAAATTTTGCCGGGGGGGGGGGGGGGGGTTCTGCCCCCTCCCCACTCTAGATCCGCGCATGATTTATGGTTATAAATGGATTTTTTTCTAATTAGTTAAACTTGAGTTTATTTTCAAACGATTATTTAAATCATATTTCTGTATTTTAACAACCCTTTTAGAACATATGAATTATGTCCATGTGAATCCTTAAGGATAAATAACACTAACAAATTTTTAGATATAGTGGTGTCTCAAAATTTAACTTTAATGTCTAAAGACATAGACTTGTCATAAACTTCAAACCAAGCCTGCTAAATTGATCTCTGATCTTTAATTTGAATGACAGGGAAGACAATGAAACTGGAATATAGGTCTGTAGGTGTGCGATTGTAATTTAAGCACTCTCTCCCTTCTTACAGCCTCATTGATTGATATTCCCAAATGTTCATACTGTTTTGTTCATGGTTATTACTAATTAGTTCGAAAATTATTTTTTTTCAAATATCAATACTAACTTCAGTTAAATTCAAAAATGTGAGCTTGTATATTTATCTTAATGTGATATTTATTATTGACTGTGACTTGCTATATGATTTAAAAATAACAAATATGACAAGCTTAACTTAACAAACAACATTACCCAGTCTAACTAAAGCCAACCAATTCACTTTGAAGTGAAGTGAGTAGGGTCTGGCTTTGGTCAGACTGCAATATTACCTACATAATCAAGCCAAAGAGAATCTACATGTATTGAATGTAAATGTTATCCTTTTAGGGCATTTATCAACTGTTCTATAAAGAAAAGAGCAGCAATGATCCTGGTTCCTTGTACCAGCTAAGAAACTTGATAAACCGAAGGGATGTCACAGGACCAGATGCTGTAACCACAGCTTATAGGTGAGAAATTCATTCATACTGCAAATTTCTAGCAAAGATTCAGAGGGGAATTGAGGTCTGCTAAACCCCCTCCCCAATTTTAATATATCTCATAATCATATTGTTTAATATAACCAGAAAATAAATATTTCTCCCCACCTTTATAAAAAAAAATCTGCTCTTTAACTTCATAAGAGAAAAAAGTATGGCCTGAAGGAAGGTACCTATACACTTTATAGGGTGAAGAAAATGTGCAGGTCTTCAATTTAAAATAGACATGTACAATGTATACGGTTAACAAATTATAACTGTCAGTGTTTCTCAATATATTTTTATCTGTTGCAAATCTCACTACCATTTTGTCCAGGATGTTTTAGAAAGATACATCGTTGCAGCATTTTTGATATTAAGTGGTCTGAAGGACACAAATTGCGTAGGATTTCCCGTTTTTTCCATTATGAGTAGTGAAGAGCAGCTGCAGTGGATTTTAACACAAGCTGATGCTGTGATGACCAACTTAGGAATATATGAAACAAAGGCTGTTGTGAAGCTTAGAGACAACTTTAATCTTTTAGATCAAGATATGCAGAACATTCATCAGATGAAAAGTCCTGGTGGATTTACTTGTTTCTGTGGGAAACATTACACGACTGAGGGACATTTTAGGCGGCATTTGTGCAAAGTTCATAAATGGCAGTTTCATGTACCTCCTCAAACGGTGAGCTTGGGTGATGCAGTTACTTGTTTTCTGAGGATGGCATGCTTATTATATGACACCAATGATGCGTACAAGATGGCAGATGGAGAAAGATGTATACGAAATGCAAAATTGGAGTGGTCATATGCATCAGCAACAAGGCATTACAAATATCAAATCTGGTTATGGAGAATGATTTCCTACACTATTGCTTTACTGTCTCCTCGTGAAAGCTTTGAATACAAATGGAACATTAGCACTAATCTAGTTGGTGGAGTTGACAAAAATTTTCCGAACGATAACTGCGTGGAACTTCAAGTTAAGACCATAAAGAACCAGGTCAAGACTCAGGGAGCTAACAAAAGTTTCAATTCAGCAAGAACCATAACACTAACAACGCAATATACCTGCGCATGCCCGGCATGTAAGGAGGGTTTTTTTAACGTGCACCCTAAGAGTGAAATTTTTAGTGAAATTTAGATGAAATAGTGGAAAAGACTTGTGAAAAATTATAACAAATCCAATATCCGGTGTTTGTCCGTGTTGTGATTGTGGACAGTAAATCAGTAAGTGTTTTATTTGGTCTTAAATCAACAAAGGGGATCTATTTGTTTACCTGTTTACCTGTTTGAGCTGTATTCACTGATCTACATACATGAGTAATAACGCTACCCAGAGTTTAGATAATAGGAAAAGACACCGAATATCTGATTCAGCGAATATGGAATCGGAAACGGAAACGGAGACTCCTCCTCCAAAGGACAAAATTGAAGAATTTCAAATTAGGGATATTTTCCAAGGAATTACCAATATCCAGAATACCCTTGGGCTTCATGTTAAGAATGGATGCACAAGGTCGACATCTAGATGAATTAACGAACGATATTCGAGGTAAGCATGGAATGCAAGAACAGGTGGAATTGGTGCAGGAACAAGCGAATGATACCTTATATACAGTTACGGAACTCGGAAGCAATTAAGAGAAAATGCTGTGGGAGCTCAGTAGACTAAGAGACTATGTGATCAAACTGAAGTTCCGTGTAAATTCCCAAGAAAAACAGATCCTAGAACTAAAAACCCGTTCTCTTGAAAATAGCATTATCATTAACGGAATTAAAGAACAGGATCCGGAAAGAGGGAACGACGAAAACCTGGCAAAAATAATACAAAACGTTTTTGAAAAGGAACTGGAAATTGATAAGGAGTCTGTTGGTAATATGCATATTAAGACCGGTGTGTATCCAGTTTGCTGACAAAATTTACAAAGATATGGTGATGAGGAAGATCCCGGTACTCAGCAGTAAAAAGTCGCCCATCAGAATAGCCAGCCACCGCCCAGAGGAGCTGAGGGAAAAACGCAAGAAACTGTTTGATATACAACAGAAGTACGCTGCCAAAAATGTGCACACGAAAATCAAGGGAGACAAGTTGGTTTTAACAAAGAGCGGCAACATATACAGAGACAAACTGGGCCAACGTCCATCCGCTGACGAGGTCATCTCAGGTGAAGAAATCAAAAGTCCAATCTCTGCGGGTAAACAGATAGAGGACAACGGTAATCGGTTCACCGCCCACGCTACACCGACCGAATCTCACAAGCAGGTTAGAGGAGCTCTCATCGATATCATGCGTGCCCCTACAGTGTCAAGTGCGAGCCACAATGTGTTTGCCTATCGATTTAAGAGTAACGACGGAATCATTCACGAGGGGGCGGACGACGACGGAGAACATGGGGCAGGGAGAGCCTTGCTAAGATCCCTTATCGACAATGAACATCTAAATGTAACTGTCGTGGTATCAAAATGATATGGAAGCAAAATAGGTGCGCGCAGATTCGTTCACATAAAGGATGTCGGATTGAGCGCACTGAGAAACATTAATACTGACTCCGGGTAAACAATATTGGTGGCGAAGAACAAAATACGGTATTTCCCTGTGTAACTTAATGACCATTTCCCCCCTTATATATATATATATATATATATATATATATATATATATATATATATATATATATATATATAAAGACTTTTTTCTACTTTATTATTCTCACAATTGTATGACCTTTTTCATTATTACCTTCAATCTACCTGATTTGTAAATTTTCTATGATTTTTCCATTTTTTCAGCATTTTTCCATATCTTATTCTGTTTAAAGTGTTATTAATAATGCGCTATCGTCCGCCCATTTCATTTCATTGTGTATGTTACGCCGGAATTTCTCAGTGTACAATTCCGGTTTTATATTTAGTATCAGCAGAGTCGTATCCGGTTTAACAGCTGAGAATCAGAGAATGGATCTTTTCTCTGTTCTTTTCCGTTTTTTCCCCTTTTTTGTTTTTATATAAAGTCACAACACTTTGACAACACCTGAGAGATATTGGTGCGTTATCCTTTAAAGAGTAAGTGTTTCTTTTAGACGTGATTTTGTTCTTTATTACATGCTTATGTACATGAGTCGGGGAGGATGTAATTATGCGTTCAATTTTACAAATAATAAGTAATTCTCCGATTGAATTACATTCTCTCAATTAACTTCTGAACATAACTTTTCAAACGTCCTTATTTTAAAGATAGTATAACAATCTTTTTTCATATATGTGTATAACCAAGTACAGGGTCATGTTACATGTAAAAACTAGTTAAAATAAACTACCATGCATTTGCCAGTCTGCGCAATATGTACCTTTTCTTATATGCACAGCCTTTTATTTTCAATAGGGAACATAATATCCCTCTCTTCTCTCTATCGGGGCATGGTATTTGTTATGTATTTTGTGTTTGACAATGGTTAAATTAACAGATGATTATATGACCAACCAACTGAAAATTATCTCTGTAAATTGTCAAGGACTAGGGGATTAAAGAAAGTGTCAAGATGTTTTAATGAATTTAAAATTGAAAAAATATAATGTTTATTTTATTCAAGATACACATTTTACAACTGAAGAAGAAAATTATATAGAAACAATGTGGGGTCATGATGTCTTTTTTAATTTATATAGGTCAAATTCAAGGGGAATTGCAATTCTCTTTAATGATAATTGTGAAGTTAAAGTACATAAAAATTACAGAGATGAAAATGGAAATTATCTTATTTTAGAGGCTACAATTGACAACCTACAATTTTTACTAGTCAACTAATATGGCCCAAATTCTGATACCCCAGAGTTTTATTCCAAACTGTTAGGAAAGATAGAAGAAATTTACTCAGGCCAATATGTTATAATAGGTGGGGATTTTAACTTAGTATTGAATCAAGACCTAGATACAATGAACTATAAAATAATAAATAATCCTAAGGCACAAGTAGAAGTTCATAAACTCATGGAGAATTTTGACTTAATTGATATTTTTAGAGAAAATAATCCCACATTAAGAAGATACACATGGAGAAAGAGAAACCCAATTAAACAGGGAAGACTTGATTTTTTTTTTGGATCTCACAATCTTTTTTATCTCTGGCTCCACAAATAAAGTTTGAAAATAGTTATCGATCAGACCATTCACCAGTAGTATTAATTTTTAAAACAAATGAATTTAAGAGGGGTAAAGGTTTTTGGAAATTTAATAATTCACTACTAACAGACAACGATTATGTTAAACTAATTAAGGAAAAGATTTGCGAGGTTTAGCTACAATATGCCTGTTTAGTTTATAATAGAGAATTAATTCCAGAGATAGACAATATCTTTTACAATATATGACCAAATATTTCTAAACATCTTGTTAATGGAAATAAGAGGGAAAACAATTTCATACTCTACTTTTAAGAAGAAAAATGTAAGTAAGCGAGAATCACAATTAGAAAAAGAAATATTAATTCTGGAACAAAACTTAGGAGAACAATCCTTGCCTGATATTACCAATACTTATGTCGACTCTCTCTCTCTCTCTCTCTCTCTCTCTCTCTCTCTCTCTCTCTCTCTCTCTATATATATATATATATATATATATCCCAGTGGACTTGAAATAAAATGTTCTACAGAGTCTGCGTTCCTTATTTCATTTTTGGATATTTTACTGGAAAGGGATATTAATGGTAAGGATAAAACAAAACTAATAAACGTGATGACTTCGATTTTTACATAAACTTTCCTTACTTATGTAGCAAATTACCTTTATCACCTGCATATTGTATTTTTGTCTCTCAGTCAATTCGATACACAGTGGCATGTTCTACATGTGTACAGTTTCTATGTTGAGGCAAGCTACTGAGTTGATAAAACAGGACTATCAACATTCAGGTTTGAAGTCATCTTTTCGTAAGTTGTATGGTCGATACATCAAAATTGCAAGAAAATACAAGTTCAATATCACCATCTTTCAATTTTAAAAGGAAAAAACTTTATTTTTCAGGAGTGAAAGTTTATTCACATATTTAACTAATATTTTGTAAAATTTAAAGAAAAATTTGCTACAGTTTTCGCATAAAATTACGAATTTTATGCCATAATACATGTATTTTACAGAGTTGTCCAGGACTCCTGTTTTTATACAAAAACAATTCCGCCAGGTCTCTTATAATTGGAGTAAAAGTCTGTTACTTTCAAATTATTTAAAGCATGCTGAGTATTTTTCCCAGATTACGACGAAGAGCATACGGCGGGTGTGACTGGTCAGCAGAAAATGCTCACCCTCCATGCCACTTGATCCTACCTCTATCTTTAAAAATATTTTTTTTTTGATTCGTGAAAAGTGATATTGCCTGTTAAGCAGACGCTTTTATATACATTTCTCTTAAAGTGACCAAATGGCATCTGTGTTATTATCTCAGGTGCCTTCATCGGTGATATCCAGCAATTTACATTTATGACTATATATATATGTACAACACAACAATAAAAAAAATTGATGATGTTTTTGATGACAATTTTGTTTTTTACATTCATTTGAAGCATATCAGAATGTAATTAAATGTTTACCAATCACAAAATGCTTTACAAATGCAACAAACACATCAAGTATGAATTTCATTTATTACCGATATCAATTTTAATTACCGATATTGATATCATAAAAAATACAGATTAATAAGATTAATAAGGGATATTGCTTAAAAAAATGGTTTTCAAAGGATACAGAATTCAAAATGACCAAATACCTCATTAAACTTGTAATATCAGCTCAACACGTAGTTTATTTATTTCATTTATTGTGGAACAATTAGAAAATTTAGGTAAAATTTTCAAATTTTACCTTTAAATGTATTAAAAGGCATAAACGCCTAAAAATGTCAAAAGTTTCATTTAGGTATAACACACAAACGAAAACACTTTCATTAAATACAAGAAGTATGAAAAGTTGACACCTATAACGTCATGCACGATAGCTTCAAACTGCTTTTAATAAGCGCTAAGTCGGCTTCAAAAGCAATTATTTTAACAATATCTTAAATATACATGTACCATGAAATATTTTTAGGATAATTTTAAATACGTGATAAAAAAAAACTTTTAAGCTGTGTGTGTAGATTCCAAAAATAACCTTAGAATTAAACTCAAATGTCCTGTTTGGTATCCATGCATTCATACTGCGATTGCGTGATGAGTTATGAAACGTTAGGACACAATTCACTAACGCACGTACTTGTGTAACGACCAATACTAAAACAATTATTCAGATGACATTATTGTTTCCCTGAGTTAAATATGGTCCTGGATAAGAGACTTTTTATCAACAAACCTAAACACCAAGGAAGTTTTTCAAACATCTTTTATTTGTGAACAGTTTAATGATGTTTACGAATGTGCCAAAACAAATTAGTCTTAAATTGTATTTTTATTGTTAAATTCAGGAGTGAGCAGTAAGTGTTCCTATTTTTTATTGTGTATCCGACATCTTATGTAAACAATACTACACTCATAATGTAAAGCTTTTATTGTGTAATGAATTTATGTACATCTTCTATAGTCGTGGATATGATGCAGCTGTTGGTACAACGAAGAAAGGTAATATTGGATTTTTTTTTCTTTGGATTTTTCACAGATTTAAGTTACCAAATCTTATTATTTCTTAAACTTGACAATAATGAGATTGATCAATCGGGTATATGTCTGAAGTCAGTCAGTAACAAACCTAACATGTTTTTTTGTTTTCCGAAAGACTATCAAGTGACATATGTATTCACAGAAAACGATAATCTACGCAAACCCATGTACAAGTAACTTAACATTATGACGTCACTTTGGGGACTACCATTGACATTCCTAATTTCTACATGATTTTAACTATCTTCAATTTTTTTTTAAAAAGATATCTACAGAACTTTAATTTTGGGCGAGAAATGCATAACATCGCTTATAGTTCATTCCATTTATGTCTTAATTTTTCTTACAGGCTGCGAAATAGGTTTCATTGCCACAAATTGCAGTATACCATGTCGATTTCCAAGTTTTGGATTGAATTGTCAAGAAGAATGCAATTGCACAGAAAATATTTGTAACTTCAAGGAAGGATGCAGAGAAGGTGAGTAAAGTGTCAATTTGTATGACATGATAAACAACGCATATATAGGTCAAATTCATTACATATTTTGTTTTAAATTAAAAAAAATTCACTGCTATATTCATATATGAAATATGCAGTACGGATCATAATTAATTCTGAACTAGATTTGAATCTTAATCAGGCATCTTTTAATTCAATTATCTAAATAATATTCATGTCATTATCATTAAAAATCTACATTTTATATTTCTTGAAGTATTTTCTTCAAGCATATTTCCCTAAACAGATCTCAATGTACTTATTTGAACGATACATAGGTCTTATGCATGTACGTTGTCACACAACCTCTCTATAATCTGATGTCATTTTGATTAGATTGACTTTAATGCTACATGTATTTATAAATTGTAATAATCCTTATCGTTTTTACTTTATTTTTTATCTTAACAACTGACTCGATCTTTCTGTCCAATACTTATCAAGAGATGATGAAATCATTGATTATGACAGCCTCATTGGGATATAACTGTATCCACCACTTGCCTTCCCTTTTGTGGCTGAAATAATTTGTTCCTTAACCAAATTTTATATCAATATTCTATATTTGCTTCAATTATATCAAATTTACCAGAATACATTTTTTCTATACAAACTTTAAAATTAATTGTTTACCTCGTACAAACCTGCTCGATGATTTTTAAAAAATATTTTTTCTTGTAGATTTGACGACTGACAAAATGGTAACGAACACTATTTATACTAAAAAATATACAGGGAATATATCAGGTAAAATATTGAATTCACTTTTATCTTTAATGAATTTTTTTCGAATTGAACAAGAGAAACATAAATATTTCATTATTTTTATATAATCTATTGTTTTAGTACACACATGGACCAATGTCAGGAATATTGAGAATACGTCTCCTTCTCGTGAAGATATAATGACGAAATCAATTGATGCAAACAAACGTTTCTCTCTTCATACAGTAATCGTTGTTCTTTCAATATTAGCTTTTATACTTTTATGTGTTTATGTTTCCAAATTTGCGATGACATCTCGGGCGCAAGGAATAAGGAATAAGATGTATTCGAAATCCACAGCAATTCAGAGCAAGTGTAAACAACTGACAAATCTATGTTTGGTACCTTATCGAGATTGAGAATTGAGTCTCCTCAGCATGTTCCAGATATTTCAGTTGGTATTGTTAAAAGTTAGATCGAGCATTGAACTGTATGCAACTAACCCCTAAGGATAAACGGTTAATTACTGTAAAATGCATCTTAAGGTCAAGTTCTAGTAAATGAAAGGTGCCTACAAGTTCATAGAATTTAAGATATAAATTCTTTCAATCATGCTTCAAAACAATAGCTTTGTTTGATAATGTGTACCGGGGCTAAAATGTTTGGTAAACACAATGAAAAATCATGTTTTAAACTGTCATTTTCAATGAAATATGAAGGAATTGAACAACAAATTTCGGAGATTTATCAATTTTTGACGAATTCAACACATCTAAAATGCCTACAGTCTCCCCGAAATCGGCAGTAAACAATCTTTTGACCTCCTCTTTGAAATGATGTCAAATATAAAGGTATCAGGATTACTTTTCCCATGATTTAACATAAAATGTCAAGAAATTTTCTAAAAAAAAACATTTAAAGCCGTAAAGTACGAGAAAAAGATTCTCCAAATCAATTATTAGGTCATAATGGTTCTATCACCAAAAAGAATCATTTACTAGATCTTGACATTAAGATATATTTATTTTTGATGTCTTTATATATGTAAGAACACATTTTCTTGTACCATAATTAACACTGGCGTCGGAAGCAAATTGAAAGTGGGGGAGGGGGGGGGGCTTGACTGATCCTCAAAAATATTGAGAGAAAAAAACCCAATTCCCAAAACCATGAAAATCCTAATCCTTGGGGGGGGGGTGTAACTATGTTTCCAATAAAAAAAAAATTACCTACCAAATATTCTTATTTTCATAGGGAGGGAGGGGGGGGGGGGGGCTAGTATGCCTTTGACTCCAACTTCTCAATCTTTCAAACGTTCATTACGGAACAATTGTGATTTCTGCGAAAAAAAGTGGGGGGCTGAACCCTCTAATCTGCTATGTGCCTAATGGTTAGGCCTAACTTAGCAAAAAAAAAGCCCCCCCCCCCCCCCCCGTTCCGACGCTTATGATTAAGATGCATGTACCACTTGCATTAAATTTGTGAGAAAAGAAGTAATCCTTTTACTGGTTTAATGATAAACATGTCGTTTTCAATCTCTTTTTAAAAAATATACTTATATGAATTAATGTTTTTATATCTAATATTTTTAAATCTCCATAGATTACTAAATTTAAGATGTAATAGCTTTCGATCCAAAATTGATAAAAATAAGTAAAAACGGGTAAATCAATGTTACGGTAATATTTTGGGTAAAAAGAAAAAATGTGAAATTTCAAGTGATTCATTGAGATATTGTATAAAATGACGCAATTAAACGGTGTGCTATTTGCACGAAAATTGTACAAAATCAGAAAATTGGTTCAAAATACCTTAATGTGTAAAAAAAATTAAATGCTCCCCTTTCTACATTGAGAACTTCCAGATTTCACCTTTGATATATGTAATAGTAACAGTACCAGCGAGTTTTGACCTGTGCAAAGTTTAATACAATTGTCAAATGATCACAGTTCTACATCTACCGGGTTAGAAAAATGTAATTATTTTTATTTTCCTGATTGTAGGTTTTCAAATGTAAAGCAAAACACGTTTTTAAATTGAATGAGCTTTTATTAATAATGCATTTTGGCTGACCCTAAAATAAGTGGTCCAGATATACAAATGTATCAACATTTTTTTTTTCAACATCTATCTAATGGAATTTTTTGTTATACCAGGGAAAATATAAATTATTTATTAATAATTACCTAATTAATTTGAATGTTATTTCGTTATCAGAAAAAGGAGAGAAGATATTAGGGTTTAATTCATTCTACCCTAAAATGATACTTTATATTTACATTTTTAACAGTTACATTGATCAGGTCAAACAAAACAGATTTAATTCCAAAAAGTTAAATTTCTTGTGTAAAAGTACATAAATGATGCGTGACTTTGCATCGTTATTTAGTTTTGTTCCTCGTTTTGTATGACATCAACCGAATGATATTTGAAAATTTTTATTCTTAAATTTTTATTGCATTGCATAATCATCTTGAATAGTTCTGAGTCAGTAAAACCGTACAGATATACAATATAGTAGTGATAACGTTTACTTTTTTTATATTGTTATAACATATTCTCACTATGGAGAAACATAGGTACATCATAAATAAATTTAATGCCGATGTCATAAAAATATAGTGGTCTCGACCTGTTCCTACAGCTTCGGATCTTGCTATGTAATATAAAACTGTTTTAAAGCAGATTTTTTTTCTGTAAAATGATAAAAATAAAATCCACAACATGTTGAGTTAACACAGTTTGAAATCATTGTTCGTATGCATGATTCGCATTTTCCCTTTTCACAGTGTATCTGATGGTAAAAATATATAAATGAGATTTTCATCTCAAGGGCAGATTTCATATTATATTAAAACGGTTTTCTTCTTTGCTTGCCAAATGAATCGTGCTTTCGGTTTCATTTAAAATAATCAAACAGGCATAAAGAACACACAAATGTGTACCACGTATTAATGCAAATATAAGATGTTTTTATGTTCACTTCTGTCATTTAAGTGTCAAAATACATTACATATAAAGTGCATGAAATTATTCTTTTCGCTAGAAATAAGTAATATATGGCTTTGGAATGTTTCTGAAGTATACATACAGCATTGTGATATCGTTTTTGATTGTCATTCTTGTATAATGATTAAACTCGTTGGAACAAATGCACTTTGTTTGGATTATATACTTGGAATTGTACAATTGTAGAATAAACCTAGTCAGTTGTCATACTCCAAAGTTTGTTTCCGTGCTTATCTGTTAACAAATCTAGGGGGAAATACTCTATGACAAACTCTGTTTTATGCTTAAAACTTAAATCATATTGAAATTGTAATTGCAAATGAGCAATAAAACTATATTTAATATTTTCTGAAATAGACATTATTATTAATAGAATAATTACCTCATATAAGATTTATTTCATATGAATAAATCCTAACCATGTCAGTGTTCATTGTCAAGATCACGAAATACGGAAGAAACCGTAGTCGTTCCGGTGTATAAATAGTAGTCTAACAAGTACGAAAAACGTCAATCAGCATGTGACTTAATGAGACAATGTGCCTGTTGACAAGGTCATTGTAGTGACCACCGAACTTACGGAAAGATGATTTTAATCTAGGTTCTTCATTCATGTATTCTTGTATCAACAACTTGCTTGTAATTAGCATTTCTCGTTGAAGAAATTGATCCTATGTGGAGCATACTCTTGCAGAACGAATAAGCTGAGAGACATAAACCCCATAAGCATGTGAAGATGGTATATTGCTTCGAAAGTAAGGAAAGTTGATGATTGAACAATTAAAATCATGGCGTTTATCATAAGGTTTTGTTGCTAGGTTACCTTTAATTTTGTTTTCTAGTAAAATATCCAAATATAAAACAGATGTCTCAGAATATGTGATATGTTTTATTTCATGCTCATTGGGATATATTGAGATAACAGAAGGGTGAAAGTAACTGTCAATAAAACACAATGACCAGTAATTTATAACTTTCATTTTAATTCAATGCAATTTTACATTGCTTTTGTCTGTTCAAGAGGAGGGGGCTTTTATGATAATTGGTTAAATGATACAAACGTTAAAACAAAATATGTTACTTAATATATATGTTTATAATTCATGACTCGCCTGATATTTTTACGTACAGGAAGATAACTCGTCTTATTTTTTGAAATTGATTTTAACAGCCACTTCCTTGTTGTTCATTTACAGATGACTCAACAAAGATATTCGAAAACAAATACTTAATGTAGAATCAAAGCAGAATCAAAATCATGAACCAAGGAACGATATTAAAATGTTCTAGCTTTTTAGTTATACTTTGAAATGTAATGAGCTAAACTATGCAAAAAGCAGTTTCAAAAGGTAACAAGCAGGGTGAAGATTAATACAAGGAACGAATAATTCACACTAATTATAATCGCGATATGCATGTTACTGCAAGGAAATACGCATAAGCTTTATTTTCGTTTTGTTCCTTGTTTTGAAAAATTAATATAAACAATCTATCGATAATATAATTAGATATTTACAAACAGACAAGTGACTGTTTCATAGTGCAATGCATTCAATTTTAGTGAAAATTATTCTGTTTGAACTGGTAATTGACGGGGAAGAGAGATCAACGTAAGTAAAGTCGAAAGTTGATATGCATCAACTAATTATTATATTTATTTATTATATCTTTGTACATACAATTAAACTTTATTAATTTAGAATGAAATTAAAAGCAGCAGCTATGTCGACAAAAAACTTTAGTAAGTATCTGTTTCAAATGATGATAAATGAAATAGAACTGAAATACTTTTTTAACATTTTATGTACCTCGTTTTGTGTTTATTTCAAGCGTGTTCAGCAGGACTTACTGGAAACAACTGTAGCATTCCGTGTCGCTATCCCAGTTTTGGCCATTTCTGTCAGAGCAAATGCAACTGTAACAACTCCAGTTGCAACGCTGTAACTGGTTGTATTGGTAAATTTAAATACACTTTGAGTTTTGTATGATATAATTATTCAAATGCTTTATTTTTGTCTCTTTTTGGCTATTTTTCAACAAACTCTTTATTTCCTGTTGAAACGTTACTATTTAAAAATTATTTGTTCTTGCTGTTTCATTCAATATAAGATCCATGCTCATGTTTTCTTCCAAGAATTATTCTCTTTTAGAGGGCTCTCCAACGTTATACCCTGTTTCAAAATCGTCACCAGTCGTGGAGTCATCTCATTTCCTTGATAAAAAAATCACAACCCCAAAACGTAAATCAAATGAGTCTTTGATAATATATGCAAAGCTAAATGTAACAATATTAAAAAAAAAATATTGGTATTATAATTATACAGAATCATGATATATATGGGCGATTTGGAGGGTGTTTTTAAGCCTACATATTAACAGTTTAAATTCGTTCACTAGTTTGCCCAGTTGGGTACTTGGGCCCAGAATGTAAGAAAACTTGCAGACATCCAAGCTACGGTAGTGGATGTCAGATGAAGTGTAACTGTACAGAAGAACTTTGTGACCACGTGAATGGATGTAAGAATATTACTATTGAACGTAAGATTCACGTTACATATTCTAATCCACTATTAGAGACCATTTTATTTTAAGAACTTTTCCTTAAAAACACATGCGCACTGGGATTTTTTTTTGTATGGGCAAACAAAGCTAAGTTTTCAAATAAGTTTCCTTAAGAAATCGAACGATTAAATGTAATCCACATTTAATATTTGTTTACTAATACATTAAATCGTTATTAAGAGGGAAATTTAAATGTCGGAAAATGTGGGTTTTTTTCATTTCTGTGCTTTTGCAAACCAGGAAAAGCGTATGTTTTAGTATTTTTCAACGATACCTTTTTTTAATCCATAAGCATTAATATGATTTGAGGGCGAAAGCTTAATGGCAGAGTATTCTTAAAAATAAAAAAAAATAATGTATAGAAAAGGTTAATATAAAACGATGGATCGCAGTTGATATCAAAAGCATTCAATGCACATTACACGAAAGCACTTGTGGTATCCAACGTTAAAGTCTAATGACTTTGCATGCAAAAACTATGTAATTTCCAGATATGACATAATAATTATAAGCATTGTAATGTAGTAAAGACAATTATATGTTAGTATTTTTACGTTTATTGCTAGTATTGTTACTAATGAATTGTCATAAATCTGAACTCCTCATTGCAAACATGCACATTTTATTTCGGGAAAAAAGTCATTAAGTAGACTTTTACTGCCATTCAAACTTCCCATACTTACTATTGAACACGTTTACTATTTATCATTAAACAATGATGCCATCTAATGGTAATCATGATAATGCATTTTTTGGTCCTGCTAATGTTTTAAGTTTTTCAAAAGGTTATAACAGCTCTGAATTTGACGAATTTTGTCCCTGCAATCAGTTTGAAGATGGCTGTCCTAAGATTTGTAATTGCACTGACGGTATTGATGACCACATATCAAACTGTAATGTGTCAGATTACAAAGGTAAGATACCTTTTTTTCTGGTGCGTATATGAACTGCTATGAAGTTTCCTTAGCTTAAGGAACAGTTTGTAAAAATGCAAAATTATGAAATGATATTATTTATTCATAACATTTTACTAAACTGTACTGTACCAAACTTTACTTTAAAACATCAAAATAATTATCTTTTTTACAGTCATGTTTATATATTTTGTTTATTTAGAATATCTTATTTTCAGACAACAAAAGGAACAATTCATATACTTTGCGAATTGCCATCATCACTATTGGGGCCATCGACTTATTCGTATTATTCATCTACATCTGCGTGCATATTAGAACCAAAAATGAGGAAAACAAATATCAAGTCCAACATGTTGGTCTTATTATTAACAGGGATCATTTATATGAAAGTATTAATGTTGTATAAAGTTAAGTGATTGACCATTTATGACTTTTTCTTGATATTTGTTCAGTGTTTAGTAATATTACAAATCAACATAAGATTAAAACATATTTTATAATTTTTCCATTTTCCTTTTTTTTATCGTAGTGTCCGGGGAGGGGGGGGGGGGGTTGAACTTTTTCATTTTTTTAAATGTTTACTTATCTTTCTGGTGTGATTTAAAAAAAAAAAACTTTTGATAACTTCTGCTTAGTGAAATGATATACAGGTGATTATTACTATCTTTTACACATTTTGTTTAAAGAAATACGTACTTTTCTACTGTTCCTATTTTATCTTATTTTCAATCGTTAGCTAAAGATCAAATGTTACATATAATATGAAATTACGCTCTCTACTGGAAATTCTAGCTGTTGTTTTCTCAAGAAAGTTGTCTAGGTTTAAAGTCTACGGTGGACTATTCTTATAAAGTTAACGTTCATAAGTAGTATCTTGTTAACTATTAAATATATACAGTTCAAACGATTGTCATTGTCAATATGAGCTATTATGCGTCAATCACATTGAAATGTTTGTTACATCATCAATTGTCTATCCTTTTTTCATGTGTTTGGTATTATCTAGTATATATTTAGTTACTGATATTATTTTTATTTTCAAAGTAATTTTGAAGCACAAATTGCCATCGTTTTTATTCAATAAACAAAAATGCGTGCTTAACCCATCAAATACAAAAGCAACAGTTTTTCTTACATGTAACTTCAATTTTAAAAAGATAAAACCAGCCAAAATGATTAAACCATGATGATCAATACCATTACATATGGGAAGTTATTAAAGAATGTGTATTGATGAGTTTACCTATTTTATATTGAAAAAGTAATTGGTAAATCTGTTATCAGATGTTGTGATAATATACCGGGTATATTCAGATAGTAAACGATGCAATACTTCAAATGTTAAAATATGATAAAGTATAAATAAAAAAAATTAATAACATGTTTTAATAAATTTTCAGTTCTCCTATTAAATAAATATTATTTGGCTTTGTTTATATAAAGTTATCATTTACATATCAGCGACTAAATCGATTAACAGAATGATTGAACAAATGATAATAATACAACTAAGAACTATTTCAAATATCTTGCAACTTATGCTACATCCATTACTGTTTGAAGTGTTTTTCTTCATTTGACGATACTGACAGGCATTTATGGTAAGCTGAATGATAGGTTCAGCTATTCCATAGCAAGCTTTTACAATCTGTACAGGTGATATTAGATCCTCGGTACTGAACGCGACGATAAGAGCCAATATGATCTGTGGCAAATCCTCCAACAGTGTGGATATCACCGAAAGTGTTACAGCGCATGTGCCGTTCTCTTCGTCTTGGTAATCGTCGTCGCTGTTGCAGATCCCATAACACTTTGTAAAAACGGTACACAAAAACAAAATAGTTCCAAAAATGGCAAATCCTAGAATACTTAATCTCACTTTGTCTCCAATCAGGTCTGTTTTGCCTTCGACGTAAAAATCCCAATCCAAAATAAGATCAGCTACTTCTAAAGCAAGTTTGAAAATGAATAGTAAGACTCTTTTACGGTTTGCCATTATGAGTACACTGTAATCAGTTAGCTAAATGACCACACTATAGTCTCAAAAGCAAATTTTAACATACAATTAGCCTTCCGTAATAAACTGAAATCTATTAATACCGTGATATTGCTGCTGCGGTATAATTAGTGTTTCCTCTTGTCATACTGATACATGTATTTATCCTTGTAGTTGATATAAATTTGAACACGTTGCTTCCCACTAGTGATTACATGTACATTTATGTACCTTGCACAGAATCAAGATTATAGGAAGTAAATTCATGAAATTTAATGGAAAATTCTCTATCATAGATAAAGGTGATGATTATGAGAAAAGCGAAGCCAAAATATTTATTACAATATTTTACTTTTAAAGAATGAGATGTAGTACGGTTTTCATTCATTCAATTAATTTTCATTTTCTATGTGTCTTTTTTCTACTTGTAAGCTAGAAAGGATTGTTAAGCGACTTTGTCGCATGGATTTTGTCTCTTAACTTATTGATTAGAATAGTTAGGGTTTAATCGTGGGGACTATATTTAGACATACAAATACACTGTTTTGATACGTATTTACTCTGGCCAATTTTATAGCAAGGGGTTTGCTTCCTAGACATTGCTGAAATAGATCATGAATGATGCTTTTTTATAACACCCCAAAGAATACAAGAAGGAACACCAGGTGAAGTATTGCTACATGGGACAAGTAGAACTGTGTATATCCTATGAAGACTACTCTGAAAGTTGACCCGAGGTTAAATACACAGGGATTAGACCAATGAATATTCCAATTCAAAATTCGTATTATATATTCGTATATATATTCGTATAATGTGTGGTCATTAGAGTACAAACATGCAATAAAATCTTTTACAGCATCCAAATTGGCTTAAATACAACAACATTTTTTGAAAAACGAAACTCATATTAAATATTTCTACTTGCATCAGTTTTTAATTGATATTCACTAATACAAGGAAGTGGTACAAAGAATCAACTGAGTGTTGGAATTTTTTAAAACTTCCTTTATACAATGATTTATTTTATTTAAAATAAGATTATATCAATAACATTTCGTCTAATAAATGAAGTCAGTTTTTGTCTTTTGTAGTTTTGATTTTATCATTGCTACAGTTTGATAATATAAAATGCAATATATCATTTTGTAACCCATTCACCGTAAATAGAATGTATTCATCATTACAAAATTGTGTACATGTTTGGTTTTGTTTGAACGAACTTACATTACGTTACGTTCAAAAGATATTATTCTTCCTTAAATTAACTAGGCATGGAAACATTCGAAGCAATTTTAAACGCTTCAAATATACGTACGATATTGTTACATAAATGTTTTGTTCATTTTTCCTGTTAACTTTCTTATTAAACATATTACAAAGTCACACCAACGGTCTTATTGTTCTATGTTTTGATTGCTACTTAAGGCGAATGCAACGGGTTTCCACCTAACTCTAAATGCATCTACTTGAGGCACATTGTCCGTGTATACATGTCTACGACTTCGTATTTTTCATCCGGCTCTTTTTTGCCCTCCTTTTTTTTTAATCTTGTTTCTTTACCTATCAAGTGAAAAGCAATTCTGTCCAAATTGTCATCATGTGCCAAAAAAAACCCTACAACATCTTAGCAAGACTTTATCATTCATTGTAAATGCTTTAGTTGCGTTCACTATTCTGGAAGGGGACATTAGAATGTAATTGAAGCTGTTTTGGTCATGAAATATAAGCTGTATTTCAGACAGATTGATGTCAACTTTAAAACTGATACATGTATGATTTGGAATATCGTTATGACACCGAAATGTTTTTAAATGGTTTTTGTGTTGGCATTAGATATAAGACTTACAGTCGTTACATCAGGTACCAGTTACTTTTTAATGTTTCTTTTTATTTATCTATTTTTTTTGCAATCAAATATGTATGAGTACTTGTTATTGAATGTTAATGGAGTTCTGTTAAATACATGTATATACATGTACTCACTAAAGATTGAAGCAAGTAAATAAAAAAAATAATTTATGTCATATGTTATGCCTTGCTATAATTCCAATCTAATTATGCAATCTAAATATATACATTATGTTAAGATAAGATTGGCAAACAACAAAATATCACAACATGCAGTCTAATATTTAATTTCAGTGATCGACGTTTTCTTATTATGGGCAACATGTTATTTTGCTTTATAAAGTAATTTTAAGGTTCGTCGTGCCTAAAAAGGACATCTTATAGACGTGATGCATTAAATCTAATGCCCGAAAATATCGTTGAATAGTTAGGTAAATATGCATACCTGACATTCATTGCATTGGACGACCACATGATCTGTATTTATTGATTTTAATCTTAACTGATTAACCGATCAACCTTCATTTTTAGATGGATGGACATATACCTCTTGCTATATTAAGAATCAGTTTGACAACAAATAAATTAAGATTAAATTAAAATAAATAAGTTCCTACACTAACTGGATGTGTTGTGGAACTTTTTAGATGAATCATGATTTTAAACGAAACTGTCAAATCAAAATCAGCATTTGAAAGAATTCAAAAAGATTCCATAATATCTTAAACTCTTTAATAAATAGTAAAAAGATAAACTTCATTATCAAGCTTTTCTATGACTATGAATAGTTGAATTATTGGCGGGTACGGTCCCGGGTAAACGAAAGATGTCGAAGAGGACAGTAAAGGCAAGGAGTAAAGGTGGTTATGGTAAGTTCAGATAATTCATACCTGTAGTAAACCAGGTAATAATCCAGGATTATTTATGTCTTTTATACGGTAATTGTAATAAATTATGTGTAAATAGATCTCAAACTAAATTTGATTGCTACATGCTGCGCACACTCAGCGCGCTATGTGCTTTTTTCTTCATGATCGATTGTACGACTATTAATTCTTTTTTTTTTAAGTTCGCCAAAGAACATTTGAATATTTAAACAAATTTTATTGTATGATATTGTTTTACCGGTAATAAATATTTGCCAGTATCGAATGATTTTTGGAAAAATTATTGGAGAAAACGAAATAAATGTTTTGAAAATCCTAATTAGGTAATTATAATACAGAAATAAATATTATATATTTTTTGACATTTACCGTATTGTTTACAAATTAAAATGGTGACCCAGATATAAGCTGCTGGCAAAATGACTGTATACATCTTAATCTGTTTGAAAAACACTGAGCAATGACGTGTGTGTAGTTCAATAATTTGCACTTTTGTAGTGTGGGTTCTGGTTCAATTTAACGACCAGGTTTTCTCTATTGACAAACTTCAACATCTAGAAAATGATGAAGAGGAAACTGGAGAAAACATGGATTTACATGTAACAGAAAGAGCCAGATGCATGGTCGAGTATAACAAAGTATATTACCCAGCAACCGTTATTTGCATATAAAATGTAGATTTAAAAAGCCTTATTTAATTTTTTTTAACAATAAGATGAAAATTACCAACAAAATGTGTTTCTCAAGCAACTTCGTTCTTTATATTGTAAGAAGTAGAAGTCTAATTCAAAGAATCTTAAAGTTCATATAAGCTATAAAACAAAGAAGAAGTAATGAAGAAGAAGAAAGAAGCGGAAACCAAAAAGAAGAGCAGTAAGAGAGATCATTGATTATGCCCATAAAATGTTGACGTAGTATTTATTAACATATGTATCAGCTGCTAAAAAGACCAACAATGGGATTATTGTCCAATCTTTGATCAGGTCCAGTCGAAAGACTATTTCTACCTACATAGCTTGTAGTATAGCTATCTTGGTATTTAAACCTACCTGAAGTAGCTACTTTTACCTATCTTTGAAAAGAAAATTATATATAAATAATAACATTAAGGCATTTTCAGTATTTGTCAAACGTGTTGTTTATCATCTTCAGCACATGCACAGGATGAATCCCTGCCATTCAGTCAACTAAAATGTGACTGAAAGTTAACTAAAAGGTGGCTGAATGGCATAGCTATGCCATTCAGTCACCTTTCCAGACCATCAGTTGACTGAATGTCAGAGCTTCATTCTGTGATGCACAGCAAAATTTTAAGTGTCAATTTAATTACTTTATGAGATAAGAATGAAGAACGAAATGCGTTTAAAATCACCCAAAAAAACTTTTTATCTATAAATGCATGACATATATACACACATATGTATGTCTTTAAAATTGATACAGATTTGTAATCTATTTTAAATATAGTTTTGATTCTTATCTACCAATAAATGAAATTTGAGTAGTTTTTTATGCAAAATTGCTATGTCACAAAGTAATTCAAAATTTTTGCGGTATTCACCACCAGTTGGAAATGTATATTAATCATATTTCACTGATTCTGCATGTGGCAACAAAATGCAAGTAAAGCAAAAAGCAGGTAAAAATAGCAACTGCGGGTCGGTTTAAATACATGACAGCTTTAGTGAAAAGTGAATAAAAAAATTATGTACAAAGTAATTAATATCTTATATGCATATATCCATTTTACTGTAGGTAAACCTTCTGAAGATAAAAGAAAATATGAATGAGAGGGAAAGTGTCAAGAACTGTATTTTATTGAATCCATATTGTTCAATATTCTTGTTATCGCTTAAATAATTTCAGGTAGTATGATACAATGGGAATTGCACGTTATTTATAATTTCACCTTAAGAAAGCTTGAGAATTTCACGATTTGATATTGTACATGTGTTATGCACCTGTACAAATGTATTAATATTTTTTTTATTTTAAATTATAGGAGAGAAAGCAACAACAAAGAGGAAAAAGAAGAGCAATAATGAGGAAGATTTGTCAGTTCAATATAAAAGAGGTAAGATTTGTTTAAAAAGTCATTCCATATAATCTTGCATTACATGTTATAAAAAGATTTAATTTCCATTTAGAAATAGAATATCAACTTTGTTCCTTTAGGTTTTAAAAGTTCATTCAACAAAATATTGTGGGTTTTTTCCAGATATTTCTAAAGAGAAAAAAGATATAAAGAAAATTGTAGAGAAAGAACGCTTTCGAGTGCGCAGTTATCATTTTTGAAACAGCTGAATGAACCACTTCTTAGACTTCATCCTGGAAGTTGGAATCTGAGCTCCCCAGTCTCAAGTGGAGCTGCACCATACCTGAGCCTACTTGGGCATCAAGAGCCAATGATCTCTGTAGTAAAGAATACCCAAAAGTCAAAGAGAAAAAGAGGTATAAACTAAACAAATGTCGTATCTGATTATTCAATCTATGTTATAAAACTTATATTTGTTTAGAGTTGGATTTGGACTCGTTTGGGGATGCCAATATGGCAGGGGTGCCACCAGGAGCTACAACAACACAGAACATGGTAGTTTCTCTTGTAGCTGAAGGTGCCCTAAGCCCCACAGTCCCTCTCGGAGCTGCATCAACACCGAGTCGACAAGGCATCGACACAGAGCCGACAAGTCTTTATCGGAGATGCACTGTCACCAAGCCATTTTGAGAAGACAGAGCAAAGAATCTCTGGAGTAATAAAAAGGCCAAAAAGTCAAGGGGAAGGAGAGGTATAAACTAAACAATTGAAATAACTAACAATTGATGTGTCTGATTATTCAATCTATGTTATTGAACTTAATTAATTTTTTCAGAGTTGGATTTGGACTTGTTTGGGGATGCCAATACGGCAGGGGTGCCACCAGGAGCTGCGACAACACAGAACATTGTAGTCTCTCCTGTACCTGCAACGGCCCTCAGCCCGACAGTCCCTCTCGGATCTACAAGTCTTTCTCGGAGCTGCATCGACACAGAGCCGACAAGTCTTTCTCGGAGATGCACAGTCACCAAGCCAGGTTGAGAAGCAAGAGCAAAAAATATCTGGAGTAAAGAATGCCCAAAAGTCAAGGGGAAGGAGAGGTATAAACTAAACAATTGAAACAAGCATTTTGAGAGTATTGCATAAGCAATACACGTCCCCTACCGGTTTGTATTATTCTATGAAAGCTTCCAAGCACACAACTATTTCAGAGCTATTGTAAACGAGATGTCATGCTTTAATCAGAGATAAAAGAACAGAGGAAATTAAAACTATATAGTTGATATAGAAATTAAATAGGAAATAGGTAAAATAATACTCTTTATTTCATCTCCTGTAATTTCGCCAAGTCTATTCTGTATTCGCTGGTAAATATTTGTGAAAACAATGCACTGTTATGCACAATATCATTTCTTA
Organism: Magallana angulata; assembly: GCF_025612915.1. Taxonomy (NCBI): domain Eukaryota; kingdom Metazoa; phylum Mollusca; class Bivalvia; order Ostreida; family Ostreidae; genus Magallana; species Magallana angulata. Next base: position 34,034,837 of record NC_069115.1, read on the forward strand.
CCGCTTCTGTACCCCGAATCAAACCAAACAGTTAAACAGCCCAACCCGACAACGTACCCGATTGTAATAATAATACAAAAAAACCCTGCCGATTAAATTTGATAAAAGGAATGGTACAGGATTCCGAAAAGGAATGGTACAAGTAACGCACAGTATACTGACTACATACTGACCTCGTTTATTCAGTTACACATCGAACCCGATAACGAACCCGAACAAAAAATTGGAATATAAAAAATTAATTTTCTCGAAAATATGTCAATCAGACGCTACAAAAGTGTAAACTTGACCTGTAGTTTGACATTTTGAAGCTGTTCAGCAAGTTTCATGTTATTCCTCAAATGCATAAAGAAAAAAAGTGTGGAAAACTGAAGTGGGACAGACAGACGGACTGACAGACAGACGGACGGACAGACGGACTGACGGACGCAGAGGAAAGCTATAGTCCCCTCCGGTGAAACCGGTAGGGGACAATAACTAATAATTGAAATGTCTGATTATTCAATCTATGTTATTGAAAAAAAAATTCAGGGTTGGATTTGGACTTGTTTGGGAATGCCAATACTGAAGGGGTGCCACCAGGAGCTGCGACAACACAGAACGTGGTAGCCTCTTCTGTACATGTAGCTAGAGCGACCCTCAGCCCCACGGTCCCTCTCGGAGCTGCATCAACACCGAGCCGATAAGGCTTTCTCGGAGCTGCATCGACACAGAGCCGACAAGTCTTTTTCGGAGATGCACCGTCACCAAGCCAGGTTGAGCATCAAGAGACTGAGCTAACGATCTCTGGATTAAAGAATGCCAAAACGTCAAGGGGAAAGAGAGGTATAAACTAAACAATTGAAATAACCTACAATTGATGTGTCTGATTATTCAATCTATGTTATTGACCTTATTGTTTTTTTTTTAGAGTTGGATTCGGACTTGTTTGGGGATGCCAATACGGCAGGGGTGCCACCAGGAGCTGCGACAATACAGAACGTGGTAGTCTCTCCTGTAGCTAGAGCGACCCTCAGCCCCACAGTTCCTCTCGGAGCTGCATCAACACCGAACCGACAAGTCTTTCTCGGAGCTGCATCGACACAGAGCCGACAAGTCTTTCTCGGAGATGCACCGTCATCGAGCCCAGTTGAGCATCAAGAGGCTAAGCCAACGATCTCTGGAGTAAAGAATGCCCAAAAGTCGAGGGGAAGGAGAGGTATGAACTAAACAATTAAAATAACCTACAATTGAAGTGTCTGATTATTCAATCTATGTTATTGAACTTATTTTATTTTTTCAGGTTTGGATTTGGAATTGTTTGGGGATGCCAATACGGCAGGGGTGCCACCAGGAGCTGCGACAACACAGAACATGGTAGTCTCTCCTGTACCTGCAACGGCCTTCAGCCCAACAGTCCCTCTCGGAGATGCCTCAACACATAGCCCCCAAGTCTTTCCAGAATCAAGTTGAGCATCAGGGGTCGTATGCAAAAATGCTTAACTTTCTAAAGAATATTCTCAACTAAGCAATATGCTTAATTTACGTTGCATAAAACTTCTAAGCAATATGCTTAGTTGTTCTTAGCTAAGCATATCACAATCTGCTTAAGTATATCGTTGCTATGTCAAACGTCACTTCCGCTTTCACTTTACTGTAAACAAATAATGCATGTGGTTTTAGCCAAATCCCTACAATTTGTCACTGTGTCATTTGAAAATAAATTAAATATAATAATATATATCTTTTTCTATGTTTTATTATGTTTATGGTTTTTGTAATACGGATAATCATTACGCGATATTATCGTCTGCTTTTGACCGGCGCTGAAAATGGAAGAAAACAAAGATGAGGGTCCTACATGTAGCGTACCGAAGAAGAGGAAACCTAACTGGACGACAGACGAATGTTTATATCTAAGCAAGTTGGTTGATGAAAACAAAAGCGTACTTAGGTCTAAATTTGGGGCAGGGGTAACGACAGTTAAAAAAAGGGAAACCTGGGGGGAAATTACAGATGCCATCAATGCCACCTTCTCTACCAAACGTTCGGTAGAAGAAGTTGAGAAAAAGTGGCACAATATTCAGATGAGAGGAATGGCGGAGATTGCCGACGCAAGACGCAGTGCCAAAAAAACAGGTAACGAAACTATACTGTATTGTATCATGCGCGGATCTCGATGGGGCGACCCCCCCCCCCCCCCCCCCCCGGCAAAATTCATATAGCAAAATTAACAAGATTATGACCTATGAGTTTATTTTAAAGTAGACTGATTAAAGCTTTACTCATGACTAGTAAAATGTTATTTCATATGTGAATTATGTAAGAAACCTTTGCATAACATCATAGACACTTATAACGAATGTCCATGATAAAATAAAACTGATGGATTTCGTACAGTGCGTCGCTTACCGTGACAATTGTGATAGAATTTCCAATATGAATTCACTCACACTTTCTTTTTCCATTGCCCAAAATTCCACTTGTTATTCGTATTGAGTATTCTGCATCGTCATAGCCCATTTGCAGAGTGACGTAATCAATATATTTAGGAGTTGTGCCCCTTAGTTTGTCCACCCCCCCCCCCCTTTATAATTTCAATAGGGTACAAATATTAAATATTTCCTATAACTGTCACTATTTTTATCGAATTTTGAAAACATCCTACTTGTGATATACATATATATATATATGACCTTAATCTGGTACACTCTGTCTGCATTTAAGATATGGAGTTCTTGAAACTTCCGAAGTTTGTGTTTTTGATGCATGGTTTTGCTTTTTTTTTTACTGGCGGGGAGCATTTCAGAAATAATGATGAATTAAGTATATTGTATTATCATACACCTTTGGAGACAATAGACATGTGCCTTCAAAATACGTGGGGGGTCTAGGATGACTCCAACATTTCAATATTTCCGTCTTCTCAAAGTATATTTCGGAACAATTTTCTTTCTTGCGAGAAAAGGGGGGCTGAACCCTCTATGATGCTACACTACAGCCAACACGGTTTGCGTATTTACCGCGAGTCCTCGTGGTGTGAAATTGATCGCGGTCTAGCACAGGTAACTCAGGTAAAACCGCGCATCCTCGCGGTACAGCTTCTCAGCTTGTCCACACCTTCGCGGTACTGTGAAACCAGTCCCAGGTGAAAACTGTTCTTGTTTTTAACGCGAGTTACGTCCCCCAATTTCTTCTCATATGGGAAATGTAATTGAGGAAATCAATGAAAATTAATTCATATTCCTTTATTTTATAAATGGCGTTGATTGTTACAATTTATGATTATTATTTTTAAAAAGTTGGAGAAATAAAAGGAACGTGTAATTATGCTAATACAGAATTTTGTATACTATTTTGTATACTCGATAGCGTTACATATAAATTAATTTTGGCACATTCATTGCTGACAATTCTTGGTTATCAATTAATTTGATTTATCATATAATAAACATTTGATCAAAACAATTTTACATTATTAATTCTTACCTATAAAACACACCTTACACCTGGTCATTTCTCTTAAATACGTTTAAAAAATTTGTTTAACGAATAACAAAATACATGTAGTCCGAGTTCGATCCCTGTGATTGACATTGGTTGAATAATTATGCTGGTTTTTTGCTTGGACACGTGGGTTTTCTCCGGGCACTACGGCTTTCTCTTACATGCATCGATGACCCCCTCGCGCTGACATCCATGCCAACGAAAGATATTAATATAAGTTGTATACCTTGTTTATCAATCGTTTTAAAATAAAAAAGGTTCAATCAGTTTAAGAAAGTGCTTATGTTAAAATCCTGTGTATTTAAAAACTGACTTTCCTATCCGGTCTAGCAAAAGTATGATGTTTAGTGGGTTGCCCAATATTTATATTGGTCGTTGAAAACCAAAATATGAATATTCATTTATCCTGGAGCATCCATCACACTTTAAAATTTCGCAGTGTCAGTTCAACAACAGAGAGACCTGTGAATTGCGTAACATTACGTATACAGTATGTGTATACAGAATTTAGGTGGCTGCCGTCAGGGTGGGTGACCTGCAGCAAATAGTGTGACTTGGGGTCTGCTAAATAGAAGTATATAGTCTGTTCTTACAAACAGCGAAACTTTCTTGATAGAATGATTTAATTTCAAACAAATGAAAATTTGTTTTTCAATTTAAATTCAAAGAAATTATTCTGTGTATTCATATCAACACAATGTTTACGAAATACATCCTTAAAATTACCTTTTCATGATATACTTTACACTCGATTGAAATACAATTAACAAACTGACTATAACTATAGGGTTAATCAGGAATGGAGATAGTAATTGGAAACACAGCTAAAGTAAATTTTATATACACATCTAGTATTTGTACTTTCTAAAATGGTAAAAATGTTATTGTTTGGCGAATGTAAATTTTGAATCAATATAGGAATCATATGAACGTACGATGTGTGTTTGTGTGAATAAGTAAAAAAACTTCTTTACGTGACATGTGGTATATTATTGATTCCTTTAGCCATGTTACAATTAAAAAAGTTTTATTTTTCAAATTTCTTAGAATTTTATATATTTTGATTTTGGAGAGAGAGAGAGAGAGGGGGGGGGGGGTCTTAACATTCGATAAGATTTCTCACGGCACGTGGTCAGAGCATGGGTGCTGCCACAGACAGGAAGTGTTATGTAATAGTTATACACACCCGTAAACACCCACAGGGATAGCTTTTCTATAATTTGTGCTGTACTTGTGATTTTCTATATACCAGTACCTGTCTGAATCATGCATTATTTTATCTTCATGCAGTAAAGATAGAAAGCGCGTATGATCATGGACTTTAATTTATACGTCCCTGCTATGATATATATTTTTGAATACGCCCATTACGAAAACATTTGCTCTGATGTGCATTTCAATTAGAAAGCCGTTATGGCTACATGTACTACTTTAATAAGCAGTTCACACAAAATATAAGTTATTAGTTATGAAATGAGGGAGAGAGAGTGCGAGAGAGAGGGTCCCAACATTCTATAAGATTTCTCACGGCACATGGTCAGAGCACGGTGGCTGGCACAGACAGAAAGTGTTATGTAATAGTTATACACACCCGTACACACAGTCACTGTGATGACTGATTTTCAATGTGACTGTTTGAATTATGCATTATTTTGTGTTCGAATATAGGCGGTCTACCTAAAGCGCGTACGATATTTATTGTCGCCTTCATATATATAAAACCGCGTTATTGCATGCCATATATCAAAATCCTTTAACATTTTACTTTTTCTTAAAACGGCTACACGCTTAAATACGTTACAGGTAACTCTTGATGGCTCGAACTTCGATTGCTCGAAGTAAGTTTCCGGTCCAAATTTTTCCTCAATATTACTAAGCAAATCTCCTCTCTTGATCTCTCAAAACCCTTGATCCCTCGAAGTCAAACTGCAGTCCCGTTATTCATTATCTATCGTTTTTTTTTTTTTTGACTATCGATACCCCGAAGTGGCCGGTATATGCAAGCTTTACCTAATTTTAACACCTACTTTGTCATTTAAATGGCCCAAGGTGTTTGACGCGGGACCCGTGTTATGGGATTTTCTTCAGGTGACACTTGTCATGCAAGGTGATAATTGTTCCATGATTGACCATACCGTTGTCTAAACTATAATTAACACCGACCGTCTTAAGATAATTTACACCAATGTACATAAAATCTTATTTATTAAAAACGAGAGAGAGAGAGGGGCGGCGGAAAGTATTTAATGAGTTAAATAAGGGTAATATTGAGGGGAAAACATACAAGTTGAGTTGATGCCTACGGCAGCGACCTTATAATTGTACATCGCGGAATATTTGTCTTCTATAAATCTGTGGTATATTTTCAACTCATCACATTCAAAAAATAATACTTTGAAATATAACTAATTTTTAAGTACACTTATATGCATGATTTGCGTTATACATTGCTATGTTTGGGACTCTTATACAATCTTAACAAAAAACATGCAGCGATATATATATATATATATATATATATATATATATATATATATATATATATATATATATATATATATATATATATATATAGATTTCTAGAAGTTTGTGTTAAAAACAATTCAAAGAAAATAATGAATTTTTCTTCTAATAATATTTATATCGAAATTCTAACAATAATTAAAACAGCGCTTTTTTTCGTCTTCTCGGTTTAATCAATGATACAGATAACACACCTGTAACGGTGTCTTACACCATCGCGGTAAAATCGTGGCCCCGCGATCACCGCGATGATAATACCGCGACGGTGTATCGCGGAAAGGATTAAAACACCATCACTGCGTCGCGGGAAAATACGGGATCCGCGTTGGCCGTAGTGTATGTGCCTAATGGTTAGGTCTAACTTTAAAAGTTGCAAAAAAGTGAGGGGGTAAGCCCCCCCGAATCCGGGATGGTTCGCACCTATTCTGTTTCGCGCTGAGATGATTCGCACCTCGATGTTTCACATCTGCCTCGGAGCGAAACATCTCACTGTATTAAGATATTTTTCTCGTTTTATTATTGCTCTAAAGTTAATTATAATCTATATAAGAATTGAAATAAGTTTAAAAAAACATTAAAACGGTGTTTGCATTTAATATAATATGCGCCACTAGTATAACGGTTTTTTGTCCTGTTTTCGCGGTGGGGTTTTTTATGAGGCCTTTGAAGCCATTCCGTTATTATATAGGTTCAGAACAAAAGGTATTAATTGTGTTGTGATAACAATTATAGCATGACTTTCTCTTGAGATTTACCTGTATTTTTATGAAAAATTAGGGGTGTTATTGCAGGTAATTATGTACTACAGATCTAAAGGTGGGGATAATTTAATTACATCACTTTTCTGCTTTAAACTTTAAATTGCCGCCTCTGCATCCATTCAACTACCATTTTTGTACTTCTTTTGAATAAAAGTAATGTGTGAAATTGTGTATTTGATGTTAAATTAATTATTTAAAATTAATGTATGCGCGACCATCAGCAGTTTGGAAGTCCCCAACTAAGTGGTCTGCATTGTCATTGTCGTCAGGTCCATCGTCACTGTCGTCTTCGTCTCCGTGCTCCTGTGGTAGGGGGATGTTAAACATCTTCGCAATATTGTGAAGAATTCCACATGCTGTGATGATTTGGCTGACTCGGTCAGGGCTCTGTCGAATTTCACCATGGAGGATGTGAAATCGTCTCTTCAGTTGCCCGATGGTTCTTTCCACAATTGTTCTAGTGCATTTGTGCGACCTTAATTAATTAATTCAATATCATGAAAGAGAGGTCAAATGGCATTTACGTTATATCTGATGCATTAAATAATGAAAACATAAGAATTTTCCCGAGGTGTGTGTATGTGGGGGGGGGGGGGGGGGGGGGGTCCGATGCCTATTTCGGTATCTTTACTCTTCTGATATTGGTGGAAGCTCTTTACTGAATCTGTGTTGGGAGGAGGGGGGGGGGGGATACGCCGGTACTCTAAAGAAAATCGAACCCGGGTGGCGGATCCGTTAATAGTAGCATACACTTGCAATTTAAACTGTCGGGTTCGTTATTTCAAATAAATTTATTCATCTTTTTATTTGTAATGGGGATTGGAGAGTTTTGAGAAAATTGGGACAAGAATGAATCACTCGGGATGTAAAGTCCATTCATATATTAAGGTAAGCTGGCAAAAAAACTTACATGTCTGCTTAAAGCTGTAGGAGTATGCAATTTTATCAGTAATGTGTAAAACAAGATAATTATATTTCAATACCTCGGTGTCTAAAACTTCGTAACTATTACGTTATTTTTGTTCTCGCACTGACGGAATAACATAACAATAAGATGACGTCATTTTTGTTGACGTTGCGAACGTTACGTTTAAATTCACTATGAAATAAATGTACATACTATTACATCGTTTGATGTAATCTGTTCAGTTAAACTCACAATGTCACTAGCTACTGTAATGTTATAAACAGTAACACTTTATCTATAACGTGTAGTGCAAACATATTAGAATTTATCTACTTCTACATATTTTCAGACCTGTTAAAACGAGACTGTGGTCCATTAGCTGGATTTAAAAATGGAGTCAACAGCCAGTCTTTTGCAGGGTATCCACTGTCCCCAAGGAGATGACACTTGACAGGCAAGAGACGTCTTTCAAATAGTTGAAAAAGTCCACTTTCCCGAAGGATTCTTGCATCATGTGTCGCTCCAGGCCAGGTTGAAACTAAGTCAAGAATTCTATGGCTTGCATCACAAACAAGCTGGACATTGATGCTGTAGTCCAGTCAATTTAGCAAAATTTGGGGGATGACCTTAAACAAATTGCAACAGAAAATTTTTTTGTGGCATACGCATTTATACTTTCATATTATACTTAAATAAAAAATCCACCTAAATCCTCTAGAGGGAAAATATTTTTTTTTTGCTTGAAATTAATGATATTTTGGGTCACAAATTTGTCCAAAAATAATTCAAATGATACATTGTGACAAACTTTTATCTTAGAGTTTGCTATTAAAATACATACAGACATAAATGTATTTTAAAAAATTAATAAATGTTTAAAATATAAGTTTTTTTAATTTGTTGATAGTTTGAGTAGATTTAAAGTCGATAAAAGTTCATAAAGTGATCCTCATTCATAATCAAAATTAATGTCTCCATCAATAGAATTAGAGCAACTCGTACCACGGCATTCCCCACAACTCATGGAACAAACAATACCATGTCGTTTACAATTGCAACGTTTGGATTCACAATTTGATTTGCAGTTACAGCGAATTATTTTCAATAATTCCTCGGGTGCAGGGGGGAGATGTTTTTTCGTTGGAACCAGAATCCCGTTTTCCAACTTCCATCCCCAGTCTTTTGGCTCCAGGTTATTACCTATCCATTGTTGTACTTGATGGTATACTCGGTAAATGTGATATATTGCAGCTGCATAAGTCGGTGGGAGACTGCATGATACTTGTACCTGTTTTTGAACACGGGATGTTTTGGTGACAAATTTCCGAAATCTCAGTATGTCTAGTCCTTCGCAAGGTTGAGCGCCAAACAAACCAGCTATAACATCCTCCCCTTGAGATGCAAGCATTTCTTTAGATGGTATCGGCGAATTTGTAAGAAAGTCAGAGGAAACCTCCTTGTAATAAGCTGAATTAGCTTTTACTTTCTTTAACATTTGTCCCTTACTCAAACCATATATTCTAGAGGTAGTGTCACAACCTGTCAATGCATGTAAAAACAAAATACACTCGCAAACTTCGTCTGTTAAATGTGTCTTTGTCTTTTTAATGTCCCATATTTTTCCAGTTTTGTTAACTCTATCAGAGAGAAAAAAAACTTCTTTGCTTTCCACAAGATCAATGTGATGCAATAAAAGCACTAAAAGGTCTGTATCTTCTCCAATAAGAGCGACATTATTTTCTTTTCCTTGCGATAACGTCGTTTGAACAATCAGAAGGTCTGCATCACAGTCTGCATTTATTGTGCAACATCCTGACTTTTGTAGGTCATTCTGTAAGAGTTCGATAAATTTCTGTTTGTTTGATGGATTAGACAGAAACACTTCTTTTTTTTGAACGAAATGGTGTATTTTCATTGAAGAAAACATCACGTCCTGTCAGCCCCTTGGAACGTCTGATGTGAGCAACATCTTTGGTTGTGGGGCCGTGTGAGTAACCATCAAAGACAACCATGCAGTTTGAAAATTTGGAAGCAACGTATCTTGAATACATTTTGGATATATCACCAAATGTTAATTTCGAAGTCCACGGTAATTTGTGCAATAAAGACCCACCATCTAGAACATATTTAGCATCGACTGGTAAGGCATCAATCCCGCATTCACCCGTCGTCCAAATTGCATCTGCAAGGGTGCTTTTGTTCGCTTCTCGTGGCATTCCCGAATTATCAAACAGAAGAAGGATGACTTGACAGTTCAAATTTAAAAAGTTCACTCATTTCGGGAAATGCGTCTCGGGCTACAGTTGTTATCCTCTGAAATAAAAGTTGGGGATCTACTTGGGCAGTTTCATTATCGATTGTTAAGGCTTGTTTAGTGTGCATGGTTATGGCTTTGTTCTTTTTCTTGAAAGAGAAGGTGGTTGCCTTATTTCCAGACAATGAAGAAATTACCTTAGATCCAATCTCATTGCATCTATCAACATTCCCATCTTTTTCTGCTGTCATCCCTGTTTCGATACTTCGAAGTTGATCAACATTTCTATCAAAAGGGTTTCGCTCCGCTATCCGATTCACAAGCACTAACATGTCTTTATGGTCTCTTTCTTGTCTGCTTTTTGAAGTTTCTTTATGCTGCTCACTTGTGCTGTAGTTCACTTCTGTCAATATCTGTAGACTCTGAGTAATCTCTGCACATATTGGGCTGGACAATAACCACAACGCTCTTTGATACTCGGACATTCCTCTGTCTCTGGTTAGTCCACCTGTTGTTTTCAGACTACGCATTAAGATCTGTTCTATTGATAAATCGGTAGATAATCCTGCCCAGTACTTATTGGATCTGCGAACAACGTGATAGCCTGCTGCAAAAAGACTATGGACATCAGGATGTGTCTCTTCAAGTTCGCACATTTCAGTCAAGTAAATGTATGCAGATTTAACATATAGGTTATGTCCAGCAGCAGCTAAATATGGCAGCATTTTTTGAACTGTTTGTAGGTGTAGAAACCAATCCCCTGTCCTTTCAGCTTTTATAAATGTGTGCAGGAGGGAAACCATGTTAAGGTATTCAAACCAAAGAGTAGCTGTGCGATTCGAGGAGAGATCTCTCATAAATCCTGACATTTTGTCTTTTATGCCCTTAAAAACGTCATTTTTACAAGCTTCATCTGCTGATAAATTTCCATTGCACATATCGTCATACATTGCACAAATAATTTGTAAGTCAGGATGCCACATATGGAAGCTATCATCTCTGCCACTCAAGTCCTCATCTGCATCACCGCTGTCCTTCTGTGCAAGGTTGCAATCTGACGAGTTTTCTGCAGAATGATTTTCCATATCTAAATCTGTGTCATCAGGTTGAAGTTCCCTTGATTCATCGTTTGGATTTTTTCCCCCTCCATTTTCTTCATTTGGAATTTGTATTCCATAAATCTCAGACAGAATTAGGGCATAAAGAGTAGATTCGACCAAAAAATGACCTCTGACGGCTCTTGAAACAGCCTTCCCACTGAGCATATGTACAACGGCATTTGGAGCATAGACACATTCAAAAAGCTCTTGTAAACCTGACCCACCCATGATGTGACCAATGGCACCGAGGAAGCTCATCTGTAAATGAAAACCTCCAAGGCGTATTACTATTCTATTTAAGTCACTTTCTCTTTCATTTCTAGTAATAAGAAGCGCTTTCCAATACAAGGGTTGATCAAAGGTTATTACGGGCGTTTTGTTGTACCTCGAAGCTTCCCTACAAACAAATTTGAGTGTTGTGTAGATGCAAGACATGTTACTTGGATCAAGGTCTATCATTGGGAAAAAAACTGACGAAGACTGTCCAGGGAAGGTTCCACTACTAAACATCTGTAAAAATCCAGACCATGCAGGTTTTGGAAATCTCAACGGCCAAATTATGGATGACATGAAGTCTAATTCCCAAAATTTATTGTTTGCTTCCAAGATTCTGAGTTTGGCAAATGGTATCTTTTCAGTCTTTGTATTCTGCTGGTACAGAGATACATCAATTGTTTCAATGTTCAGTACTTCCTCTTTTGAAACATCTCTTCTTGGAACTTGAAAATCTTTTTTCACAACTGGTGTTATTGCTGCCATGATTCCCATTCCATGGAAAGTATTCAGACCATCAATCGTACAGGCATTGTGATCAACATTGTCTGCAACAAACTGCAAACAAGACTCCTCTCCAACATCAACCTGAAGTGAATTGCCCTGTACCACAGCAGCGGATGATTGGAACTTTTTAATTTCAGAGTAGGATGTGCAGAAGCCAAGATTATGCAAGGTGTCGATAAGGAAACGAGAGGCAAAGTGTTGATGCAGAACAACACCCAGACTGATTTGTAATGGTGAAATAATGACCCTTGGTCTTGCCGCCTGAATCATCGCTTGACCAATTGCTGCTATCTTCAGATTAGGAATTTTTTCTATGAAAATGCTATCTAAAAAATTTTTCAGTGACAGCGGTAAGAAATTTGTATGAAAATTCATCGATCCTACTTCTGTTGGGGATGGATAAGACTGCTTTGAAATGGACATGCACTTAATGTCACTGCGTATGATCGTGGATGCAGCGGTTATTAGAGCAAACTTGTCTGACTCTGGATCTTTTTTCTGTTGCATGTAGAAGTCATGAAGAATTGATTTAGCTGTGTAACAAAATGTGACAACGTCCAATTTGCCATTGACATCGGTGAAGACGATGTCTTTGTCATATTTTTGTCGAAGCTTTTGCTTCATGTACACAACACTGTAAGGAATTTCACAAAATTCTTCCATTTTTTTAACAAGATCTACTGTGGTAATTTGCTCATCATCATTTGCTTCTAAATAATCAGTTATTTTCATGAATGCTTTTTGTTGTATGAGCTCTACTGGTCTACCTGAGGTACATTCCTTTTTATGTTTCGCTGGTGTTGGAGAAAATGTGCTAGGAATGTTTTTTCTGGTACGGAAATTGACACTACAGGTTTGGTGATATAGAGCATCAGCTGCGTGTAAGTCATTTATAACTCCCAGCCTTCCTTTAACTTCACGGCTCCAACTGTCATTCCTTTCTTCGCAATTTTTTCCAATGGTCTTCTGAAATTCAAATGTTCTAACACAAAAGGCATCGTTTCCACGTTTCCTCTCATTTATTTTAGCTGGAAATCCACAGAACAAACAGTGGTCCCGGAAGTCAAAAGATGAATGAGATCTGAGTTTTGGAGGTTCTGAGGTATCGCTGTAGCAATTTGCTATTCTCCGCTTTGCTACAAGAATTCTTCTCTTTTCAGTAAGGAATTTTCTGCAGTCTGTGTGAACGACATCACCAGGGATACAAAGTATGTCCTGTCCTATTTCTTCACTTGCTGCATTAATAGTTTTGCTTCCTTTCGAAGTCAAACATACAGTGCTGCTGGTAGCAAGGGGACCATGACATATTTTGCAGACTTCCATAATTGCTGAAAGTATTGAAAAGAAAATACATTTGTAGACATGTTACATTTGTCACTCTTGATTAATCAAAATAATTAAGTAACTTAAATCGGAGATTAAATTCTGATTTAAACTTTAAATCTTAAGCAATACACTGAGTATATAATTATAGAAGATATATTTATATCAACAATTTGACTTTTAAGACAAAATTAATTTTAAATTGAATGAGATTTAAATCCGGCATACATTTAAAATTGAAATACAATTACATACACTGTATTTGATAAATATAATCATCTTATTTATTCAAAAAGAAATTCATTATGCCATTGCGAAATGGGGAAAAAAATGAAGCATTATGCTGTATTTTGTTAATTTTTGACCCAAATTGCGTTCCATATTTTTTTTCAGTCTGCATGACCCCCAACGAATACGTTTAATTTCGAACAAATTACAAAAGATGGCTGTATTATCTAATGCAGGACAAAATAATTCTTAAATTAAATGAAAACTTTAATTTTGTCTAAATAAATCTTGGCATGTATAACATGTCATTAACTTCAAGATCTTACTACTGACCGATTCACGTCTGGTGTGGATTTATTATTTTTTAAATGGAAGAAGATCAAAACATGTAAAAATGTTTAACAATATTTTACTGAATACATTCAATTATTACTTACCTCCTAGAAATACTGCAAGGTACAAAAATTCTCATTAATTTTCATCTCTCATGATGTTGTTGACGTAAGATTCACCAATAATACGTCATAAACTTGATGTACGGTAGCGCATAAAAGACATTGAACGTATACAAAATATATTGATTTTTTTTTTGATAAAAAATATTTTAAATTACAATATTTTGAAGTGGTTTTTTCTTATTTAGATTACGAACAAAACACCTTTGAAAAGCTATAAAAAAAATTTTTGTTGCAATTTGTTTAAGGTCGATACTTCTTCTTTACTGGACTACTGTGAAAGTTTTTACGATTCACATACTTTGGTTCATGTTCAGATGGAGCCAGAATGCGTACATGGGTGCCGTCAATGGCCCCAATAACCCCCGGAAATTGTGCGATCCCCAAAAAATCAGCCTGGTGCTTCCTGATCATGTCTGGTTGTACTGGAAAGGATATAAACCTTCTAACAATACGAGGCTGTACGAGAGCAGTGGTCACCCTGTGAATTATTCTCGATACAGTGGATTGATGAATACCAAAATTGTCCCCACTGCACAGCTGCATACGTCCAGTTGCAAAGTACCTCAACGTTACCATAACTTGCACATGTGCTGAAATACTATAATTCCTGTGTGTCGGAGGCTCAATAAAATCACAAATTAAATTTGTTATAAAGTCAATACCTTCTTGATTAAACCTAAATCTTGCCTGTAATTCTGCGGCCGACATGGATCTTAATGGATCAACTCTTGGCTTAAATGTTCCCTTCCTTCTTTCAGCCATTTTGGATTTACTTAAGTATATGCTTAAAAACTTATGACAAGTAAATACCATGCTTAACTTTAAGAATATACTAAGCATATACTTAAGAGTTGAGAAGTTTTATCCAACATACTAAGCAATATGCTAAGTCAAATTTCAATCTGCTAAGTACAAATTCTGTACTTAAGAATATGCTTAAGCACTTAAGAATTTTTATGCATACGACCCCAGGAGCCAGACTTTTTATCTGATTGTGATATAGGGCCAGTGGCAATTTCTGTATCATCTCCTTTTAGAGTGCTACAGAACACATGCACTTCCTGCATGCTGTTAGAGGAGCAGTTGTGTGATTTACAGAGAGCTTACGAACAGCAGGCTAAGAAAGTTAGTTCATGGAGGGGTCAGTGCCTTTATCTACAGGATGCATTTGGTAAGTGAATGAGATTGTACCCTTAACCTGAATACCCACAGTAACTTAATAAAATGTAATTACAATTAGTGATAGTACCACAATTAATTTTTTATTTGTATTTTAGATGAATGAATAAAAACACATTTGTTTTCCTTTTTAGACAAAAGTAAAAGTCCTTTAGAAATGCAGGGAAATGCAGAATCTGTACAAGGTCTCAGCACACGAAAGAAACATTATAGGCCTAAAAGGGGTGTTCAGATTTCGGAATTGCTCCAGTCTAACACATTCACTCCAAAACTAGCTTGCATACCACGCATCCCTTTATCAATTGTTCTCAAAGCGGTAAGGTGATACTTTTTTCTGTCTCTAAAAAATATCCTCTAAAACTTATCATAATAACCAACCCTCCCTCCCTCTTTCAGGAGATATATTGCTTTTGGTTTTCATCTTTTCTTCAATGGCGATTTGCAAAGGTCAAAACCTTTCATCAACCTGGATCCAGGACATAACAAACGTCGCAGTAAACCTAGAGTTTATTTGGTCACAGCTGATGCGTTATCCTAACTCAAATAGAAGAATTCAACTATTCTGACATTATTTTACATGCAATTTTCCACTATTTATATCCATTTCAAAACACTACTACATAATAATGACAAGCATGCGCGTGTGCAATACATTGTACGCAGTAATATACTAGAATTGAATTTAATTTGATAGCTTGATTTATTGATTGATTGAAACAGCATGTTGTTGTGTTTCTGTATCTGTGTATTATGCTTACTTTAAAAAATGCATTGAATATAACTACATGTATTAATTAATTGAATATTGAATGATTGGTGTCGATTGCTGAGTTGTGCTTACTTATTGCACAATTTATCCATTGATTCATCGTCACTTATTGTTGCTTTGTTGTTGATTGCTAGTAGGCCCGTGGTAGCTTCGAACCGGAATCACCTCGGCCAGTAGCGGCATATAATTCCAATAAACTTATTGATTTAAATGCCCTCTTGTTATTTATTTATCTATTAGGTACCTTGGCATTCTATGCTCTCCGTGGTTTAAGTCATTATGAAATATTTACCAGCAGATTATTACCAAACTGCAGCACTACCAAGATAAGTAAATTTTTTCGAGATTTCTTTTTTTTGTACAACTTAATTAGACCAACATTTAATTTACATTAATATAATCATATATTTTATCTTAAGAAATATATAAAGTTGCGTTGCATTTTATTGGGTTATTTAAAGTAGGGGGTCGTGTTAAAAGTGCTATATATATACTCTGTCCCGAAATTTTGCCCCCCCCCCCCCCCCCCACTTTTTGCTTAATTTTCGATAATCATAAATACTTTTGTGCTTAAACTACGTTCATCCACAATTATGAAAAATGTCCAGATTATCTGTTTTGAAACGCCCCCTTTACCGCTTAAGGTTTCAAAATACAACCAAAAATAGAAAGTCTACGGGGATTTTGCATCGCATCAGCCATGATATAGCCCGGATGATAACGTTGAGAAATTGTGCGAGGTATTCCGAGTGAGTTCCGAATGGTGAAAACATGTAAACATTTTCTGTTATAAGTCCCCGAAATTTTTTTCGTTTCTGTGAACTTTTATGAGTGAAAATTATAATGTGTCAATAGTTATATCTTGGATAATTTCCCTTTTATCGATTTTAACTGTATTTCTTTAACAAGTATGATTAGTTTTTTTTATTAAAAACCATCAACAAGTATTGAAAGCAATACGTTGAAACAGATGAGAAACTTTTCTCACCTGTCTTGTGTGATCCTTTTATTCTATTGATGTCTACTGCTTCATGTATTCTTTAATTATCTTTAATACATTTTGTTTGATAAATTTACTTTCTTTATAATTACACGTTCTTACAAATGTTTTAATGGCAATAGCTGACACTGTAGTTAATATTCTTCTGATTCCAAATACTTTTGATTTGTTTTTAATGTTTTGTAACTGTGCTGAATATTATATTAAATGGCATATAAGTATTTAGTGGTATATCGTCGTAGCTCAGTGGCTAAAGAAGTGGCCATCTGAACCTCAGATCATGAGTTCGAATCCGCCAGTAGCTTTTGTTCATGTTTATTAAATTAAATTTTCGAAAATGTAATTTGTCATCCAAAATTGCACTTGTTTGCCTATTTCACTTAAATACTTCTAATCCATTATGATATCTATCATAATTAAGTACATTTCTGCTTATTTGAGAAAATATTAAAGGTGTAGTAAGGCACCTTAAGATGGAAAAGTTAAAATTGATTTAATATTTAATCATCCACTTCTGAAAGATTTTTCATAGAATTCCTTTTTTATGTTAAGTTTTTACTCTTTTTACATTAAACTTAATTTGGTTAATTCATTGACAGCATTATTGTTCTGATGCATCCTTCTTGAACTTGTACATCAAAGTTGTTCTCTATTTATATACATGTACACATCATAATCCTATTTGCATATTCTTATAGCTTTCATTTTGCAAAAGTTTTGATAGGTGGTGCGAAATCAGTACACTAACATTTTTATTAAATGTTAAAACAATTATAAACAAATATCAAGACAAGGGCAAAAAGACAAACCATGCCAGAGATGCAAAAACAGCGGTAATTCAACTGATTCTGGCCAGATTGAAATTAAAATTTCAAATTTATCGAATTGCCAAAACCATAAAAAAGAGAGCAATAGAGCAGACGCACAGAATGGAACTGCAGATCATATCAAAACATTTCTGACATTCGTTATCATGAGTAGGACTTCGGAACGTTTTCTTACTGTGTTTTCTGTCGCATGATAATTTTATTGCTCTTACAAGAGGCTCAATTATTCCGTACACAGCCTTCAAGATTTGAACCACAGATATCAGATGTGTCGTATGTCTTGCAACAGTGATAGCGAGGACGATTTGTGGCATGTCCTCTGTGACGGTCGACAGTAGAGAAAGAGACGCCATACATGGATGCTCTTCGTCGTCGCCATTACAAAGATCGCAACACAGAAAAACGATTATTGTTAAATACAATAAGGTCCCCCAAATGGCAAATCCTAAGATCCAATATTTAGTACTCTGCACATTTGGATCAGTGCTTTGGGCTATTTCGTATGCAAAATCCCAGTCCAAAATAAGATCAACAGTTTCAGAAACCATCATGAACAATAAGAAGCAAGTTTCCTTTTCGCTGCGCATCTTGTGTGACGTGTTAATCTATGTGAAAAAAGAGTCACAGGGTTTTAGTATTATTCTGAAATGCATGCCCGAAGAGTTCAGATGTTTTTATATTCATTTAAAATATTGAAATACTTTAACTATTTCTAGCAACATCGTTAAACTTACCGGTTTTAAACAATTCCTCTACAATACAGTTAGGTAGCGACTGTGGTTTGAAATTCTTGAGAAGTAATTTTCTGGAAATCTTCGCCGGACTAAATTTAGATGTTCTAATTTAAGGATAGTGGGATTTCCATTAGATAAATATAGCACAAATAGCATTTATAAACGTTTCCAGGTTACAGAAAATAATTATCCCTTTAATGTATATTTTTAATGCAACCATTTAAAATCAGCGCATTTAAAAGTATATTTCTTAATATCTTAAATAATGATTTTGCATATCTTCAATTGTTTGGATGTTACCGAAATCTTCTATGTTAAAGTTTTGCGATCTGATAGTCTGCTAAGAGCAAACTAATAAATCAAGTAAGTTATAAACGTGCCCCAATCAGTATCGTTTATTGTTGAAGGTATTTGCGATTGAAGTTTGTAAAGAAATGTTGTTGGGTTACAGAAAAAGAAATATGAAACGCATGTTTCATAGAAGGGTAAGCAAAGAGAATCCTTTTAATGAGAAGGGTGCAAAAAATGTAAACTAAACATTTATAGAAAAACTTTTCGATAAAAATTCAGAGTCTATATAATGAAAAGTTGGTTTCGGACCCGGAAAGAGAGTATCTATATATTTTGAGATTGCAATAATTTTATTTGTAATTTTTTAACTTACACATGTAGTTTGATTCACAAAATACCGGTTTTGCACGGTTATCTAAAAAGATTCATGTTCAAAACAAAGGTCAAGCAAAAAGGAAATAAAAGTTTCAAAACTGATATAATGTTGACGATCATTCAAAATTTCACAACATGGGCACGGTAAAAATTTAGAAAGTTGTAGGGGTTTCTTTTTATGGTATTTCAACGGAACTTTATCTGTTAAACTATCGTTGAGTTTTAGGACAGCATCTCGATTACTTCGAATAATTTGTTACATGTGCATCTATCTCTATCTCTACCTCTATCACTTTTTGTGTGCTTAGAACTCCCTATAGCTTCAATACTGGAAATTCATTTACTTAAAAAAAACTTGGGATTTCCATTTTTCAAAATATTTTCCGAAGATGGAAATTTTATTTCCTTTTTATTAACAATAAAACATATCCCTGGTTATCTGACCTAAATTAAACACAGCATGTTTTTGTAGCTACAATTTAGTTAAAATAAAAACAACCCAAGAGTGGAATATGGTATTTAATCCCATGACATAAATGAAATTATTTTAAAAAAAAAATCGGTATTAATGAATGTACATATTTTATTTAAATGAAAAAAAATTACAAGAAATTCAACATATTCATTTGACAAATTCAATGGTAAAACTGTCATCACGTGTTGTAATAATAATTTATAATTTTCAAATTGCAAACGATGCATTATGATAAAGGTCACGATATGATTATATAATATATAAAAGACATACAGACCTTAAATTCTTTTCCATTTTCGTATATTATGATTCAAATTATTTTACCTTTTTATAAATCCTAATTACTTATCAGAAATTAAATCATACATCAAAATAGATGAACAAATGATCAGAACACAACTCAGAAACATTTCAAATATCTTGCTACTCATGCGACAAGTGTTTTTATCCCAAGTGTTTCTATTCATTCGACAATACTGACAGACACATATTATCAGCTGGATGATGGGTTCGCCTATTCCATAACCAGCTTTCACAATTTGTACATCTGATATTAAATCCTTGGTATTGAACGCGACGATAAGAGCCAATATGATCTGAGGCAAATCCTCAAACAGGGTGGATATCAGCGAAAGTGTTACAGCGCATGCGCCGTCCTCCTCGTCCTGGTCATCGTCGTCGCTATCGCAAATCCCAATAAACTTGGTAATGATGGTAATCAAAAACAAAATAGTTCCAAAAATAGCAAATCCAAGAATACTGTATCTTATTTTGTCTCCGATAAGGTCTGTTTTGGTGACTTCGACGTAAAAATCCCAATCCAAGATTAGATCCGCTATTTCTAAAACGAGTGTAACAATGAATAGGAAAACTCTACAACAGCGGGCCATTGTGAATAATCTTTCAGCTAGAAAAAAAATAAATGGAATAAATTAAATCAATGAAGTAATGAAATTAAATCAGGTGACAAACTAACTTCCAATAACTCTCTAAAGTCTATCTGTACCGTGTTATTACTGCTGCTGTATGGTCAACGTTTTCTCTCTTTATTTTTATCTTGTTTTATCGTATTCATTATTGGAGTTGATTTAAATTTAGAACACTGTGCTTCCCACAAGTGATCAGGTATCTATTTATAGAAATAATAGCGATATATTCTAAGAACAAAAAGCGAAAGTGCAATTATGTCGTTTTCAGAAATCATCATGTTTACTATGACATTCTAGAAGTATCATTTCAAATTCGCTTGATAAGGAAATCGGATTTAACGTTTGTACAGTTTAGATATTTGTTTACACCATTTAGAAAATCGTTTGGACTAGCTATAGCTATCCAGAAATTGGAGTTAGTCTAGTATTACATTAAAACTTACATGTGCATTTAACTAGGTCTTCGGTGTGTTTTAAAATAGTGTTGATAAAGTTTTCTCTCAACGTTAACTAATGCTCAGACTAAGAGCAAAATTTCAATGCATGTCTAAGTGCAGAATATTGGGAATATTTATAAGGGATATGCTCCATAATTTGCATTTCACTGTATATTGACTGACCGCATGGGACGTTTCGCGCTGCGAATTTTCGGCCCAAAAAGTTTAATACCAAACGTCAATGATTTCCCTAAATTTAAATCAACACTTGAGAAAAGCGTTTTTAAATGTGTATTTATTTATTCATTCATTTGGAATTTTAACGTTCCACTTTGTAAATATTTGCTCCTACAGTCAGAAAACTCGAGAGTTCATTCTATGAAAAAGATTACATCATAAATGATTTTATCATATTATTTCAGCATGATTAAAACCTCAATTGACATACTTTTTTATAACTAAGTATTAATTGTTCATCATATACAAAACTAGGAATATCTTGTATCATTAAATCTACATGCATTATTTATATGGATTTTACTTGTAAAAAAGAATTGAACAAACGTATTTCAAAATTGTACAAACTTTTTTAATTCGTTTCAACGATTTTAAAAAGCGAACAAATGAATTTCTTAACGTTCATTAACTCAACGAAAGAACATATATCCTAACATAACATAAGAATTCTGGGTCGGTCCGTTTAAGTGTATTCAAATTGTCTCTCCCTGCAAGTGGCATTTTATACTTTTTTGGCTTAAAATTGTACGAAATATTCAACCAACTTCCTTTGAGCGCTATTTTTCAAATTTATTCAATTTATTAAGATACAAAACAACAACCTCAGTCTATTTATTAATATTACATGTAGATGTGAGCGATAACGTAATTTAAGACGGCTGATTCTGTTAAAAGACTCTTAAACATCAAGCCGATTCTGTGCACCTTAGTATTAATAATCTTTATTTTTAAACATCAACCTGGGTAATTGATATCCCCCACAACACAACACAAAACTTACACATAGGCCTACATACATATGAAAAATTCTCACATGACTTATTTATGGAACAGGTAACTTTTATATTTTCATTCAGGAAATAATTGCAAAACAAATGCATAGATACAATTTAAGAAGAAGAAAAAACAGTCGGTTATAAATCAGAAAATCGTGTTGTTTATTGGTACAGTACGACGTATTTATTCTACACCATATCTAACAAATATCACAATTGAAAGCAGGAAGTACGAGTATTGTATATTAATCTAAACCAAACAGCAAAACATAAAAAGCAGATATTAACGATTCCACATACTAAAATCAAATATTTACAACCGACATTATTGTGTCGTTTCATAAATTAGGCCATAATAGCATGAAAAAAAGAGCTAAAGAGAACAAACACAATACACCACAGAAAAACATATCAGCGGATTTCTGGCATTCATAGTCATGAGATGCGGTGCTGAACGTTTTCTTGCTCTTTTCTCTTTCATTGAAAAGTTTGTCCACTCGTACCAAAGGCTCAATGAATCCATAAACCGCTTTTGCTATCT
Organism: Magallana angulata; assembly: GCF_025612915.1. Lineage (NCBI taxonomy): Eukaryota > Metazoa > Mollusca > Bivalvia > Ostreida > Ostreidae > Magallana > Magallana angulata. The sequence goes on from NC_069115.1 coordinate 34,057,227, forward strand.
GAACCCACGATATCAAATTCGTAGTGTGACCAGCCACGGCAATAGCAAGGATGATCTGAGGGAAATCCTCGGTGACGGTTGACAGCAACGAAAGACACGGTGAGCAGGGATTTTCTTCGTCTTCATCGTTACAGAGATCACAACAAAGGCTTAGAAAGGTTAGAAAATATAATATAGTTCCCCAAACGGCAAACGCTAATATTAATTGTTTTGAACTTTCGTCTACTTTTTTAAGACTGTTGTTGATTTCGTAAACAAAGTCCCAATCCAAAAAAAGATCGATTGTTTCAGAAGCAATCATAAAACAGGCAAAGCGGTTTGCATCCTCGCTGCGCATGCTCTTCAATGTGTATTTGCCTAGATGAATTATAAAAAAAAGATTTAAAACGTTAACACAACTATCATGTACGTATTATCCGTTGATTTGCTCAAAGCAAGTACTTGTACTAATATTTCTTGGCTATTGTACCGATATAAATAATAAATAATCTATTATAATTTGAAAAAGTGTACTAACTTACCTCCACAAGACAAACAAGAAACGAGATTATTGACGAAAATGTATCCCCTGCTGTAGATTCTTTCAGAGAGGCAATTTTCAGAAAATTCTTCACTGCAAGCTATTCTTAGATAATCTATTTCTAGACACATTGGGTTTTTTTATAAGTAAATATAGCACATCATAAACATTAGAGGAAAGCTCTTACTGTGTTTTGTTTATTCGACCATTTTGTTTAAAAACAATTTATATAACGCTAGACTCTAACTTAAGTCCAAAAGTAATATTTACTGTTTTATTCGTTTGACATGTACATTATATTTTTTAAAGCTTACGATTAATACAATACAATTGCCTCTGTACATTTTATTCATTGTATACACTTGTTCTTCTCATTTTTTGGACAGATAATAAGTTTTAAAAAGCTTTAATATTTCGTGAATGTAGTAACTCGTTGATATAAAAATGCTGGATAATCAGCATATTACCCATTAAATCTATTAGAATGTTAAAACAAATGTTCTTGATCTGCATGGATATTCCTCAAACCAAGAAGGACATTTACATCTATGTAACAGTTACGTGTCAACGTCTTCTCTAAATATAAATATATACAAAACTACGTAAATAACTATACATACATAGCGGGTATGCCACGAATGAAGACAAAACACATATTTTTGGCATACTCTAAAACCTGGCCTGGCCTGGCCTGGACTCCAAATTTTGGCCTGTCTTCAGAAGTTGGCCTGGTCTCAAATTTGGTCTCTACAAACATCTTCGGCCTCAATTTTATTTTTATACTTTCTTTACACATTTGATGAATGGTATTGATTTTATTTATCGATTTATATTAAATACACATGAAACATTAGACAAGATGGCTTTAAGTCCTCAAGTGATAGTTCTTTTGAAACATATATATGACTACAGGAATGAGTGATTGGTTTTAGTAGATTTTGATACAGTCTATTTTTAAATTCCAAAATACTTAAAGAATGTAATACTGCTATTGTATTACATCATGGCAAGGTTTTTTTAGTGTACTTAATCAACTCAAACTGCTCTCAGGATCGGACAGTATCTATATCAAATACTTGTATGAGAAAAAAATGGCAAATACCAATTGGTTTATTCTAACCAACATTAAAGGTCAGAAAATGTTTTGATTTGTTCAAATTCTGATACCAAAGATCCCCTTTAGGGGAATATTGTTTTCCTAAATACGCAAACAGCACATTCAGACGGAAATGTTACAAAATTAAGTAGCTTTTTTATTGTAAACTGTACATTTTCACAAATGGCTGTAAAGCTTTATCATAATAGCTTTCCACAAAATTTTTATCAACCAACTTCACAAAGTGGGTCTGTATTGAAAAGACATTCAAGACGTCATACTCATATCCCGTAATAATTGCTCGAAATAAAAAAAAATGTCAATTTTCACCTGCATGATAGATATTCCCTATATATTGCTAACAATGCAAAATGAAATATCTTTAAAAATAATGTATACACATTTTAATTTCACGACGGTTAATCTTATCTTTGGAATTTTTGTTTATTTGTAAATGGGGTGTCGCTTCTTATGTCTCATAAAAATCAAAATCTCAAAACAGATGTCTTTAAATATAGCTTTTTTTTTCTTATTGATAACTTTAAAGTTATTACATCGACCAGCTGGCCAACCCCGTGTAATTTTTCCCAGGGGAGTGGGGGGGGGGGGGGTCTTGTCCCAATTTTGTGGTAGCGATAGAGAGGCTTTTGGGGATATTTTCTTAATATATACTTTTTAGTGTACTTAATCAACTATACACACGTATAATCAAACAAACTTATTATATTTAATTTCTACAGTTCTAAAAAGATATCTGAGGCCGATCGAATTCTTCACTTGCATCTTTTATACATTCTTTTGATACATGTAAAATGTACACTAATCTCATAATTCATTTTTCCGAAAAATGATACTTTCTAAGAAACGTGTTATCCAGAGATTATAAGATTATAGGCCTACCTAACAATTTTTTTTATTTATTCCGTCCCTATTCCGGCGATTACGGCATGTCTTTACTTGCAGCTAGCCTTTTTCAATCGATGACGCCACTGTTTCCAAATATGGTCATGTCAAAATTCGAAAAACTTGTAGACTTTACATTTGTCGATTTGTAACATGTCAGCCGTGATATTTCGAAACGGAAATACAACTTCAGAGACTACAGATGGAAAATGGGTATTATAGTGACAGGTTACATGTAAATAACAAACAGCATTTTACACATGCAATTAAGCATCTGTAGGAAAAAATAGATTGGAGGCCTGCGGGGTCAACTCTAAAGTGTTTATTCCTGAGTTTTTATAGGTTATACTATCAAAATTACACTCATTCATACTTAGACTCACAAACCATCACGATTGCATATTCGGATTTACAAGTTTACATGTCTGGATTTTGAACACGATTACCTTTCATACGTATGACATAATCAATTCCTTGGAAATAGTAAGAGTAGTATTGCATATGCATATCAAATGTATTTGTGCGGTAAAATGAATAAAATCAATTAAAACTCAATAAGTGAGGGCACCTGTTTTATATTTATTTTCCATATTATTATCTCTTAAACATTAAGACATCAATTAAAAAATTCAATGAAAACTCTTTGGAAATGTGAGAAAAAAATTTGATCTGAGTCCAAATATATTAAAAAGGCCGAATTTTGGGCCAGCCAAAATTTAAGGTCAGACTAAAATTTGGGACCCGGCCAAATTTGAGACCAAAGGCGACACTAGGATAATTTTGAGGACAGGCCAGGTATGCCATACTTTTGCGCATTTTCCACGATTACGTCAACCGCCATACATATTTCCTGTGGTTAATATTAACATTAAAAAAAAATTCGAGTTCTGCTTTACAACGTGTGGAATCGAGGTGCAATAAACTTTGTACACATTAGCCAATTATAAAAGTGTTTATCGTATGTTTGTTCTTTAAAAACGTAAGAGTTTCACCATTTTTAGATTGTATATCTCTAATTCGAGTATCATAATAAATATGAATAAACATGTAGAACAAATGAATTCCTACATATTCTCATCTATTCCTTCATCGCCAGATCATTTTCAAATACTTTTCTTGTTTGGTCTACCTAAACAGGTCGCATCGTAACTTTTAAAAGAGATTTTTTCTAAAATATGGTCATTAAAATTCGATAGCTATATGTATTGTTACATTTCATTTATTGAGTGTGGATATTAATAGTGACGATGAAAAAATAATAACGTATATTATAAACGTATTACAGTAAAACTCAGTTATGTAACTATGTTAAATTTCGTTATTATTCACCTCTACGGTACTCAAAATCAGTTCGATATATCCGTTAATTCGTTGTATCCGAATTCGTTATAACCGTAAAGTTTGCAAAGAATTGCCAATAATTTACCAGGGATTCAAAAATAATTTCGCTATATCCGAAAATTCGCTATATCTGTGTTCGTACTAAACGCGTTTTACTGTATCAACATTTATTTCAGCAACTTGACTTTTATTTTGATATATTATATGTTAAATTATGAGACCGAATAAAAACCCACAAACATGTCTGCAATTTGACACAGCATTAATAAATTTTCGATGTATTCATATTTTTTTTTTCATTTTTGTGGGGTTATTTCATAAAATATGCCTAATTGAAAGTTAAAGTTTTTAAGAACATTCTCGGCTCTGAATGTAAACACATTTTTACAAAATGTAGCCCCCTCCTTTTATCCAAAAGCATGAAAGTTTATCACAATCTGTGTAACCACTTATCAATTCACTGAATCTTGGTATGAAGTTCCGATTTCTAGATTAATTTCCCTTGTTACTTGTTTTTATTTTCATGAATATCCATCGTTTTTCAAAAGAATTTAAAATACCTCATCAGAATAAAACAGAATGCAGTATTTTATTTCTAATAAATTTATTTATTGCTGAAGCTCTCTGCAACAATTGTGAATTCGAAAGCATCAACAACACAAAACAGGAAAACCGTATTGAGCTTAAAACTAATGGTAAACATGCTTAACTATAGCTAAATAAATATCATGAACTAGATGGAAGGAGGTTAAGGTACATAGTTGTGCATTTACTATAGCATTGAATGATTTATTTTTGACGTCGTCGTGTCAATAACTGCCGTCAGGTGAGCAGATAAATTGAATAACGCGCGTTAGCGCGTTATGATAATTTGTCTGCTCACCTGACGGCAGTTATTGACACGACGACGTCAAAAATAAATCATTTAATGCTTATATTTACATCCCTTACTGAAGAAATCAATTGTTTACTGAAATAAATTGATATAAAGTGAAGACCACGGAGGGAGTAAATTAGTAACAGCAAGAACAGCTGATTTGTAATACCGGTTTAAACTGGTTTTCCCAGAGACCGTTGAGATGAGATCGACGAGCATGAAAATATAATCCATGAAAAATAACTATCGAAATGTTGCTTTTAACAATAAAGTCAACTGTTTTGTTGAATAATTATAAAACATGGTGTTTTGACAACATTTATGAAATACATTTTTTAACCGATTACATAGAAATCACTGTTTGAGAACTACTTATGTAAATTACATGTAAATTCATACGCAGTGAATAGGTGTTGCATTTAGAGGCATTTAAACATCACGGAATTTAATGGAAAAACACAGTAGAATGTAAATATATGTACATGATTGATAACAAAATCACATATATTTACAAGATATTTTATCAACATAATTTCCCCATGTTCAAACATATTTTATCTATTGTAAAGACACCCATCACAAAAATGCACACAGTTATTCATTCAACAATAATTCCTTTAAAAAGAAAATTAAATATCTTCCTTTTGAGCAGCTAATTTAAAAAAATGTTGAAAGTTCACCTTGCTATACAAATGTATGTTACATTAAAGGTTTAGAATTTATCAATTAAAACTTAATGGTCTATAACGGTATATTACAGCTGAGTTTAAATTTATAACTTTTAAACGTTAGATGTAACATATACACAAAATAACTATACAGTTATATACAAAATAGGTATATATAACGCCCTTTATGATGCTTTCCATTATTAAAATGAATGTCTTAACCGTTTTATAAAAAGCACTTCCATATAAAATTTGTACGTGAATAAAAACACAATATGTGTAATCAGCATGTGACTGTATATTTTATTATTTATTCAGGTCCAATTAAGAGTGTACGGGGATTTATTCCAGAATGTATTTTATACACCATGAGGCCTTTAATTACCTATGTCATACAAATTTTAAAATTATATTGTTTTACCAGTGCTCTGCAACTTGAAAATCGGGTCCACGATCATTCAGAATAAAGAGGTATAAATCATATTTTTTTTTTTTATTAATGACTCAGTTTAAACAATGTGTTTTAATTCAATTGTTAAACATAAATTCTTTCACCCATTTTAAAAACAGTTTTTCAATATTTTTACGACTTGTAAATGATGTTAAAAAACGGAAACAAAACCTATCTAATATTAACAGAAATTGTGCTTAACGTCATTTATTAGTATAAAATGAGGATTTTGACAAATTATTTAATCATTTACTTAATTTAACATTACATTATTTTGCGCAATGATCTATAGTTGCACTTGTAAACAAGAACTGCATTGTGACGTCACATTTTGTATTCACCCGGCTTCAACAGGTAGTACGGAAATACACTCGGCTTGTTAGTCAATCAGATGTCCCGTTATAAGCGACAATATAGGAAATAAACTATAACATTTCAAGGTATATGTATCAAAATAATGTCGCTTTATCAATGTGCTTGTTATAAAAAAAAACCTTAAGCCGACGGGGCTGGGTTAGTGCAAAGCAAAAATGTGTGCAAAACGTGACTTTTCCTGAATGCCTGATATGATATCAGCTGTAAAATAGCTAAAAGACAACCGCAATAAGACCATGATACATAAATTGATCTAATTCTTTTTTGACGCATGGGTTCAAAATAACTTATTTGATTTTTTCAACATTTTATGAAATACAAGTCTTTACAGATAAGAAAGTAAAACCAAAATAGTTCATTACTGCTTTTCACAAGAATAATTTTGTAATTCACATGTGTCCATCGTGAGCACAAAAAGGATCAATATTCCCTTATTTAAGCTAGGTTTGACAAGATCACGGGGTTTGCTATTTTTATAATCTTCATTGTCAAATCTTTCCTTATGTTTCGTTGCGTCTACAAACCTCACGTATTTGTATTAGTTTTCCTTATTTAACCACTCCCTCGCAATGTTACTCCATGGTATAAGTTTTATTTATATTCCTGGGTTTTCCAGTTTTATAAATATTTCTGTAAGTGGGGTTTTCATTTTTCCATTAATGCTTATTTTATATGCCTTGTGTTCCTAACTTAAATTGTTACAGCAGTTCTCTGCCGCTTTGATAGTAAAATAGTTCTTTTTAAAGCAGAAGATAAAAAAGAAAACAAATACAAGAATTTAAATGAAATATCTTACTGTGGTTTCATTAATATTCAAGGGTATCAATTTTCGTGGATAAAGTGAAAATCACAGTTTCAAGGATACGTAAATTCGTGGCCAGTGACCCTTTCAATACAAAATGTTAATAGAAATTGCATTTCAATGAACATTAAATTTCATGGATCAACTCAACAACGAAATCCACGAAAATTGGTATTCAACGAATATTGATGAAACCACAGTTTATTATGAGCATTTTTGGCATCAATTAATAATGGATTGGGAATTATACAGTACACATCACGTATTTATGAGCTGATCCACACTGCATAAACTGTTTATCGATCACAAGTAGTGACATTTAAATGTAAATTCAATTGGAAAAGATGCTTCAAGAAAATAAGTCATCATAAAATGTGAATCAAATTATAAAAAAAATTTCACCCAGGTGTTGAATTTGTTTTCAGTGTCTTTATTTAAGTCTTTTGGCCTTGTTTATACAAATATATTATTTATGGATCACTGACTAACTTAATCAACAAAATGATTGAACAAATAATCAGAATGCAGCCAAATAACATTTCAAATATCTTGCATACCATGCCACATCCATCACTGTTTTTCTTCATTCGACGATACTGACACGCATAAAGGATTAGCTGAATGATGGGTTCAGCTATTCCATAGCAAGCTTTCACAATCTGTACAGGTGATATTAAATCCTTGGTATTGAATGCGACGATAAGAGCCAATATGATCTGTGGCAAATCCTCCAACATTGTGGACATAAACGAAAGTGTCACAGCGCATGTGCCGTTCTCTTCCTCCTGGTCATCGTCGTCGCTGTCGCAGATCCCAATAAACTTGGTAATGATGGTACATAAAAACAAAATGGATCCAAAAATGGCAAAGCCAAGAATACTGTATCTTACTTTGTCTCCAACAAGGTCTGTTTGGCTCACTTCGACGTAAAAATCCCAATCCAAGATCAGATCCGCTATTTCTAAAAGGAGCATTAGAATGAAACGGGACACTCTTGAACAACTGGCCATTTTGAGTATTCTTTCGGCTAGAAAAAATAAAGTAGATGAATTAAAACAATGAAGTTTTGAAATTAACACAGGAGACAACATTAACCTCCAAAAAAACTCCCCCCCAAAATTATCAATACCGTTAGATTAATGCTGCGGTATGATTAGCGTTTCCTCTCTTTGTTTTAACTGTTATAATAATACTGTTACATGTATATATTTTGTAGGCAATTTAAATTTAGAAAACTGTGCTTCCCACAATTTATCTTGTATTTATTTATAGAAATAATTGCAATTTATTCTTGGAATTAAAAGCGAAAGTACATTGGTCTCCGTTTTCGGAAAACGTATGATAAACTACGATAACGTAGAAGTGCAAATTCAATATTGCAGAAAAATAACTAACACGGTTTTGACATTTGTTCTTAAAGCGGAGTGAAAGGGCCAGATGAAAAAATTAATAAATCTTATCTGTTTGGACGAGTTAGGTATTTGTTCGGACCTATAGGGATTTGTTCAGCCAAAATAGCTATTTGTTCGTACGAATATTAAGTAATTTGTCCAGATTAATTAGTTTTTTGATCGGACAAATAAGTTTACGTACAACGTTTTTTTAAATTGTACAAACAAGTATCTGAACGTTTATTTTCTCAAAGAATGGACATCTATCCAGCAAAATAAATTGTCTGAAATAACACAAATGTTTCTGGAAAACCAGCAAATGTGAAGGTATACTTGTATTTTATATCTGTAGAAAATTTCCGAAGTTTCGGTGATGACATAATGCGACCAAGATAACTTAGCGTGCCCTTGAAAGAATGAGACCACGCAAGCTGTGATACAAATGAACATTGCCTTTCTTGTTTAAATGGACGCCGTCTGCTAAGAATTTATGGTAGCAATATTTTTCTTATGCTGGTGAAGGAAACAATCCATTATGCTTCCAGAAGGACGCATAATCCAAATTTGTCATGTCTTTCTTGATAAGAGCGTTGGCTGCATCAACAAAATAATTATAATCAAATGACTGCCTAAATCTTGGAAGTAATTTACATACATGAATCTGTGAAACACTAAACCTTTTTGCAAGCAAGTTAATTCCTCCGGTGAATATTATCGTCTTACGTCATTGCCCTCAACCATAAGAATGATATGATCCGGCTGGAGTGTTTTAATGAACGGTAAATCGTGACGTAAAATGTCATCAATAGTACGACCCCCTGTTCCTGCGTACCTTATTGCATGTTAGTTAATACCAAGATCATCAACATACCTTAAATCTTCATCGTCAAAAAGAAAATGATGAAAACGACGGACAATAGAGTGACCGAGAATCAAAACTGTGGTTGAATTCATTTGTGCGTATAAAATAATAGATTATATTAAAAAAAATGTTTGTAATAGATCAGTGACGAACATACAAACATTAGACTTTTAGTATTTACAACGCTTACCGTTTGAATTTTTAAAGAAAAGGTTCGAAGGAACAGAATCAATATTCTAAGGTGTTACCCGTGCGGGGTCCTGAAAAAAGGAGAATTAGCGCGTCTTTCTAAACAAAGAGAGTCGCTAGAATTCCCGCGTTTAATTTCATTGGTCAAATGATGACACCAACATTACGTGACCAAATAGAGCACCCTCAACTTCTTGATAATACACATTAAAAAGTGCGATAACTCGTAGGGTGAAAAATTGTAAAATCAAACTTAAAATTCCTTTGTTAGTATAACGGGTAAAAATAAAGCAGAGTTGTTGATTTAAGATTTTATGCGATAAATCAAACACGTCTGCTAATAAAGATGGAAAAAGAATTTAACCCGAGATGAGATCTTAAAGAAGAATCATTTATAACGGGGTACGAATCGATGCATACGTCTAATTTAACAATTAATAATTATGCAAACCCAACCCTGCGCCTAACTATATGTCATTTTAATTTATTCGACTGTATAATACAAAATCGGTACAAAGTGTCATAACGGGCAACATCACTAAAAATGTAATGATATGAGGAATAAGCTTAGAAAGCGAGGCGTCATTCTTTTCTATTTTTTCTCCGAGGTGCCCACTTTTTTAATGATGTTTTGGGGCAAATCGTGGTGTTATCACTAAATTGTATAATATGATTTTCTATACTGCGTAGCAATGTTAAGGCGTCCCGATGCTAAAATACGGCTGGAAAACGATATTATTTGAATCATCGCATAAATACTTTGACCTGGAGTATTTCCTAAAATAAACGTTACTTTTATTGACAACGATGTTAAACATTATAGTTGGTGCATTTGTAAGCATTCAACCTTTATTATCTCCTGGAGATGCTACTCAAGCTCAGTTACCACGAAGTCCAGTACTTCTTTCACCTATAGTTTATTAATAAGCGTGATCGTACAGTTAAAATTACATCAACTAAAAAAAGCCCAAATCAAAGAAGCTCCTTAAGATAAATCAAAACCTAAAATACATTTCGAAAAAAGAATTCTCAAAAATATAAATATCTAAATTTAATTCAAAATCAAATTCCAAAAATCTAAAAATCTAAATGAAATTCAAAATCAAATTCCAAAAATCTTAAAATCTATCTAACATCATTTTACAGGGGTATATATAACATTTTACTTATGAATGACAGTTCTGACAAGTTCGGCCCATCTACGATGATCACGAGTGAACATTTAGTGTTCAAATTCCAGAGTTATATTTTATTTCTAAATAAAGTAACAAAACTGTCAAAACTGTCAGAAATAATATTGTGGTGCAGGTTTTGAGTCTCAGAGTCCTAGTCTCTGAGTCCCCCACATGGGTATGATGCATCGCTTACGCATAATACATTCATTTATACATGGCTTAAAGGTTACAAAAGTTAAATAGCATTACAGGACTAACTTGCAATATCAGGGCCTTTATTACGCACACAGGATGCCAAATATGACAATTTGCTGATAACTTATTTATATATTTTCAGTTTGGGTTTTACTGTGCCAGAATTAATTAACCTCATTTAGGACTTAGAGTATTTGGATGCAGGCTTTGAGTGTCCCGCCTCATTATGGAGCATCGCTTGTGTGCAATATTGAAATACCATATATAAAAGTATACATGAGTTAATGGTTTGAAATGTTACAAAGGTAATATATAGAATATGCAATACATGACTCAATATAGATTACCTGAGCTATCGATGCAGACACATAATCGCCAGATGTGACACTTATTTATAAACTCTCAATTTGTATATAATTATGCACCTTATTTCATAACCTCATTTAGGAATACTACGCAGTGCTACAAGAGTCACAGAGTTCATTCTGTTAGTTATCATTACCACAATTCATTGCGCAGTAGATAGGTATACATCAGTATCATAGTGACCAATATGTAATACTAGCAATTCAATGTCATAGCATGGCTTTCTGTTTATACATTTTTGTGACGTCATATGTACCTTGTAATCACGTGACGGTCGAATCCTAATATTGCAATTGATCTATTTGAATCGCATCGGTGCAGGTGATTAATGACATTAAATTATAAATCCTTTGTTATTACATATATTTTGAAGTTCTTGCTTGGGCTTGAAATAGATATTTCGTTTATGAAAGATAGTGTTAAAACATTCCACAAAATCATCAAAATTATGCACATTTTTACTATTCAAAAGCGATTTACAAAAATTAGGGTAAAACTGTAGGTTTCCAAAGCGCAATTCACATTGGTATTTTTATTCTCTACCAATTTTACGTAAAATATTCTAAAATGGTGTTGATCTTTTACCTGCGCCAAGCTAGTTTTTACATGCATTAATTTTTCTTCATTCTGTTGTTTACACGTAGCAGGGAGAGTCGTTTTTAAATAGTATTTTACTTAAAGAGACAGTACGGCGCATCTCATAAAAACCGACTTGAAAAAACAATTCCGATCGGGTTCGGTATTCTTGTACTTCTCATGAATGTATAAACTTTCTGAAATTACTAAATTTCTCTTAAGGAGTTATTCATTCTTTACTTTTATGATAAATTTCGCATTGTTTTTGTTTTTTTTCATAAGATATTCCAGTCAATCCCAGGTTCAAGAGACTGAGTCAAACCATCAAGAATTGCCATGCACTATTTGGACACAGACTGAGACAACTAAGAAGGACCAAGCCACCCATGTTGCCCGACCTGAAATTGCAGTAGAAGATATTCAAATCTCAGATGAAAGTGTACAATTTTATACTGGCCTACCTGATTTTGATACATTTAAAGCACTTTTTGGAACTTTGTGTGAATATGGATGAAATAGAATCAGATCAGCGTAAAAGACTTGTAGATCTATTTTTGTCGGTTTTAATGAGGCTGCGATTGGGGCTACCTGCTAAAGATCTTGCATATATGTTCAAGTTATCTAGTTCATCGGTATCTAGGATATTCTTTAGATGGATTATCTTCATGAGACAGTGTTTGTCCTCTATTGTATTTTTACCTGAACTAAAGATATTGCAGCAGAGAATTTCAAGTTGTTTCCTTAACTTTTCTGACACACACATTGTATTAGATTGCATAGAAATGATCGTACAAACACCCTCTTCATTAGAAAATAAGTCTCAGACTTTCTCCAACTACAAATCTCATAATACATTTAAGTCATTGATTGGAATCTCTATGACTGGAGCTGTTTGTTTAGCTTCCAAACGGTGGGGTAGTTCAACATCTGATGTACATATTACTAAAAATTGTGGTCTGTTAGAAGTTTTACAACCAGGTGATGCAGTGATGGTTGTTAAAGAATTTGTTCACTTAAAAGCTGATTTCGAAAGAAGTAGTGCAAGTTGTATTGTCTTTAAAATAGTCTTTAAAACAAAGAGTCGGTTCACAAAATAGGAAGTTGAAATTACTAGACACATCACCTCAGCGAGGATCCATGTTGAAAGAAAGATGGAACAAATTAAAACTTTTAGAATATTGCAAGGCATTATGCCACTGGCACTTGCTCTTATCGCAAATGACATATTTTTTTGTATGTGCAGCACTTACCACTCAGCTATGTTAAGGGCGTCCATACAAAAAAAGCGATATTTATCACGTAAAATGTTAGCCTTTGAACAATCTTGATATTCTATTCCAAACATTTGTTAAACAAAGTTATACAAATCAAATAATTTGTTATCGGATGAGCAATTTTTGAGTCTCTTGGGAATACCCTGTCACGTGATACTGCTAAAAATAGATGAACCAGGACTAATACGAAAAAATGCAAAGTGCAAGGGCATAACATAAACAAATATAGTTATTTCTGTTTCTAACTTGTAAAATGAACCTTCAAAATTTCGAAAAGTGCTGGGAGCTTAAATTATTCAAGGAGAGAACAATTATTAAATTCAATGTAAACAGTGTATGAACAGCAATTTACTGGGATTTCCCGCAATTAACGCTTATTTATATGAAATGCGTAGCGACTTCATACAGCTCCCAGCACTTTTTGATATAATAGGGATACAATGGTAAGACATGGAAATTTTCAATATATTTGATCAAGTGTATGCCCTTGCACTTCTGCATTTTATCTGACCCACTTCACTTTCAGCGTCATTTGCGTGAAATTCAAACGCAACACTGACTAAGATCATGATTTTAATTTTCATTCTTAAAATAATTTAACGCTGTGAATTTCACTAAAATAATGCTAAAATGTTGTTTCTGTTCACACCAATCATCATTATAAAATTGTTGAAATTGGAAAAACATAACTTCATCAGTTGCCTTTATTGGGGGGGGGGGGGGGGGGGGATGGGGGGAGGAGAGTGTGGGGGAGGGGAGTGTAAGTGTTGAGTTTGTAATTTACACATTTATGTTTCATAATAATTTATGTTACTATGCTGACGAATAAGTTCTTTTAATGTATAATCAGGTTTACTTGTAATCATAATTGATATTTTAGTACTAATTAAAGAAAGCAAGAAGAAACAATATATTAATATTATCAAGAATTTATTTTGATAATCACTTTACAAATACTATAGAGATTGCTTTTCTGTGACAAACTGTTCAACAAGACTAGTGTTTTCTGATTTTTAGTATTTTTCAGTCATAATGTGTAATTTATGGAAATTGAAAATTCTTCTTGCACACTAAATGTTCTTCTCTTCTGTCTTTTTGATATTAGGAGGTAGTCCAGTTGATAAGAAAACCAATACCTGAAATGATGAATATATATCAATTTCAAATTTCATTTCAATAGATATCAATGCAAATTATTATAATAGGTTACATTAGTATCATTATCAATATGATATTAAAAAACAACAAACTATGCATGAAGTTGAAGTTAGTGAGTAAAAGAAATATTCATATACATTTGTAGTACCTACTTTTCATCAACATCCCAAGAAGTGTTTTCAGTGGACCATCTACTGCCTAAGTAACCCTGAAAATGAATAATGTGTCATAATTAGCATTGCGCTATTGTGTTAAAGATAACATGAAAATGAAACATTACTCTATTATTGGGCATATTAATGGCGGTTTCAATTTCAGTGATATTACAACAGGCATAATCAAATGTTTATTTTTTAAAATGTGTGGAAATTCAGTTTGAACACACTTTAATTTTGTCTTAAATAAAACTAATTAGATCTTCTAAAAAGAAGGCTGAATAAAATAACACATTTCGATTTACTTAAACAAATTACAATCTTGTCTATAATCATTCCAGATCCTCATAGTAATCTTTGTAGTGCTAGCACATACAGTGTTTGGCCATGGACTTTTTATTGTGTACTTTGAACATGGAGGAAATGCGATCTAATATTATCGCGATATGAGACCAGTAAAAAGCTACAATGAGCCTCAACGCTCTCTATGATCAAAACTAGCGAAACGCAGAACGATTACTTTGCCTGACTGAGTCACCAAACTGATGTTTGAACACAATATTACATGAAAAACAAATGTAAACAAGTAAACAAAATCGAAGCCGAGGAATTTCACTTCTTTTCCGTTCCATCCAACAATATTAGGTAATATAAAACAATATCTAGGGGAAGTACAGATAAATCCTACCTTGTTCAGTTGAATCCTATGCCGATTTCTGTCCACGCTGGTTGTAAACGAGTTAAATTCCGAGATATATCACTGAAGTCCACATGTTTATTCTGATCACAGCTGCAAGCGCCGGTGTGACGTAGTCAACCTCGATACGTCATCAGACGACTTAGGAATTTCATGATTTCGCGAGATATAAAGAATAGTTTATGATTTTATTTCAGTACACCTTTCTTGAACCATTCAAACCCAATAATTAATCATATTCATTTTGGTAGATGTTTGTTAATTACCGAAATACCCATATCTCGTAAAATCTAATGAATAAGGGGCGGGGCTTATGCAAATTTTTCTAAATCACACGTGGTAGAATTCTTAGACCTTCCTTAACATAGCTGAGCAATGTTTTACCACCACTTGTCAGTCAGTGATAATCACACGTTCAAAGTATTTGTGTGGCTAACTCACAGAATAGGTTTTCTTAATTATATTTTTTTTTGTGAAATCATTATCATTGAAGAGTTTGGTGAAAGCGTATTGAAATTTATATATTTTATGGAAAGAACATATAAGGGTCATCAAATTTTTACTATACTGTAGTTTAGTATGCATATATCATACAAACAAGCATTGGGTTTTTTAAAACATTTTCAATTATGTATAATATATTCTGATGGCTTCATAATATAATTAACTGCTGTTATGGACAATATACTAACTCTTGTATATTTACTAATATCAAATTTTACACACTGCATTAAATCTATAACTGTTTAATGATTAAAAAACAAACATTAGTTAATTGTTTTAAGTGTGTTTATTTTTCAACTGTTGCATTGAAACATGGAATGACAAAATTTATGTAGAATGTTTATAATTTTTACAAAAGTGACTACCAAAACACAGCATTAAATGGGATTTAAATAACAGTCAGGTCTTGCAATGTATACAAAACAAGATGACACACCTTGTACTGACATACACACATTTGACCCTGAATTTGGATGTAATATCAATTGGATTTTATTGTTTGAATCTAGATAACAATAAAAATCTGGGGATTTGCAAGCTTCAAGTATAGTACTATTTCTCCACTTGAAGGAGCATTTGATTTCAATTAGATATGTATTTGTGTTTTTCTGTACTATACCATCAGGACTTGCTCCAAAAGCAATAAATGACTGGTGTAAGAACAAGCCACAGTTTCTTACCGATATTTTCTCTTTGCCGTAGAGTCTCATGTGTGCTTGATAACGCTTCTTAGCGATATTTTAATGTTTTAGCCCCCATTTTATTGCTGCTGTGGTTAATTGCTCATTATTCTCACCTTTGATTTTTTTTCAACCAATTTACCTGGGTTTGTGCTTTCTTTGCGTTTTAGTACGTCATGAAACAATGATGCAGTTATTCTGCCTTTTCGTGCTTCAAACCACAGCTTGTTGTCAGACAGCCCCCTTGCTGAGAATGTGAATGAATTCAACCTCATTACAGACGTCATTGGAAAGGGGCATTTGATTATCAGATGTAGTACAAGACTGAATAAATAAAAGACAGTTTTGAATTTCAATAAATTCATTTGATGCATATGTGATCGTATCTGAAGAAACTACTTCTTCGTGCCCTACATTCAGATCCCAACTGACTTCAATTTCATTATCAGGGGTATACAAAAGATGGTGAAAAACAGCATTTTTGTTTTGCAACCTTCTACATAAACTGTCGCGAAATGATTTGCAATCATTTTTCATTTCAATGACGTTAAGAGTTTGATCTACATCTTGTTTATATTTTTTAAAGTTCATCTGATCAATTGTTTTGCACTCTTTCGTTCTCTTGGAAGGTTTGTTCCAGGTGCACGGCTTTGATGTACAGGGCTTATTACTCTGGTTCTCGTACAATTCTTCTAAAGTGAACAGAAGACCGGCGATATGTGTGCAACCTTCTCCGAGGCTTTAAAAGAAAATATGTTTTTTTAAAGCCAAAAATAACTTTTGGTTTTTTTACTGAAATCACAAATTCTATAAAAACTTGTATTTATTAAAGCTAAACACACTCGTAAAAGTCCGCTTCTGATATTCCTCTTTCATTGCCGATATCCCTACAACCCCAAATAGATGAGGTCTCACCTGGGTGAACGTACACCTCAGACCGCAGTTTTTCTCGATCGCGATGAAGTTATCGTATTTTTTCACGCACTATTTCTAAGTTTTGAGAATACTTGAATGAAATATACAGAATAATGCATTATTTAAGAACAGAAAATGCACATACAAACAAGAAATAAATGTAAAAATATATGACCAAGAATGGGATACTACATGCAATTCGGCCGCGAGTTTTTAGGTATGCATTCGGGTGTAACGAAATTGAAGGGTTTATACCTGTGTGATGGTGCATTATTTATGAGTGGTGTTCAGCTCTGATAAATAGATTCACAATAAACTCTCGTTTGCATAATCTTTTAAAAAACTCTGGATCAACGTAGAATCAAATTATTGGTTTTGATTTATTGAATTGTCAAAATGTTATTATGAGAAACTGCGCGGGTATAATAAGGCAACTCTCAGCGATCAAATTTCTGATCGACATGACGTCACAATAAGCAGGATGATGTCATATTTTACTCAGAAACATGTCGATTTTTAACTTTATCTCTGGTTTAAATTATAAAAACTAAAATATCACCAGAAACTCTTCTAACTGAATATATCTTAGATTTCTCTAAATTACGTATACAATTATCATTGATGACGTCAGAAGCATGTCTAATAGAGAAGATCATGGGCGAGTTCGATCACAAACCACGGTCACTGCATTTCGACTAAACTAAGATCGAACTCATTTTAGTCGGTGGAAAATGAAACCGCGGTTAAACCAGCGGGAATACACTGGTCACGCTGGTTCAAAGATGGCGGAGAAAGGTGAGACCTGAGATTTTGCAGTAAAAAAAATCGATATAAAATGCTTAATCTTAAATTTGAAGATGTAAATTTTGGTTTCATTTGTGTATATTACACGTGCTCCCTTTTTTGTGGTATAATACAATTACCTATTGCAGTATTTCATAGAAATAAAAGATTATTTATCTTATGATGGGTACTTGTGAAAAAGTGGTCCGAAGCCAGTCATAAATTTTTACCAATAAGTCGCTCAGTAAAATTGGTATTATCGACTGACTTACTGATAACAATTCAGGTGCTTGTGGTATACCTTGTACAAGTATACATTAATTTTTTCACATGTACTTTAAGATGGCAGATTCAGTTGAAGAGCGTAGATCCCACTGGACGTGTTACATCTGCAAACGAAAGGCACCTATTCATTCCCTCGATTCTTTGGAGACTCAGGAAAAGTCTAAGAAGACTGAAATATTTGTTGATGGTAATTACAGGTATGGCTATGCATATCATTATTAGTGACATAAGTGAATTTTCATTTTAAAAAATTATTGTTAGACTTCTTTCTTTAGAAGACGCTTAAGAGTAAATCTGTAATACTCTTTAATGTTATTATTCAAAAAGTAACAAGTGTTTTTTCAATGCTAAGTAATGAGAAAATTCACGCATCTCATTCTTTTTTATTAGGATTTATTTGCGGTGTCCATATTGTAAAGACTGCTTCCATGCACAGTGTGCTTTCTATGAGCTAGAACTGATTCTAACCAAAGAACTAACAGATACTATTTGTGAGAAGTGTGCAACAAAACAAGGTATACATTTACGATAGAAAATGATTTTATAACTGGTCGTCACTGTATGCAAACTGTTTTAGATTTTTTTGTACTTAGAATGAACACAGTTTTCTTGTATTCCAGATTAGAATGTCTACAGATCAGAGAACTCTTGTTCTGAGGAATAGTGATGGAAGTGAAAAGCGGGTGCGGTGCCAGACAGAAGTTTTTAACATGCTGCTCTCAAAGGAGACAGGTACATGAAATAATAGTTGGTTGGTACATATATAACAATAAATCTAAAAAGTTAGATTTTAAGCAGTAATAGTATCATGTTGGCCTCGTTATTGTTTTGTAGTAGATCAAAGTCAGTTAGGTATTCTTCACAGCCATTAAAAACACCTGCATTTAACTTGAATATTAATTTTTTCCCCCCAGATCCATCAGTCAAAAGCTTAGTTCTACAGTCTCTTCTGAATGAAGAAAAGTCGGATCTGCCATCCAGCTTTAGTAGATCAGATGACCAGCATTCAGCATCATCTGACACTTCATCATTCACTTCAGCATCATCGTCTAGATCGGAATCCCCTATTACTTGTGAAAATACCAGCAACACACACGTTTGGAAGGCAGAAGAAGAAGATGTTTTGGTAAATCTCAGGCATGAGAAAAATGAGAAGTTTTTAAAATCCAAAAACCATTCCATGTTGTGGAAAGACATTACTGCCCAACTTAAAGATACTCTCCACTGTATTGTTACCCCTAATCAGGCAATGAACAAGTATTACAGTCTGAAAAAACGCTGGAAAGAAGTTGTTGATGCCCCAACTGGAACTGAAAGGAAATATTTTCGACAGAAAGAGCAGTTTGATGAAATATATGGTACAAGAGAAAGTACAAAACCCACCATCACGTTAGACACTTTGGAAAAAAACCCTGAAAGACAAGGGCCTAAACAGTCTTCAGAGCAACCTAAAAGGAATAAAGGTACAGCGAAAAGACGTTCAGATGTGCTGGAAGTACTAGAAAGACATAACAAACAATTCAATGACAAAATGGAGCAGATGCACACAGATAAAATGGCAAGACTAGACAGACTTTTAAATCTTTATGAAAGAGAAATTGAAGCAAAAGAAAGCTGCAATAAGTAAATGTTTTTCGATATCGTTTTCATTAGACTAGTGCACATTTTACTGAAACTAAACATTTAGAAAATTTTATTTGAACACTAAGTAAAGTGGCAAGTGACCTAAGTGATGAAAGCAGTAAAGAACTGTTTTCAAGTTTGAATGTTATTTGAAAAAAACCTGAATAATGTTAACCATTTAACATTGGTTTTCAGCATTTCCAGACTTCCCAAATGTCTTTTTTGAATGCAATGTTGTACTCTATTTTCTTTTTTGGACAAACATATTGTTGGTCGTATACTTCGGTTTAATTAATAATCTTTTTTTATGGAAGAAAACATCATTACACAAAGGTTTCAATTTTCTTCTAAATGTAGATTATCTGTTGTGTAGTTACACGTATTTCGTACTTTTGGTCTTAGATATGCATTTAAGAGACATAATTATATGTAATTTTATGTAATACACGAACTAGTTGATGCATGTCTGCATATAGTTTATGAATTATTATTTATAAGCTGTTCAGCAACAACGCTTCTATAAAGTTTATCAGCTTGAAACAAAACAAAGCTGCAATAAATAAATGATTTTTCAATATTTTTTTCTTAAGTGCACATTTAACTAAAACTAAACATTTAGAAAATTTCATTTGAACACTTAAGTAAAGTAACAAGTTGATGTGCGGACATTGATATTGTGATAATTAAGCTGTTATGTGTTTTTCTTGTGTTACAGATTACTTTATATTGTGCCAAATAGCAATATGTTGAAGTTTTGTTATTTATTTTATAAATAAAATGTTAAATTTATTAATCTGTTAATTTTTTTTTTATCCTGAAGACATAGCACAAAAATAATGTTTTCTTTAATATTAAAGTAAATACAAATGAGTAGTCAAGATTTTTTTCTTGTTGATGGTCGTAACTTTTATTGCATTTGACACAAATTATATTAAAATTTCAATTTGTTTTATATTGTTCTACAACATACCATACAAAATGATCACTTGCAAATTGCAAATGAAAAAAAAATTCAATACAATTATTCAGCCATTTAAGTTATCAGTTTAAGCTATTGACAAGCTGCAATCTCCTCACAATGCCATTGTGTCCATTTTGGTAAATGTTATCACACTGGCAGTCATTTGGATCTTGTAATTGTTCTTCCATGATGTAATCTTCAACTTCATCATCATTAAAGATGCACATGTTGTGTAATATGCAGGCAGCCAAAATCATTTGGCAAATTTCTGTGGAGCTGTGTAACGGAATGTCCTGCAGTCGACGAAACCGTCCTTTTAAATGGCCAAAAGCACGTTCGACAGCTTGTCGTGCACTTGACAGTCTTTTGTTGAAACGGACTTGCTGTGGGGTAAGATTTCCCAAGTTTTTAAACGGGGTTATTAACCAGTTCCTGAGAGGATATGCACTGTCAGCGAGAATATAGTGATCAACGAGAACAAGGTTTCCTGCCTCAGCCTCTGTGTATAAGGTGGAATTTCTCAAAACGCGCGCATCATGGACACACCCTGGCCACCCAGCATAAATATTTGTAAATTTCATCTGGTGATCTACTACTGCCTGCAAAATATATTACATGTATATACATGTTATCAAGAAAATGTATGCAAAGGTGTGGAAAGCATGTTTTTTTACTGCTCTTTAAAAAAAATATCTTCATTTTAATAAGCATGGAGTTTATTTTAACATATACACCTTAAATTAATGTTTTTAGGTAATTTGTTTGAAAAATCACGAAAATATTTAATGATAAGTTAGATAGATATACATTGTACAACCATATATAAATACATGATGTGTATAGGATTATCAAAATGATGTCAAAAGATGAAAATGTGGTAATGGGATAAAACAATGGTACCATGATAATACCCAAGTAATTACTTTTTGCCAAGTTTAAGTTAACGCAAAGTTATGACATCAAAACATTTATACAAGCAAGATACTTTTACATTTGCTACTTACCTGTACTTGAATGGACGGAAATCCTTTTCTGTTATAAAAATCCCTTTCACCATTGAGAGCTGATGATAGTCTTATGTGCGTTCCATCAAGGAATCCAACTACCCCTCGAAGTCCACATATGTTCTCAACTTCTCGAGAGATTTCTTTTTGTCGCTCAGCATTTGGCCAGCAAATCACCTTTAAATAGAACCATTAATTACATAAAGTATACAATCAATATAAATTGCAGGTTCTTGACATTTGAAATCAATAATTGAAAATCTATACCCATTCATTGAATACATGTGTGATATAAACGTATTATTATTTGATAGAATAAGTAAAACACTTATGATGTATATTATGCCTTGTTAAAATATATGCAACAAACATTTGTGCTGATCTATTTAATGTGTAGCACACAGCAGCTGCTGTTTATCCTTTAGTATATCATATAAAATTCGAATTTACTTATCACACATACCTTTATGCTCATAGGCGTCAGAACCCGGGGGGGGGGGGGGGGGGGGGGGGGGCTAGGGGGGATAAGTTATACAACATAACCAAAGACCGTTTTTTAAATATCTTTTTGCTTGTCATTATTTTTTGATATTTTGATAAGTCTACCCCCCCCCCACCCCCCCCCCCCCCCCCCCCCCACTTTCAATTGCTTCCGACGCCACTGATAAGCAAGAATATTTTTTAAATTTAAGTGAACTACTTACCCTTGGTTTTAACTCTTGAAGTGCATCCAACACTCTCATTACAACTGCATGAACTGTTGATTTTGACAAGTTGAAAATATGAGCTAACTCTCTCATTGACGACATATTTGACAGGTACCACAGACAAACAAGGAGTTGTTGTGGAGGTTCTATGGCGTTGTATGGCCCATATCCATTTAAAAGTAAACTTCCATATATTTCCCGAAGAATAATTTCAAACAGGTTTCTACTAACACGATAGTGTACACGAAAGTCATCAATGTTTTGTGGAAGTCCAAATTCGGTAAACACTGTTTCCATATAGCTAGTAATTTTTGGGGTCCATTCTCTCTTCCTTAAAGACCAATATCTATCCGTTTGATGACGAGCAAAGAAATAAAAGTAATCGTCTTCTTCTTGTAAAAACTCCAAAAGAGGTATTTTCACTTTAAGGATCGAAGAAATTTCGGCCATGTTTACAAACCAAAGTGAAACTAAACTCAGTTCGATCACGGACATGCGCAATAGCACTTACCATACTAACCATTAGTTGGTGATCGAACTCGCCCCATGTCGGAAGACAAATCATCGGAATGCAGTGTAAACAATGCCGAAATAAGACGTATTTAATGCATATATCTAAGATTTAAATGAGTTTCAGTTCGGATATAATCGGGATAATACAGGCATGGATACTTTGTTTAAACAGCGAGTGTTATAAGGTAAGCAGATCGACATTTATATGGCTTTTCCAGTCTTTCCTCTGTCAGTGTGTACAAAAAAGGCAAAAGTGTAACACTAACCCGGATATCATAAAAGATGACTTTGGTAAATATCAACAGTATATGACCTAAACTACATGAAAAGTGCTGCTAGAATCCTGTGCTTCGTTGTTTTAAATGAAATATACGTAGTATTTTCAATGAAATTATAGAAGTTGAGAGGGTTTCCGATAAATATATTTATGTTATGCGATCAACAAAAGGATTCTAGCAGCAGTACTAATAAACATGAACTAATTGCCTATCGAATAATTGTAGCAGACATACAAATGAACTTTGGGGTAGTGTTACACTTTTTGATTTTTTGTTAAGGTACAAAAGTGATCTATTTTTAACTATCACGTACGTGATATCAGGGCACGGCAGCTTCAAAGATCGAGTCGATTCCGAAGTAGAAAAATAATATTTTGGTGAATATATTCACTTGGTATTAATATTCCGCACTGTATTCTTATACATAAACAGTTTTTAAATTGATCATAATTTTGACGGTCATTAAACTCGGAGTTACCTTAACCTACCCGCGTGAATGCCGTATTTAATCACCCTGCTGGACATGTACAACTGGCTGAGTGGATAACCATTGGTGACTCTTTGCAAACAACTACCCACTGTGTGTAAATTTCTTTTTTCAATGATGCATGGCATTTTGACCGAATGTAACAAAAACGGTGTTCGTCTGTTATTTTATTTGCAATAGTTTTATGAATATATTTTTCCTTGCAAAACTTAAGTTCCTGTATGTACTGTCGATAGCAAGCCATTTTCTGGCGATCGCACGTTCGGTTACTATTTCTTATAAAATAATTTTCGATATCTTTCTGAGTAACAGGCGGGTTTATTTTTTCTGAAAAGTTACTTGACCATCAATCCGTAAGTTCTGCAAAAGACGGTATTGAAGAACAATCCCCAAACGATGCCTCCGTGGGCGTTTCACTCGCATTGTTTATAATTTAATTGTGTTGTTATTGATTGTGATCAAATGCTCTCCTTGCAAATTCTTGTTTTGAGCCACTGATTTATAAGTTGTCGGATTTAAGATAACTTTTGATTTCTTCCTTTTTGAAATTCAAAATATCCTCAAAGGTTGTTAAAGACGATAAATTCATGTCAAAATTTTGTATGTTCCAGCACTGATAACTTCGATTTACCGGAAGTGATCTATACCTGCTATCTACTAGGAGTAGATAGCTCTAAAAGTAACGATAACTCTGTTTTATGGGAAGACCGAATAGGTAAATCTTAAGTTATTCACGCATGTGTTTTCAGCTGTACTGTCTCTTTAAAACAAAGCTTTTAAACTGCCGATT
This sequence comes from Magallana angulata, assembly GCF_025612915.1. Classification (NCBI taxonomy): domain Eukaryota; kingdom Metazoa; phylum Mollusca; class Bivalvia; order Ostreida; family Ostreidae; genus Magallana; species Magallana angulata. Next base: position 34,081,828 of record NC_069115.1, read on the forward strand.
ATTTGATACTGGTTTTTAATATGAATGAATCCTGTACGTATAGCATTAACGGCAGCATCTATGTAAAGGAAACATGCGGTTTTATACTGGTTTGATATAATTCACTTTTAACGTTTTAAAAGATACATTCCCTATAATAACTATCTACAGGAATGCAGATCGTGACGTCAAAGATAATTATGACGTCATATCGTAATAATTTAATTCTGGTTGTAACACGCTTTCTGATTGGTTAAAAAATTTATTTTATGAATGCGACTACTCGCAGCTATCGACCTACCCTGTACGCGCATGCGCGGAATACGAAACCTTCCGAGGATCACTCGGAATCTTCCTGTAAAATTATGCGCATGCGCACTTACACTTTCACTTTACTTAAACCTAAATCTCCACACGTGTCTGCAAAATTCTTTTATTTCAGCAAACGTAAGTAAATTTATTAATCATATTAATTTTCAAACAAATTATTCGCAAACTCTTATGCTTTAAATGCGTTATTCTGCATACAATATTATAAAGTTCATACATGTTTACTTAGATAAATGAGAATATATCATGCAAGGGCATCGTCGCCGCTTAGACCCTCCTGCTCCATTTTACACACCCCCCCCCCCACCCCCACCCCACACACACACACACACCCACACAGTTAACAGATTGATATTTTTTGATATAATGAGCAAGACATTTGAACATTATTGATTGCATTAATGTTACATACTACATGTATGTTAAATGAGTTACAATAAGTTCTATTTAATTTTCATTTTTGGATTTCATAGCATGGCATCCCCAGTAAACAAAGAGTTGAAGGTCAAGGGTGTGTGTTATGACTATCTTAACACTGCGGAATGTGCTAGGATGGACTGCAAGTTCACGCACATACCTCCGACTGTACCATATATGGATAGTCATTGTCATCTGGACCTGATGATGACCTGGAAGCCCAAGTTGTCCTTTTCCGACATTCCTCAGGTAATGAATCGGGATTAAAAATAAGGTACAAGTGATATTTTTCAAAGCAGACAGTGATTTTATTTTATCATACTTTATTTTAACATTTTGTATCCTTAACTTTATAACCATCCTTTTGTCTGTAGACAGTTAATATATTTTGTAGCTTAAATAAGTTTTTTCACTTCTATATAATGGCTATTGATATGTTACAAAAACGTTTGCCAAAATAAAAATATTGCTTCCCAAACATAATGTTTAAAATCTTAAAAATTCATCACTTTATGTTTGAAATCTTATTATAAAAATTCATTACTATTGGTCATTCATGAGAATATTTAATATTTCCTCAAATGTGTTACAAATATACAAAAATAATCATCATATAAGCTATGATATGTGATTGTATGTAAAATTATAATGATGTAATATTGTACAGGTTCCACACTTTAAGGGAGCCATCTCCAATTTTTGCTTTCCAAAAGCATGGAGATTAATGGATGAACTTGCACATCCCAAGGTATGGTTTACCATTGGGGTTCATCCAAAAGATGCTCCCTTATTCGATTCTCATCAGCTTGAGTTGGCATCACTGAAACCTAAAGTAGTGGCCATTGGGGAGTGCGGATTGGACTACTTTCATGGGCACACCAAAAGGCTGAGGGTCTTACAGAAGGGGGTATTTGACAAGCAGGCCACCCTAGCCCATGATGCAGGTAAGCCTCTAGTGATACACTGCCGGGATGCTGAGCGTGATGCCTTTGAAATTGCTCGGAAATGCTTGTCTAGCAATCACAAGATTCATCTGCAGTGTAGATGACACGTGGATGTGGATGAACCATTTCCCCAATTTAAAGGTTGGTTTTACAAACCTTGTCACGTGGGAGAAGAGTCGAGTAAAGAATGCTGTGTCAGCTGTCAAATCTGCACCCCTTGTGTCAAGCAAAATCCTTTTGGAAACAGATGCGCCTCACTTTGTGCCAGCAAATCTGGATGTAAGGGGTGTAGGTATGGAGCACATGGCATCCTCTACTGGAAAATTTTCCCATCCTGGCCACGCACTCAATGTTGCCAAAAGGATAGCTGACTTAAAGTCAGTTAAAATCGGAGATGTCATGACTGTCACCACTGAAAATTGTAAATTTATTTACAATTTACAGTGAGGATATTTTTGATATCTCTGTCTTTCTGATTACATTTACGTTTGCTGTCTGTCTTTTGATGATTCATTTTTCAAGTTCTCATTCTGATATGTATACTATGTTTTAAATACCATACTTGTACATGTATTATTTGTTTTAAATAATACCCACATTAAGACCTTACTCCATTAACCCTTCCCTGCTGATCAATCTTATTAGGAAGATGTTCCATGATTCAAAAGTAAATCAGTGTGATTTTTTTTATTTCTATAGCTATCTAAGGTAGAAACTGACTGAGTCTTTATAACTCTCAAACCTGTGAATATAAGATTACCACCATGTTAAAGCATATCATATAAGGTACATCAATATTTTTTAGTAAGTTAATATGTCATATAATTGTTAGATTGCGGTTATTAAAATGTTGAGTTACTCTTGTGTGGCTAATGGCTATAGAGGTCTATGGGCCTATGGTTTCAATATTTATCAAACATTGAGTGCATGAACACCACAAATGGGCCTTAAAGGTATACCTTCAATTTCAGCATAATAAAGAAAGTTCAGTATATTTTTATCAGACTGGAATTAAGCAAAAATATTAAGTGGCTATTATAAGGGGGTAAAATTTGATGTCCTATTCTGACTACACATATTCAATTTTTTCAAAAGATATTCAATTTTTTCAAAAGAAATGAATACTCGGCTTTTATTGTTTGATGTTTGAAAAATATTCACTCATAAGGAGGGTTGGGGGTTCAAGAGTCAGATGAATCTTGGATTATTTATACCTTAGCTCCAGGGGCCAACATTTTTGGTTATAAGAGACCTGCAGGCCTTTTATGGTCAATCTTTCATTATATTCACAGTTTCATTTATAACGCACAAAAAATCCATACAGCTTATTTCTAAAAGTATACAATGTACAGGATATTAAAGTAGATTTTGTAAAATAGAACATACATTTAATTCAATATTGCCAAGGGGCGATTTACCATATAGTTTTCAAGATGAAGTTTTGAATTGTTAATGGGTTAAATAAAATATATTGATTTTAGTTTCTGTCAAATACCATATCTTATTCAGAGCTTTACCCTAATATATAAATAATGCACATACTTAATTACATCATGTATTGTAAAGTATCATATTAGCATTCTGTTCATATTTGTGTTAATGTAAGCAGATTTATCTGTACAAGACTTGTTTTTGAATTAATATAATGAAACTTGGGAAACGGATTGCTGAATAACTTCATAAAATGCTGTTAAAGTTACAGGTCAAGAGCACATTATTCTTAGCTGGAAAGAAATAGTACTGAGGCTGATCTACTTAAAACACATGTTGTTGTGATTTTTGTTTTAATCATTTATCAAGACATCCTGACTACTTAATTTCCTATTACAGACACTTCAATAAAATGTAATGTATAGTTAGTGTATCACTATTGTCATCCACACACCCTTCCTTTCTTCTCATGATTTAACCAAAAGATAACATTTTTGATCAATCATGTTGTTATCTCCTTTGTGGGCGGCATGGCTGGACAAATATGTTATTTTCTGATGTTAACTTCCCGGCATCTCTAGTGAATACTTATTCTCATTGTCATCACATGTACTTTTCTCAAGAATAACATTTTTGATGAATCATGTTGTTATCTCCTATGTGGGCGGCATGGTTGGACAAATATGTTTATCTCTGATGTAAACTTTATATGATTTTGATACAAATTTATTCTTAATACATGTATGCAACTTTATCATTTCAGGTTACCATATTACCAATTTGTCAAGAAGTTTAAAATGCATCCTATTATTTTCAAACCTTGCATCACTTATTCGTGGTCATTTCTGGTTATCGGTAATCATGTTTTGTGGGATTAAAATACATATTGCGGTACTTTATATTTACATGTACTGAAACGTAAAATAAAAACTAAACTTTCTTTAATGGACACAGTACTGTTATATATAAAATAAAGGAATTTCATTATTTGGCATATACTTAAATGACACAGTACAAGTTGTCAATATCTTTAGTTACCTTTTTAGTTCATATTGCAAAGGACTATGTGCAGTATCGTCGAATATCTGCCCCCGATTTTAACCAATTTTTAAAAAGTATCGTATAAAAATAAAATCTTCACAAATCATTGTATAGAGGATACCTATAACTTTAAAAATGATTTTAGTCATCATTGCTCATTCGCTGTGTATCTATAACGTCACCTAAATGGCCAAATTCCCGCAAATTTGCAATCAAATGAAAATATTCTCATTTTTATTCTATATTATGCATTCGGAAGTATAGAGCGCAGGTCTGCTCAAGTGCGATTTTAACATATATTTTTCTTCAGATTGTTATACACATCATACTAAAATATGGTACTTGAGCAAGCCTGCGCTCGACGTTTCCCAGTCGAAAAACCATCGGAAAACACCCATATTTCGCTACAAAACATCAATTTATCAAAATAATGCAATCTTCATGACGTCATTTCTACATTATGACGTCACTTTGGTGATAACCTTTAACACCTTTATTTCCAATATGATTTTAACTATCTTTCACCTTATTTTTAAAGCTCTTTCTAAAACTTTGATTTTGGGGGCAAAAAATGCATAAAACCGCACATAGTCCTTTTTTTTCTTTTGTTCTGAAACATTTATATTTAGTTTTACCATAACAAACTAATAAATGTAAACATACTGACAAGGTCATATATACTTACTGCATTACCTCAAGCTTCCTAATCCCATGAGAGGATATTTTTATCATAAAAAGAAATGGATGCCATTAATTATTAAAATTTAATGCCCAACTGGTTTATATAGCATTAAATTTTAACAATCTTAAGGGATTTACTCTAAAATTTACAAAAAAAAGTAAAATTTGTAAAACTTTCGAATTGAAGGATGATTAATAATACAAGAAATATTTTTGGGATGATTGATTAAGAATGTTTTTAGACTATTTTTAGATACACATGTATAACATTTCAAATAGATCTAGTATGCATATTTGATTCTTAAAAAAGCTCTTAAGTGAATTGCACATACGTTTATTAAGTATAAAATAAAAAGTGTCCCGGAAACAACAAATTTTTGCATCATTCTGTAAGCATTTAATGTTCCATTCAACAAAAAATTATATGTGCATTCATCAATTTTTGAATTCTGAAATAGAAAGATTGTTCTCTTTTTAAAAATGTATTATTTTAAACATGTTATACATTAATTTAATCTTTTTGTATGTGAAATAATACAAAGTTTTTACTTTATTTTGAAACACTTCCTCCCTTAAATTTCCCATATTCCCTTTTTTGGAAAAAAAACCTTGTCATTTTTGCTACACAGATATCAATTTCATCGAAGGTATTTTTATTTATCATTAACTAAAGATTTATTTTTCATTATGTTTACTTCTTTTCGGCTTTATTTGGGTTTTTTTCATAAACTGCAGAAATTATGCAGTGCAAAATTCTAAATTATGGTGCCTCCAAAGACAGGGTCCATGTTCCCGGCACTGGATACACAAACATACAGGTGTATTGTTGTGTAACTGATGGTCCTCTGTATTTTTCAGTAATTGGATAGTCAAACCTCCATTTTTATATCTTGAATATTCTTATTGAGCTTCTTCTTGTCATCATCTGATTTCAAAAATTAATATGCCTGTAGATAATAAAAAGTTTGACCATAAAGAGAAAAAAAATGAAGATCTTGTGAAATGTTTCTCTGTCCTTAATAGTAATTTAGTAAAACAGTATACCCGTGATTACACATATGTTACTTGTATTTGTCATCCTGCATTTGCTCACCTCCCTGGGCCTCATCAGTCAGGAAAGAGATCAGCAAATGCAACTTAATTACTCAATTTGATTCTCCTGATACCTTCCTGGTGTTTAAAAAGGAATATTAATGTTGATAATTATAATTTTGAATGATACCTAATACCGGTAGATTTATTTATTTTTGAAAAATAAAGTTTACCTTTGCCAAATGTATAAATTAAGTTTAACAGTAATACATAGTACCACCAGAAGGTTTCGGCCCATATATGAAATCATTCTAAGGAAAAAACCTGAAATATAAATAACAATATATAATCAGCCAGTAAAAGTAAAAAAAAAAAAAACAAGAAAAAAATTAAACTAGATAACAGAATTCTATAAGTGATTCTGGTAACCATAACATTTAATTTAAGAAATATCTAATAGGTTATTTGATTTTTCAAATTTAACACTAGTCAATGTTACTAGATTCTTTAATTGTAAATTTGTTATAAAAAATGTTGTGATAAATGTTATCAATATTTTAATAACTACCTAGCTCTTTGTTAAATAATTAACAATATAAACAGAAACAGAGAGTTAGTAAAAACTTATAACAAATAAAAACTAACTTTGGAGAATATAATTACAAAACCAACATTATAACTGTAATAACATAACAAACAATGGAAATCACTACTCAGTGGATCAGATAAAATAGTCCGTCTGAACAAAGGGTAATGCCTATGAAGTCTTGGTCCACCTTCCATACCTTGCCGCCCACAAAGGAGATAACAGCAAAGTCTGGAGTTGACCACATGTCCGTCTGAACAAAAGGGTAATGCCTATCAAGTCTTGGTCCACCTTCCATACCTTGCCGCCCACAAAGGAGATAACAACAAAGTCTGGAGGTGACCACAAGTTTGTCTGAACAAAAGGGTAATGCCTATCAAGTCTTGGTCCACCTTCCATACCTTGCCGCCCACAAAGGAGATAACAACAAAGTCTGGAGGTGACCACATGACCGTCTGAACAAAAGGGTAATGCCTATCAAGTCTTGGTCCACCTTCCATACCTTGCCGCCCACAAAGGAGATAACAACAAAGTCTGGAGGTGACCACATGACCGTCTGAACAAAAGGGTAATGCCTATCAAGTCTTGGTCCACCTTCCACACCTTGCCGCCCACAAAGGAGATAACAACAAAGTCTGGAGGTGACCACAATTTTGTCTGAACAAAAGGGTAATGCCTATCAAGTCTTGGTCCACCTTCCACACCTTGCCGCCCACAAAGGAGATAACAACAAAGTCTGGAGGTGACCATAAGTCCGTCTGAGCACAAGGAAATCTATAAACTTGAACTCAAGGATCTTCATTGTCTGAATTTTTATTACCAGGCACAAACACAATTTCCTGTTTTTTCCCATTGTGAACAATAGTTATTCTTCTCCCATACAATGACGGTGGTACTCTGTATGAGGAGGTTAAACTGTTAGGCTGAAAAACATTGATCAATGGTTCTGAAGTTCGTACTGGGAGTGTTAATGTTGGATGTGTTTGCCTTTCAAGTCATCTGCTACGGATGGCTGTGGGTTTGGAACAGGACTGATATTTTCCTTGTCCTGTTGGAAATTATTCAAAAGTTTTTTTTGTTCAATTTCTGACGGTTTACGTAAAACTGTTTTACATTTTCTACCAGGTTTTTTTGAAGTAGACCTAAACCTAGGCTGTTTGATATTATTTGCATTTGAAGAAATCTTTTCAGATTGTGAAACTTTTTTCGAATGATTGAGAAATTTTTCTGCACCCTTCATTACCTGAAATTATATGGTTTAAAGCCAAAAGAATATTATCAAGTCTATGGTCTTGCACTGCATTGTTATTTTGAACTTGTTCTGCTATTACTTTTAATTTTTCTTGAATTTCATTAACTTTGGCCTGTTTGGATTGCGCATTGTTGGAACCACATGTACCTGTATTATTTGATTTAACATCTTTGTCAAAATTCCGTACCATACTAATCACATGATCCTGTTTACTTTCCGTATGTTTGTTTATACCACAAAAAACCTTGTGAGTATGTTTACAGAGATTACCTTGCACAAAGTCCGGACAACTGCATGTTAAAAGGTGACGACATAAGTTGACAGAGGGGATTTTTTTGCATTTGATAAAACAATGTGTTTCAGGACAGGTCTGATGATGAATGGTTATTATTGTTTGAAGCTATAATAAATGTGTTTTCATTTACCTGGGAAACAGCCGAATCATCAATACTTAAACTATTTTCGTGTCGGTCAGTTACCTTTACATCTTCATTCGATGGTTAATTGTATGTCTTTTTTGTGAAGTGCTTAAAAAACAAATTGTTCTCAATGTGCAAAAGTGTTTCCAAGAGAACATCAATTCTACGATTTCGTTTTCCATCTAAATATATATTTTTTAATTGGTTGTGAAAACTTTCTAAAAACATGTTGGTATTCACATTGCAGTATTCACCAGTCCTGTAACACATTGCCCATTTCTCTTTCCTACACAGATAGAAATCTTCAAAATATTTTTAAAAAGGTGGACTAACATCACGTAGTTTTGAAACTAATGCCATGACATACTGATTGAATTCATTCTCTGATTTGGCTTGTAGAGCAGCACATAAAAGAAAGTAAATTTCTGTCTGGTGTTGACTGTCCTTTATGTGTTGCTGGATTCGTCTTCGCCAGTTTCTGTGAACATGCCAAATGCAGAGATACTGTTTCAAGTCAGTGCCATAAACATGTTGTGCTGCATTCCACCCAGAATTATCATCATCAGTCATTATAATTTTCACATTTGTTTTTGGAGATCTTTTCTTAACAGCATTAAGAAAAACTGATATTGCATTTTCATCTTCCTTATTTGAAATACAAAAAGCAACTGGATAACCATTTCTAAACTCATCTGGAACCAAAAGTGTTATTAACTTGAAGGAATAGATGTTGGTTTTGTGGGTGGAATCCATACACAGAATGACTGGAGCAAATTTTTCATACATTTCCATTTGTTGCCGTGTCATAATACCTAACATAAATTCCCCTTTGTCGAGACCAGATGTTTGGTCAGCAACGTCTTGCTATTTATAAATCAAAATAGGGTCAAATTTTTCTTTTCTTAATGATTCAACACGTAAAAATGTCGATGTGGCATCATCACTATGCTGAATTACTGATGGATCAACTATCTTCTTCTTGATATTGTTTATAGTTTTCCTGTCAATTAGATGGTAGTGTCTTATATTTGTCATGTCGTCTCTTTTGTCCCTTACACAAAAGTTTTCTCGAATTTTATCCAGAATGTTGTTGATTGGAATTTTAAGAGCCAACATAGTACTTATCTCAGATTTTATACTTTCCGGTATTGGTAGAAATTTACTTTGTTCAAATCCTAAAGAATGAGATTTTATAAATTTAACTTTTACAGTACCATCTTTTCGAATAACAACAGACATTCTAGATAAACAAATAGCGTCTAATTTGCAGGAACCCTTTTTGTTTTCACGTCGTTTGTTTTCCTTACTCTGTCTAGTCTGAATTGACCGTTTCTTACCATCCCTGTGGCAAACAAGAATGAAATTTTGACTTCCATCTTTATTGGCTTTGATGGATCTATGCATAACATATCGTGTATTTTGTTTCAATGATTCCTCCTCTTTGTACTTTTGAAAAGCATCAATATTTTCAAATTATAAATTTTGAATGTCAATATCAGCATTATGCACAGTAATCAGATGATTAACTAATGAATCAATGTAAAAAAATTTCAAGTTGCATGAAGGAACCATACAAGATACACGATTTCCATTTTCTTTACCATGAACATTTTTCTGATGTTTTAACAAAGTTGATCTGTCAAAAAATTTTTTTTTACAGTGAACACATTGTTTTTTATTTGCAGGCTTTATATCAGACTCTTCTCGTTTCCCATAGGAATGGTGCTCCTTGATGTAACTGTCAGTTTGTCTGGTCTTTGAATTTAGTATGTTGTTTAAGTCAAATTGTCTGGTACAACTATTTTCTTTCCAAATGAATTTACTTTTTGTGAAAGTTGAATTTTGGAAGTCTTGTTTACTACTTTTGTATATAATTGGATTTTCAGATACAGTTTCATAATGCCCTCCCCCTCCTCTTGTCCATACTAAATGAATTTGAGATTCGGAATTACGAAAATTATGTTCAAGAGTCACTACATTTGGATTTTCATCATCACCACCAACAGTTACCAGAATGTTTATGTTGAAAAGCCGAGACAGAGCTAAAATACTTTCTTGACCTGCAAAAGTGCCTAATTGTCTTAATTGATTTAGTTCTCTTTGTATTTCAAACTCATTCATTGGTAAATTATTGTTGTCATTCGGAAAATACATACGAAAATGATCCAAATTTTGTTCAATTTCATTAACTGCTGAGAGTCTTAATTCAAGGTGGTGATCCTGATTTCCATAAAGAGCATTACTTATAGCCCTAAATAAACAATTCCCATCCCCAATAATTGGCTGTCTATATAAACCATATTGTATGAGATAGTCATTTTGTCTGATGATTTCCATTTCAAACTGATCCACCACAAGCAATTGTGCCTCATTGTTGAGAACGCTACCAAATAAATCATTAACCTGGTCTTTGGTCTGTAAATCATGGATACAGATACTAAAGTTAGTATGCTTTTAAATAATTACAATTAGTACAAATTCATCTTATTGGTAGTGATGGGAATTGAACCCATGTCATGGACTGCCAATACACTACCTATCCAGGGATTAATGTTTAGTCAAAGTAAATAGTAATTAAAGTCATAGGATACACAATATCGAAGAATGCACATTAATTAATTTAATTCTTTTGGTGTTTTTTTTAATTTAAATCATTTAGGTCTAAAGTAAATATCCAAATATTTTTTGATACTTCAATTATTCCTGTTTATTTTTTCAATGAATTCAAATCAAAAATCATAATAAAAAAATTAAGTTTATAAGTTAAATAAGAGTAGCTTTGGTTTTTTGATGTGGTGAATCTTTGGTGTAGTATTTGACATTTTTGACAAATTCCTTTTGAGTATCCCATGTCTTTGATTTGTTAGACATTAATCCATCACCAAATGTATACATGTGCATATGCAAATAAATGTATTACATGTATTAGTTACATATGTGCATGTTTATATGTGCATGGTCAGTAAATTCCATATGGGGCTCGAGACTGTTAACCAATAATTTCCATACAAATTAGCAGGAGGTATTCTGGTAAGATAGAACATAGTTGTATCTATTACCTTGCTGTGTTTTGAATAATGTTTGAAATAAATTAAATGCAAAGTCTAACATGATTCTCTAACACATTTTTTATCAGTAGTTATTAAAGGAAAAAACATTGACAAGAATACCATGAATACTGTGGGTATGCATTTGGACAATTTTTAATTTAGTTCAGGAAGTACCAGTATTAAGTAATTAGTAATTTAAAAAACTCAATAACCTATTAATACTTTATACGGAGGTAGTAATTTCAATTAACTGAAATCCCTTTAAAGTCGTATGGGACATGTCCATTCATTCATTTATTTTTTTCCTCCCTTAGGAGATTTTAATTTAATTTAATTCTGGTTTTAACGCACTTTCTGATTGGCTAAAAAATTATTTTATATTGTATAAAGAAAGTTGCCTACGTCATAGTAAGACTAACGTCTTCGCGGTTTATAAAGCGTATATGGTATAAAACAAATAAATATTGAATTCATTCCTTAAGTGTACTTATATAAGTAGTTTCTTTTCATATAGTGTCACCTAACAGCGTAGCGCAGTGGGTTGACTATGAATTTGTAGGTCATCAGTTCGAATCCTACTGAAAGCTTTACAATTTTTACCTTTCCAAATATTTTAAAAAGCTATTTATGGTTTATTATTGTAAAATTTGAAAATTATAAACTGGTAAAAGCATTTAAATTATAATCTACTTTAATAATCCACATTAATATCGACAGATGTCCCATACCACCTTAATAAGTTTTAGAAATTCAAATAAATGATTCTACAACAGAGAAAAAAGGTGAATGCTTAAACATACTACATCAATTATTTAATATGCTAATGCCTGGTTGCTGTCAGAAATTATTGATAATGGTTTCCTCAAATACATCTACACTAACGCTAATAATAATAACTACAGCTCGTAAGAAAAGATATTCTGAGAGCATGATAGCAATAAAGAATGTGAAATAAAAACATAATTTCTAATAAAAAAATATTGCTTTCTGTCTCTCTTTTAAACAACTAGTGTTAGCGGTATATAGGAATTTAATCATGGCTGAGAACCCTAACTAAGTTTCATGTTTTGAAGCAAAATCATGGCCTTAAAATTTAATTCTTAATTATTTCATGACTGTTATTTGATGCAATGGACAACTACAGACACAAGACAAATTTGACCATAAAAGGGTCAAAATTTGAAATATTTATGCATCATAATCATATACATTGTACATAAATAAACCACAATACATTTGTATTGTGTAATGATCATTGTAATGTAATTAATTTAAACTTGACCCATTCAAACAAAAATTAACATTTTGCTCTTCAGTTGGTTCATATCTGGAAAGGCAATTACAAATCTAATGCTAGATCTGTTCTATTGAGACCAATACCCTTGTAAGGCTCGATAAAAATGGGGCAAAAGTGAAACTCCCCAATTTAATTAACTAAAATATTAAGAGATAAAAAGCATGTTAAACAGTATGTTAATAATTTTCACTATGTTGCCATATTGACCCACCCAAAGGACCCGAATCTCTGACCCAGGGACCATTTTCACAATTTTGGCAGAGGGTTTTTCTCAAATATATATTGGGAGTAGAGAAGAATGTCTTTTAAAATTTAATATATTTTTACTATATGATCATATACATGTATATAACAGTACCCCCTCTCTTATCACCTATCAATGAAAACAGCAATGCAGAGCTCTTTTGACGATAAAACTTTAATACATGTATGTTTTCATTCAGATTTATTAGATTTCAGTTATCCTTTTCAAAGTCTCCCTTAAATTTTCCAACATGTAAAAATAAATTCTATTACTCAGAAAGTAGACCCCATAGTACTATGCAAGTACACTTTCTTAGATGGTGTTTAACATATTATGCATTTTTAGAATAATTGATAAAGTAGTTTCATGGTTTTGTACACAAAATTGTGTCTACAGACAGACAGACAGGAAAATTCCAATATATCCCTCAGACTTCATCTTTTGAAATACATATAAAAAAATACATGCATGAAAACTATCTTGTTACACAAGCTATAATTGGTCTTGGGTGGAAAATTGCATATTTTCCTACCCTTGTCCAAAAATTGCTTTTACATCAAGAAAGTGACCATGCACGTGCATTTATTATTTACATATAAATAAGCCAAGTACTTACCAATTCAGGATGCAGCAAATTACTTCCCGGAACAGGTTGGATGTTAAATCCCTATTTGAGAAAATAAAGTATCATCATTTTGGTACCTTTTGTACACACAATTTTTAATGCTATGTTTACAACACGTCATTTTCCACATATACTGTGCGAGTCTCTCATTGTACCAATATATAAAAAGGGTGGGACAACTGATCCTGCAAATTATAGAGGAATTAGTTTAATTAGTTGTATGACAAAACTTTTTACTTCAATTTTGAATAAGAGATTTATGTCATGGGCCGAGAGAAATGATGTTATCACAGACGCACAGTTCGGGTTTAGACCATTTCATAGTACTGTTGATGCCATTTTTGCATTACAAACAATTGTGAATAAATATCTCTCGAAAAAATGTAGATTGTATTGCGGCTTCGTAGATTTCAAGCGTGCCTTTGACACAGTGGATAGGGTTAAAATGTGGAATAAAATTTCAATGTATGGAATCAGAGGTAAACCTCTGAAGATTTTACGTTCACTTTATAATAATATTAAGTCTTGTGTTTTATTTGATGGTAAGTTTTCAGATTTTTTGGTGAATAATCTTGGTGTTTTACAAGGGGAAATAATTTCCCCTCTCCTTTTTTCCCTCTATGTCAATGATTGCGAAATGGAATTTTTAAGCAATGGAAATACTCCAATTGAATTACAAGTGCTATCCTTATTTTTACTGATGTACGCAGACGACATGGTTATTTTTGCTCAGTCTGCTGCTGACTTACAGTCAATGTTGAATACTTTAGAAAATTATACAGAGAAATGGTCGTTAACGCTTAATGTAAACAAAACAAAAATAATGGTTTTCAGAAATGGGTGAATTTTGCAAACAGAAGATGTGTGGTTTTATAAGTGTGAACAAATTGAAGAAGTGAACAGTTTTTGTTATCTAGGACTTTTGTTGAATTACAATGGCAAATTTCATGTTACGAAAAAACAATTGTCGTTACAATGTATGAAGGCGCTTTTTGCACTGAAAAAGAAATGTTGTAATATGAGTCTTAATTTTACTACGCTTTTGTCCCTTTTTGACACTTATGTAGGAAGCATTGCTTACTACGGTTGTGAAGTCTGGGGCTTTCATTCTGCCCCAGATATAGAAAAAATTCATCTTAATTATTGTAAAAACATACTTAATGTTAAAAGGGGCACATCTGATGCAGTTATTTACTGTGAATTGGGCAGAATGCATCTGCAATGTATCAGAAAAATACGTATTTTAAGATACTGGATGAAACTTTTATCATCAAAAAATTGCATTTTGAATTCATGTTATGTTAATATGTATAATGAAACTTTAGGTAAAAACAAATGTAAAAACTTGGCTGCAGAGATCAAGAACATGTTAACAAGTATTAGGCGAATGAACTTATGGGAAAACCAGTTTTTTGAAAAGCCAGAAATCATTTTAACAATTGCCAAGCAACATATTTTTTTATACTTTTAAACAGTCTCTACTAGCTGACATAAATGTCTCTTCCAAATGTACAATCTATAGATATTTAGTTGATCATTGTACATTGCAGTCATATCTAACAAAAAGAATTCCTTTACAATATAAGAAACTTATATGTAAATTAAGATTATCATCCCATTGTCTTACAATCGAAACTGGCAGATATAACAATGTTCCATTACAAAGACGTTTATGTTCTCTATGTACTTTAGATAAAGAAGATGAATATCATTTTATATTGAAATGTCCCTATTACTGTAACTTAAGAGAAAAATTCCTTAAGAAGTTTTATTATATTAAACCCTCTGTCTTTAAATTAATTCTATTATTGTCAACACAAAATGTAAAGGATTTGTGCAATTTAGGTAAATATATTAAAAATGCTTTTGTAATCAGAAAACTTCATGTATAAACTTGCCTTTTTTCAAGTGACCAGTATATGTATTATAACATGTGTATATTAATTGTATATGTCTATGAGCTGTACAGCTGTTGACTAATAAACAATACAACAATACATTTAGTGACATCATGCACCTCTATTAATGATTGAAAATTAAAGCTATATATTAATTACTTGTAATTAAATTACCAGTATTTAAATTAAGGAATCATCTATTGGGTTACACCCCCTTCCTCGGTATTATGAGGTGATCAAAAAGGTCTTAGGTAATTAGATAAAACCCAAAGGGCTTCCTGATAGATTTCGTCGCAAAAAATTATTCCTTATAACTATATTTTATTATAATTTTCAGCAATTGCACGGTTACTAAATTATTCATTGATTAATTGTATTGTGCCATAGCAGCCATACATTACAAAATTGTGTTATCATTATAAAGGCACTGGAAAATATTGACTGTTAAAATTACATACTGAAAATATGGTTCTTTACGTATGAAGAAAATTCACTCTTGTTATGTGGTACATGTAAAATAACCCCGCCATAATGGTTAAAAAACTAAAATTTAGCATATTTGATACCCACGCGCATTGTTTGACCATAGAAAATGTATGTATATAAACACAACGTAAATAACAACATTTACAGTATACACATATATACATTGTATAACACCTCATTACATAGTAACTTACAGGCTGCACTGAATCAACACTGGGAGCATCCCCATTCATCATTCCAGCACTGATTTGGATTGCAAACTGAAAAAAAAGTTCAAAAATGAATATAGTTGTAAGAGAAGACTTAAACCTATATTTATTTAGTCACGTTGCATGGGTATAAACACAGTGTAATATCAAAATTTTATTACAGGAGTGCATGATACCAACTGCATATTGAGATAAACCACAGGGACCAAGCCCGTTTTAACATTAATTTCAATGTAACCATAAATAATTATGGAACCTTACATTGAAATTAATGTTAAAACGGGCTTGGCCCCTGTGAGATAAACATGTGATAAAACCTTACTATGAGTAATACTGGTAAAAGAGTTTATGAGAAAAATGAATGAAATCGTTTGATTCATTGTGTGCGTTATTTGTCTCATCAGAGCCATTGTTCAGATGGAGTATATGTTAATGCTTTCAGAAAAAAAGTGTTGGAAAATTTTGAAACAAATAGATAATGAATAGTTTTTACTTTTGGGCATCAGAGTGTTATAATATACAATCATTTAGGTCTCTATCTCTGATGGTTTCTGCGCCCCCAGCCAAAGTGTATGAAAATTGAGTTTGTAACAACATATTCAGTAAATTTGAGTGAAAATAGCCAACATGAAGCATTAATGACATGGAATGTGTGGCATAAATCTATTCATACTATTTTCAAACAAATTTAATGAAATTAAATTCAGTTGCAAAATAAAAATTAGATCCTCTAATAGGTTAGGTTAAAAATAACAGTAAAGTGTATATGAAATTTGATTACTTAGGTTTACGGACTAAACATAATCTTTCGGAAATTAAAGGTACAAACAATATTTAAATTCATTCATTCTGATTGAGCCACAGGCCAAATTATATAGGCCTATATAAAAAAAAATATTGTCTCTAGAAATGGAGTCTATGTATTCTTGATCTACTAATTCATTGAATTTGAGTGAAAATGGTCAACATGTGGCATGTATGACAAGAAAGATGTAGCATAACCCTATTCATACTATTTTTAAACAAATTTAATCAAATAAATTTGAAAACAGAATTTCTGATACCTATCACTGCCTATGTACATATTATATAGGTAATTTGATAATATCTTTCAAATTTGCATATTCCGTCCATAATTTAACGTAAATATACAAAAAAGAGAGCTATTGATATACTATAAATTTGTTGATATACACATACTTTACATACTACATTTCTTATAGCTTACCAAAACAAAAACAACACGCCGAAGCGGAGCTGTCGTGCTTACTTTCGCCATATTGGAGAAATAGAGTATGATGACGTATTCCGAGTGTTCCTCGGAAGGTTTCGTATTCCGCGCATGCGCGTACAGGGTAGGTCGATAGCTGCGAGTAGTCGCATTCTTATTTTATATCGTATAAAGAATGTTGCCTACGTCATAGTATGACAAACGTCAAAAACATATCAATCCGCCGGACGTTACGTTTGAATTTTGTACAATTTGATGTCATTTTATGGATCAAATGACCGTTTTTATCAACAATTGATCGCAAATAAATTAAATTATAAGGAATGAATTCAATATTTATTAGTTTTATACGATATAAAATGGTTTGGAACAGTTTACGCTTTTTTATAAACCGCTTCGCGGTTTATAAAGCGTAAACTGCCCCAAACCATTTTATATCGTATTAAACTAAAAAAAATATTGAATTCATTCCTTAATGAAGTACAGACAAATGACTTTCTACACATCGCTGTGAAGCCTTTTTTAACATGCCCACGTGAGAGGAATAATTCATCGAAATTGATTTGACTGTTAGATAACTATTATTATAATATATGACATATCATGACATTTATTGCACGGTTGTTATTAAATTAGAACAGGCTGGTTTAGCTAGGATACAGGATTCATATGAATGATTTATATGATTAACTGTGTAGTATAGATAATATTTTTACATTCAGTTAAAATTTCCCCTATTGTTTGCATTGGAAATCTGTGACGTTCAATTTCTTGTAAAACTAACTAGCATATTCACGGGACATGAGCAAATATATAAACGTTATCAAGCGTTTGGAATAAATCTATTATTGTAAGATGAAATGAAACGTTCACTCTTACATATTAGTAACACATTTGATATGTATTTATGAAAAAAATAATCGTTCATTCATACCTATTCGTTGATAAAAAAAAAAAATTATTTACAAAGTTTCTGGCACTTTATATTTAGTCGCGGAAGCGAACTAAATAAATTGGTAATATGGCTGTCGTATACATATATTTCACATCCTTGACTAATACGGTATGATAGCTTTCAAGCGGCGATACACAAATACTTAATACAAATAATCATTAATATTAATATAAATATAAACATCCAATGCTTAACACTCCAAAATTTTGTAGACAAATTGAATACCGCGCTTTATAAATGTATAAAAGCTGATTTGTAGATAAAAATAACCTGATATCGCTCATCTGCATGTTGGAAACTGGCCTAGCATTGAAAACCATAAGTCTTATTAATACTATATACTGGTAAAAAAATGATAGCTAAGTGTCTGTTCGAAAATGTTTGTTGCTAGGGATTAACAAGTGATATAAAGCATGTCTTTTGTAAAAAAAATTATTTTTCAAATCAAACAAGCAGCTGAATAATGTTACAGTATCAAATGTACATACATGTAAAAGTACATACAAACAAACATTATAAGAATGTGTTATAAATAGTCGAAACCATCATTTTTACCTGTAATTTTCTGCAATAACAAAATCCGTTGTGCAATGATAAGGTCAACTTTGTTTTTTAAGAATTATATACGGGGAAAAAATCAATGTTTTTTTTTAAGAAAAAATACAAATAACTTACGAAAGTTCAAAGACAGTTTCAAGCAAATAAACTTCTCTACTTTTTTTTCCTGCAGCGCCCCTGAAGTGAAGGCTACCCTTAAATATAATATCAATCCATGAGCATAGCATGTCTTTACATAGAATAACCACAGACTGTGTATTTTGCATAAGAAAAGAAGTACGATATGTTAACTTTAAGAAAACTACCGCCTTTCAAACAGAATTAGGTCAAGTGAAAGACTTTTTTCATGGATTTGTATGATCCAATTAAAGCTTGTCCGTTTCCAGTTAAAGATACTTTTTATTTCATATAAAAAAAATAATGGTTTTTATATTCTTCATTTTTTAGCATAATTTGGTTTTCGCTGTAGATCAAGATGCTTAACTTATCCTGAATATCATGATGTGTTTTCATCGACTTTATGGCTCATTACATTTTATCTTTCAGTAAGTATATATTAATACTGCATACTTATTAAAATGACTGAATATAGTTTTGCCATTTAATGCACACATGCATAACACAGATGACGATTATATATCATCTAATAAGTCTTATTTATTAACCATAAACTCGAATCATAAAAGTATGATACCTAGGTGTCAGTATACGCCCAGGCTGGGATTTTCATTTATTACAATTTATGTGTTAAACACTTGTTTAAAATGTGATTCTGTCAGAATTATAACTGAAGTGCAATTTAACAGGGTAACATCCGTGGCAACCCCCGTTGGTATTTTCTAGTTACATGTACATTTATTCTGTACCTTGGTTTGCATTGTAAAGTCGAACTTTTCTAACAACCCTCGTAGAATTTAACGTAAAGTGTTGACCATCAATCGGTCATAGCAAACCCATACATTTTTTTCTAAAATGACAAATGATCTTTAAAAACATTAAAGGAAATATTTCAAAAAGCTTACATGCAGTTTATAT
Source organism: Magallana angulata (assembly GCF_025612915.1). Lineage (NCBI taxonomy): Eukaryota > Metazoa > Mollusca > Bivalvia > Ostreida > Ostreidae > Magallana > Magallana angulata. The sequence continues at coordinate 34,101,528 of NC_069115.1, forward strand.
AAACATTTATAATTATAATTAATTGTAACAATTTAAAGGGGTGACATTCATTGTTACATTTTGTTTAATGAGGTATGATTGTGCGTTTAAACTCTTCTATTTAAAGTCATGTTTAGACGAGAAAATAAATTAAATAAGCTTCGCTTCTTTTACAATTATAACTTCTGTATTTTCAACCACCGATCTAACTATTAAATTCATTTGACTTTAGCTAATTATCGTATACGATTACAAACTGACTATGACAATAGTTGTATGGTAATTAATTTTGCATTTATCGACTCAGAGATTCATGAAAAGAAAAAATAACCATTGTTCTTCTCTTCGCAACTTTACATTATATATAATTGCATATGTGCATTCGATAAAATCATATTATTGTCTAATTAGTATTTATATATTCTAATGATAAGTAAATAAGCTAGTTTTATCAATCAAGGTATTTTTATTTTTTGGTTCTCAGGTGTAAGAAAATGATGACGTCGGGCTAACGTTATAATGAAAATAAAAGGTTTTTCGAAATCTTTTAAATCTTTAAAGTTGTTTTGCAAAAAATTGGCCGAGAACGCATATTGATTATTTTTTATGAATTGATTCAACAGTATCTCTCTTCTGTTCTTGTGTTGAGTAAAATGAAGTTCGTCGAAATTGTTTAAAAGTTTGAATCATAGTTCTAAAATGCGTTTTCCGATTAGGATATGCAATTTACTATCTATTTCATTGAAATGGCGTTGCTTGGTTTTATCAACGACACCATGTTTGAAACACGATAACATTATTACCACGCAGACGAATCTCAAATAAATTTTAGAAATAAAATTTTAATACCTATGGATGTCGCGGACAAATTTTCAGGGTAGGTTTTCTCGCAAGCAGTAAACCCGCAAGCTACCTTAGGATAATAAATTCATTTGTAAGACACATACTTGGTGTCAAATGATTGGATCAAAATACAGGAAATGATAATTTTGAACAATACAGCGTTATCTATAATATAAAGCAATTTTTAACTTTATCTCAAATGTCACTCAAAGACAATCGATGCATTACATTACAGAAGTTTTATATTGAAATTCCAGTGTAAACATTTTTTATTTTCTTTCAGATATAAACAGAACGTACATGTTCTACATATAATACTGTAAACCAACTTTTATTCGCGAAGACTTAATTCGCAACTTACTTCCTAAGAACTGGTTTGCGACAACTAAATAATGTTCGCGACTAAACCTTCTTCAGACCCGTCTTGTTATAACAACCATGTGACATGGACTGGTTTGCGGCGAGAAATATTCGCGACGACGATACTCTCGCGAAGCTAATGAAAATTTCTTGCACGCGAATTAAAGTCGATTTACACTATATAACTACCAATTGCCAATATTCCTCTTTAGATAAGTCCTTTTCTGGGGACCACGGAGCACATTTTAAAAATGAATGTTCCAGAGAAAGTAGGTAATCTTCTCTATTTCTGGGTCTATTTCTGGGTAGGCTTAATTAACATTCAACCATAAAGTACTTTTTTACTCATATATTTCAAATATTGGTCATTGGTAGCTCAGCTATATCTTTTTTATCTTAAAAAGTGCCTCATACAGTCGATTGCTTTTGAATTAAAAATATCCTCATTCAACGTAAACGTAACTAAATAAGATTTAATTTGCAAGTTAAAAATAACGAGATTCTCAAACGGATTCTCAAACGTTGAATAATTTAGAGCACATTAGCTTAATTGTTATTATTTTCATCAACCTTGGAAATTGAAACCCCCTCCACAAGAAATCTCTCACGACGCATTTCGATAAAAACACAACATAAAATACACAAATTCTTAAGGAGATATGACACGGTTCATAAATCACCAAAATCGTGTAGTTGACTGCCAAATTACCGTATATCCGGTAATTCTGGCAATGATTTTTTTTCGCTTTTTTTGCGATCCCTGTCAAATCGCATGATATTGAATACGCAAACATTTTATCTTGTACTATTTTCCGTAAGAAACTTTTTAAATTGACTAACGCAAATAAAAAATACTACATATTTTCCCCATTTACGCAACATTTTGTGACACCCGCAATACGGTAATAAACATATAACGTCTTAACCATATTATCATTCAATTAGAGAGAGAAAACGAAAAGAATTGTATAAAACAAACCATTGAAGAAAACATAAAAACAGTAATTGTTTACAGATATATAATTAATATTCTACATACTAGAAAAAATATCTACAACAATAGCAAACGTGATCTGAGGTAACCATTCTGAAATGGTTGACAAAAATTGAAAGGATTTCATTGTACATGTACAGTAATCATAGACTAACATACGAGTATGATATAAATCCCAAAACCCTGCAATCCTTTGTCTCGTAATCTCGTCCACATGATGGAGTTTTTGAGATAAATAATTTTAGTTTTGCTGATTATTTGTACATAAATCAGAGATGTGTCTATTACTTTGATTTTAAGTTATGATATTTCTTGCAAAAATACAAGATGTTGGAATTAGGCAGTTCCCATATTATACGGAAAATTCCTCCTACAGTTTTTAAGATAGGAAGACAAATGGGTGATAGGTACTGTTGACACACAAGAAAACCCAATTTTTGGTCACATTGTTGGCTTTTGTCTCGTTTTCAATGTTACAACCACTTTTAATGTTTCATATCATGAGGATCTTAAGCGTTTGAAGAATATTACTGAATACCTTCCCGACTAGGAGAAGATCGGATCGGTTACAGACAAAAGTTCTAAACGATAAAAGAGAACTGATCGTGAATTTTAATGAACATCAATTTCTAAAGACAACGTCTAGTATGACTTTGTTTAGTGCAAATTATAGAAAGGATTTTTGGACGGTCGACGAGTTAGGGGCATGTAATAGCTGGCTATGTTAACCTTATAATATCAGATTATGTTATTCTTAGGATTTCAGATGTTAATCTTAGACTACCAGGTTATTTTATTCTCCAACTTCCAAATAATGTTAACCACAGAAAATAAAATAGTATTATTAATTTCAGAATTTCAGGTATTGTCATTTAAAGAATCTAATATCAAGTTAAAATCAAACTACATGATCAAAGCAAATCTAAAAACTACAAATATATTTAACCTCAGTTTATCAGGTCGTGTGTTTTTTCAGAATATCAGGTTGTATTACCTGATTGATTATTGATTGATTCCTAGCTTTTTGATTGGCTGATATCAAACAGTTTAGAAAAAATCAAACGTTATATTTCCCTGTAAGTGACCTAGGATGTTAATATAACGTTTGATTTTTCTATTTTGACTAAAAATAGATTGAGAAATTCCTAATGACTTTGAAATTATCCGCAGTGGAAACTCAAGATACTCTTTCACCTGTAGTAAAGTCAGTACACATTACCTCAAGCCCTTTTTTTAAACACTAACCTGGGAAATTGGTAATACCCTCGCTGCAACAAAATTGTTGTCAATTAGATTTTTTTTATTAACATGCAGCTTTTAAATTTTCATAGCGATGATAAATTCACAAAATGTAGTTATTCATAAATCAACCTGGACATTTGAATAAATTGTGTAATTTTTTGCAACCTTAAGACATAGTCATTTTACAACTTAGTTAATAAATAACATTATATGAAATTTTTTGGCACGCGAAAAACAATAACAAAGAAACTGCATAATACTAACTGAGAAAAAAAAATTAGGATTGGTAGAAAGACATATTTACATATAAATAGAGGAGTCGTCTATATTATGCAAAAATGTATATCTTCATCAAAGAAGATTGTTTTGTTTGGTAAATTTGCAGACTAAAATAAAAAAATCAACAACAGAGAGAAAACACAACAACATACAGGAGGATGCATCTAAGAATTTCAGGCATTCATAACATGGAAATGTAGCTCTGAACGATTGTCTACGTCTATCTATGTCGTTGCCAATTTTTTTCAACCGCAAGAGTGGTTCAATGACTCCGTAAACAGCTTTTGCGATCTGAACCCAGGATATTAATTTTTTAGCATTACGAGCCACAGAAATAGCTAGGACAATCTGAGGTAAATCTTCCGTCATGGTTGACAAACACGACCGAAACGTTGAGCAAGGGTTTTCTTCGTCGTCAGCGTTACAGCAGACAAAACAAAGATTGAACAGGGTCATAATATATAAAAAGATTCCCCATCTTGAAACACCAAAGATCCATTGTTTCGTGTTCTCGTCCACGTTTTGAGAACTTTTATCAATCTCGTAAATGAAATCCAAATCCAAAAAAAGATCGATTGTTTCAGAAAGAAACACAAAAAAGACAGCGCATGTTTTGTCTTCTCTTGGCATCATGTGTGAACACGTATTTTCCTATAGCAAAGAAAAAAAAACTGAAACAAACATCGTTTGAATTCTTCACATTGTTAACTCTAGGTACTTGATAAAATATTATCAAATCTTCTATATAATATAATATTGTACAAACTTACTTTTTCGAGGAAGTACGAAAAGATAATCTTCAAATAAATGTATATCTCTTTTGCCGTTAATAATTCCACCGAATGTATTTTCTGAAAATACTTGACTGCGAGCTAAAAATAGATAGTCTATTTCTAGACATTGGGTTTTACGTAATTTAAAATACATGTAAGCAGGTGTTTCAATATTTTGATTTACAAGCTTTTGCTACTCAAATGTGATTTTAATTTCACTTATTTGAATGACATATACTTTACATATAGCATATATCAATGGCAATCAATTATATATATGTCTTTAATTCAAACCATTACAGTGTATATCACAGTGCGTTGCTTTACATAATTTCCCAGGTGTGTTTTCCTGTTTTGAGGCTTATTAAACAATAAAATGCTCTCTTTTGGTCCTTTATGCGGGATATGAAGGTAGCGATATTGCCAAAAAAGCTACATAACAGCATAAGCAATGATCACTACTTCCATAACCCGCATAAATCTAGCATCTTCTTCATTATAAATTACATCTTTCTTTTAACAAATTCATTAATCAATCGTAAATAGTAAGTAAAAGTTATTTATTCATTCATTCATTATAAATCATTCTTAATGTAAGTAAGCTAAAAATAGCCTAGTTATCATATATTGGAATTCGAGTGAGGCATCATAAAGATTTTTTTGTTCAGTCCGTGATTTTTATTAGTTTGCTAAAGGTTTTGACCGATCGATAAACTGGTTAGAACTTGGTCGTGTGGATTTCAGTCCTGTTATTTAACATTAAGCTATAAGTTACAATCGGTTCTTCAAATAAATAGAGAAGAAAAATACTAGGTAGATGTAAATATTGAACAAAAAATTGCTTTCGTTGGTGATTTTTGTGATATATCTATTGAGGTAGCTCGTTAAAGGGGTTATGTACATGTTTCTACAACTATCTCTCCTATCATAACCTGAAGGAATCATGACATGTGGTGATAGCGAACAGTGTTCAAAATCAAAGGTCCAAAGGAGCATTACAAAACAGGGTCAGGTGCCATGGAGGATCGTCGAACAAATTTATTTATCTTTGATCCTTCAATTCGCCACTGTCCTTCAAAGTACCTACCCTGGCCTGGATACTTTTTTAGACGATCAATCTACTACTGTACACTTTTTTTTAGGGACAGCCATGAAATACAGTTTAATTACGGAGCCAAGGGCATCTAGTGATTTGTGTCTTTTTCAAGATAAGTGGCATTGACGTTTAGTTTGGAAAACAGAGTGATGTCGCACGGGTTAAATGTTATAAACATCGGAGACTTACCGAAGTTGTTTTATTTATGCGGTCTTTTATCTGAAAATCAAACAGAGGAAAAAAAATTAAAGAAACAAACAATATTAGCAAATCATTTATATAATCAAATAATCCAAATACTTTTGACATTTTTTATTAAAGCAAATTACAAATGAAAGTCTATATCAATCAACAAAATGACTGAACAGATAATCAAAATAAAACAGAATCATTCAAATATCTTGCATTTCATGCGACATGTGTTTCTACCCCAAGTGTGTCTGTCCCTTCGACAATAATGACAGCCATGTATGATCAGTTTGATGATGGGTTCGCCTATTCCATAACCAGCTTTCACAAGCTGTACAGGTGATATTAAATCCTCGGTACTGAACGCGACGATAAGAGCCAATATGATCTGAGGCAAATCCTCCAACAGAGTGGACATCAGAGAAAGTGTCACTGCGCATGTGCCGTTCTCTTCGTCCTGGTCATCGTCATTGCAGATTCCATAACACTTTGTTAAAAGGGTACACAAAAACAAAATAGTTCCAAAAATGTCAAATCCAAGCTTAGGATACTGTATTTTATTTTGTCTCCGATGAGGTCTGTTTTAATGACTTTGACGTGAAAATCCCTATCCAAGATTAGATCCTCTACCTCTAAAGCAAGCTTGAGAATGAATGGGGGGGGGGGGGGGGTCTCTCAAACAACTGGCCATGAAGAGTAATTTTTAAAATAGGAAAAATTAAATGAAATAAATTAAAACAATTAAGTAATGAAATTAAATCAGGAAACACACTAACAACCATTTTCTTTAGAATTATTTTAATACCGTTAGAACATGCTGCGGTTTGGTCAGCGTTTCTTCTATTTATTCTAACTTGCTATACCGTTAAGCATGGAACGTCTCAACTGCCTTATGTGGATGATCGTCATTATATATGTGACGATACTTCAACATTACATGCTGATTATTTAACGTACATGTAACAACATGATTCTTCTTCATTACATGATGATACTTTAAAATAACATTGTACATGTTGCTATTTCATTAAATGGATGCACTTCAGTATATGATATAGATCTAAAATTAGCTATAAGCAACGTGGTACGGAAAAACTCGAGGAGATATCGATGAGGAAAGTATAGAATTCTAGTCATGCTATTCAACAACCATTAACGTGCATTGCCTTATATATAAATGGACATTTTTCGAACCAAATTATTACATGCTACATGTTTTTAAATCTAAATTGACCAAACTATAGATTGTGCAAATCCCGGATTATGGACAGGGGGAGGCACGGTCACCTTTATTTTATTTGTTGGAAACTGCGCACATCCAAAATCTCTTTGTGCCAAACGACTCCAAATACCCTGCTATTACTCGTTTTTTATTAGGCACCTTCCATGTCAATTTTATTTGTACCTTAAATGCCGTAGGTTGAACAAATTTAATTTTGCAGGCAGGCGCTTTCAAATGGTGCTTATTTTACCCCTATTGGTATTGGCGCTTATACGCCATCAAACAGTGGTTTTACTGTCCCTTAAAAAGGAGAAGAACGATCATCCACTGGAGCACAGCATACGCTCGTAGCATCGTTTCTGGAGGGGAAACGGGCCCCTTAATCTTGACAAGTAAATAAAAAAAATAAAAAACGCGAGGGTCTCAACAAAAAGTGTCTTAGTTAAAAACCGAGCTAGTAAAATTTTTAATGTTGGCTTCATGAAGCATTTACAGTACTTAAATTGCCTAATTTTACCATTTTGGCGCATCGATATCCGCTTACATACAATAGGAAAAATTGCTAGCACTGTAAAAGTATACAGTCCATTTATAAGGCATATGAAAACCACAGACGGTGCTCATCAGGACAGGGTTCTAATCATACAGAAGACGAGGTATTGCGGCCCCCGGGTAACAATATATAAATAGTGCCTGTTTTGGAGGGTAACAGTAAAAATAGACACCCCGAGAAAACCATTGACAACCGACGCGAAGCGGAGGTTGACAATGGTTTTCGAGGGGTGTCCATTTCAACTGCTATCCTCCCAAACAGGCACTATTTATTTTGTTATAATGAATGTCTTAATTTTAAAGAAAACATCACTGCTTTTAGATAGGAATAACGTGAATTCAAAGGCGAACCGTACGCGCATGATTTTCGCGCATGTAACAATTCGTAATGTTACCCGTTGCTAAGTGCGTTGCTAACGCTGAGGGTAATAGAACAGATTATGAACTGCGTCTAAACCAATCAGATTTCAGTATTTAACATGAAAGTATAACAATATCTTACATCCACTCGGATGTCAGGGACTAGGTGTGTTGTTAAAATGATTTCAGCAATAACTTTTCTGTTAAAAAAAAGTCAGAGCTTATGTTGCCCACTGTTACCAAGCGCCAAAAGATAGCGTTCAGATTGCACATCCTTGGACCGAAAACTCATGAGGGACCTTTCGTATCCTCGAATTTATTTTATGCTCTAATGAGGATCCCCGATGGTCTCAATAAAGCATAATTTTATTTGAATAAGATCGTCTTATAAGGCAACACTTAATCAGATATTAGTAGCATTTGTTAAAGATCTTGCTAAAACGTGTCTCGGTGGACCTTGGTTCTATCTTATCGATCTCAGAGAAACAACCCAGTGTTTAAAATTCCTTTTTGAGGCACCTATTTTTATAGCCAGCAAATAAACTAGTTCATGTATTAAATAAAAAGCTATTTAAATTACCTTGTAATGGAAATTTTGCCAATTTATGGTTAGATTGTTTGTGCAGATTTAATTTTAAGGCCCAGCTAATAAACTAGTTCATGTATTTTATAAAAAGCTATTTAAATTGCCTTGTAATGGAAAATTTTGCAAATATATGGTTAGATCGTTTACGTAGATTTATTGATGGCATATTATTAAAAATAACAAGGACAATTAAAAAGTCGGTCGGTTGCCTCTTATATTAAGAAAATTTCACAAAAACGGTATATTTGAAGCAATCAAATGACGTTAAATGATTCTTTAAAGGGACATATGTACAAAACATGAAAGCCTGATTTTAGTTTGAAATTTATTTATTACTATGTTATCAGAGTTCGAAAGACATGTTTTCAGTATAGCTCACAAGATAATCGTTTTAAAGTAGACATTGATCAAAACACCAAATGTTATTAATTTTTAGACCTTATACCAAAACAAAAACAGAGAAAATGGTATCTATTCTACCAAGAATAAGGTTCTTTTAATATATGCCTTAAAGCTTAGACGCTTTTTAAAATGTCTAAATATATACATACACAAATTGGGTGGACCTTGGTTCTCAGTAAAACAAACTTAAGAGATAACTGTTATGTACTTCAAGTCTGAATAATGCCTTCAACAATATGTCATATTCTTGAGATTAAGTAAGTTGATGCTAAATTGATTCTTATTCTTAATGTTTTTCGAAAAGGAGAACATAACCCAAGATGCCGCCAACAGCGAAGTTCATTTTAAACGTGAAATTTGTGAAAAATTCCATAAATTATATAATGAGTATGAATTTATCAGATTTTTTATTCGTAGTAATTAAAGGGGTTAAGCCAGTTACTTAACATGACTCCTCGTCTAATGACAACTGCTATTATGACGCTCACGCAGCATTTGTTCGATCCGTAAAAGGTTAGCCATTCTTTCATTAGTGTAAAGAATGGACAGATTGTTTCTAAGGATCCTGTTTTAATGTTCTTCAGGACGGGACGAAGGGAGGGGGGGGGGGGGGTTAGGAAGTGACACGTGGAACCTTGTCTGTTTTTTCTTTGTATTACAAAAGGGTTTTCCTGTCTTGTGTAGCAATCTCATTAAATGCAGATTGCGCTGTGTTAGCTTTATATAGCATCGATTAGACACATGCGATTTTAATATCTTGCCCTGTTCTTTAAAGATTTCATCAGAAGAACAGATTATTCTGATTGGAATTGTTAATCCTTTAGGAATTCCTCTAAAAGTATGGGGATGGTAGTAGTTAGACGGCCTGAAGTAGAGATGAGAAATCATGGGTTTCTTATGGAGACTGTTTTTATTTTACTAAAATGATGATGGCGGATAGGCGTCTGCCAACAGGGTACGTCTTTTGTACAAATAACTCCGCCTACAGTTCAAAATAGGAAGTTGTTCTCTTGCAGATCAATTGCACATATATAAGAGGTGTGCATATTGCTAGGATTTTGATTTCTGATCATTTATGAAAAAATACCAGTGGTTTAGGTTGCACGGACTTCTAATTGATAGAACTAAACAATGTAGTACTATGTTTGTAAAATTAAATAAAGGAAGCTACAATTAATTTTAAAAAATAAAAGATTGTTCATTCTTCGACAGAATTTACAAAGTATCCGGATAATTTTGCACAGCCAGTGCTGTGATGTCTTACTCCGTATGCACATCGAAAACATGTGTCATTCATACTCAATGCATGTTTAAGTTCTGCATAATATGTTTTAGGATGCGACCGTTGGGGTGAGCGCAGCTTATGATTAAAAATACATATCATTATAATAAATCAATTAAAAATAGTAAGTTTTTACAAATGATGCAAAAAGAGGTTAATGAACATAAATACAAATTATCTTATTTTCAACTATTTCAAACAACAAAGTAAAAATGACTAAGGCCAAATTAAAACTATTTATGTTTCCCCTAACGCGACCGACCCAATTAAATCCTGCCGACTGAATTGTTTTTTTCACCACATTGAAAATACATTTGTTTTAATTAAGAAACCTTTTTTTACCTTAACATGGGCGAAATACTCGCTTAACGATCGGTAACTTGGCCGGAATTTCCTCCGAAAAAAATAGTGTTCTGAGTTCACGATCGTGTAAATTAACCCCAGAGACATTAAAATGATAATCATTAAATTCAATAGACATATCCACAGCCTCGGTTAAACTGTTGTGATTAATCGGTTGTCTTATCTTTTATGGGTATACATACGGGTGAGGCAACATGTAGTCTACGGTGCATTGAAAATTACAACCGATGTTTATTACATTTAGTGTTGATATCAAAATTAGAAATGAATAACTCTACAAAATTAATGCTAAAATAATCACAAAACCATATACCTACATCTATATTAAAATTAAAATGATCCTCTACACAATGGTTGTAATTGGGTCAAAAGGCTGGATTAATACCTCCAAAATACACAGAAGTACGGAGACTGATTTTATTTGTCATTTAGTTAACACAATTTCAAAACATTTCATCTATGATGAATACATCAAAAAAATTAAATTTAATAGATTGGATAAGTTTTTAAAACTTCTAGAAGTTGTTTTATATTTTATTACCTTGCTTAAAGTTTAATCCAATTTTAATCAAGGTTGGATCTGTGTATATCATCATTCCTGTAGGTTATGCTGTATCAAATAATTGACAGTCTCCCTGACATCAAACTTCTCCCTACTATTCTGTTATGGAGAAATAAATCTCCAAAAAATTAGGTTGGTACCTGTATGACAAAAGACTCTTTACATTTTGAAAAAATTAAATTACATGTAGCTAAATTTACAAAAATCTTTAGTATCTAATTTGGGTTAAAATTTCTCTGCAAGTGTAGTGATTTTCTGTAACCATACTGTTGTAGAATCATTAAATATGGCTTCACAAATATATACATTTATTATATTACCTTAAGTTTATCAAATATTATTGTTTTTATATACTTTTAGACATTTCATATAACAAATTTTAAAAAATTGATCGATACTTTAAACATTATGATCATTAAAATGATATTTAAATATAGGTTTACATGTACATCAACATACAAATTATAATAAATGTATTCATGCACATCTAGTCATTGAATCAAATATGTTAAACTTTAAGATGAACAATATCAAATTCTGAATTCGATATTAAATTTGTTTTACATTCCATGAGCACAAGTATAAATATTTGTTTTACAACTGGTCATACATTTTTTTTAGTTTTGTAATTAATTAAAGAATTGATTATTTTTTTATATTTTTTATTTATAATGTATTTTATATTGTGCCCTGACAGAAAAAAAAAATTATTTACCTACCAACCTACCCAACTTCAAAATTTAGGGTCGGGTTTGGGGAAACATAGATATTTTTAATGATGGCCTACTTTGTATTATATCTTTGGGAGTGAAATAATCATAGAATTTTATTGGTTTAGCGATGTACAGGCTTTATTGAAAAAAAGGGAGTACTTGAAATGTAAACAACAACTCTTCCTAGGTCACGAAAAATTCGGGTTTTATTTTTTGACCTTTGTACTCGTGTGTTCAATACGTTTGCTATGGTTTAATGATATTAATATCTGAACATTATGTATGCCCAAAATTGTGTTGATACTGTGTTCCTTTACGATCAAATTGGACATAGAATTCGTGGGTTTTTTTGTTTTTGGTGTGTTTTTTTTTTTACAAACTATCGGCGATTTGTAAAGTGACGAACAACGACTGTTGAGAGGCGATCTGATTACGGTTTTGTTCAACACAATAGACTCAGACCTTGCAGTAAATCAAGCTTTTCGGTTCTTAAAAGCATGTTCTCTGTTATTTCTTGGGACTCTAAAACGGCATTCGGTCATCTAGCGGTGCCCTTTTTCAACAACTTTTACTTCGAATTACGATTTTAGAATTACTCCGGTCTTTAGTATTTTAAAACTTTACCTCACAGTTTTTGCTGTATATTCAGATCATCTTTTCAGTTTAAGACATTAAAAAATCCAACATTTGACATCTGTATGACGATTTGTTTCTGCCTTCCCTTATTTCTTCTCCGGTTTGGTGCCATGTTGGTTTGCAGACGATAATTGTTTGACAAAGGGGAATAACTAAAAAAAATAAAGCAGTAAAAAAGTCTGAGAATCATCGGACGACTTTTAGCTCACCTGAGCTGAAAGCTCAAGTGATCTTTTTTGATCAGATTTTGTCTGTCGTCTGTCTGTCCGTAAACTTTTCACATTTTCAACATCTTCTCAAGAACTACTGGGCCAATTTCAACCAAACTTGGCACAAATCATCCTTAGGCAAAGGGGATTTACAGTTGTGAAAATTAAGGGCCAAACCCTTTTTACAATTCTAAATTAATGTAAAATTTTGAGAAACTTTCAAAAATCTTCTTCTCAAGAACCATAAAGCCAGGAAATCAGAAACTTGTGTGAAAGCATCCCCAGGTAGTGTTTATAAAAAGTTGTGAATATGATGACCCCCAGGGGTAGGGTGGGGCCACAATGGGGGGGGGTGTCAAAGTTTTACATGGGAATATATAGAGTAAATCTTTAAAAATCTCCTCAGAAACTAATCAACCAGGAAAGCTGAAACTTGTGTGGAAGCATCCTCAGGTAGTGTAAATTCAAAGTGGTGAAAACCATGACCCCCAGGGGTAGGGTGGGGCCACAATGGAGGTCAAAGTTTTACATAGGAATATATATAGTAAATCTTTAAAAATCTTCTCAGAAACTAATCGCCTAGGAAAACTGAAATTTGTGTGGAAACATCCCCATGTAGTGTACATTCAAAGTTGTGAAAATCATGACCCCTAGGGGTATGGTGGGGCCACAATGGGAGGTCAACATTTTACATAGGAATATATAGAATAAATGTTTAAACATCTTCTTCTCAGACACTAATCAGCCAAGAAAGCTGAAACTTGTCTGGAAGCATCCTCAGGTAGTGTATATTCAAAGTTGTGAAACTCATGACCCCTGGGGCTAGGGTGGGGCCACATGGGGGGTGTTAAAGTTTTATATGGGAATATATGAATAAAACTTTAAAAATCTTTTTCTCAGAAACTAATCAGCCAGGAAAGATGAAACTTGTGGAAGCATCCTCAGGTAGTGTAGATTCAAAGTTGTGAAAATCATGTCCCCTTGGGATAGGGTGGGGCCACATGGGGGGTCAAAGTTTTACATAGGAATATATAGAGTAAATCTTTACAAATCTTCTTCTCAGAAACTAATCAGCCAGGGAGGCTGAAGCTGAAACTTGTGTGGAAGCATCCTCAGGTTGTGTAGAATCAAAGTGGTGAAAATCATGACCCCCCAGAATGACCCCTGGGGTAGGGTGGGGTCACATGGGGGGTGTTAAAGTTTTACATGGGAATATGTAGAGTAAATCTTTTCTTTTTAGAAACAAATCAGCCAGATGATTCTTTATAATTGTGAAGACTTTGGCTCCAGGACAATTCTTCGTCTCACAGGAAGGTTCATAGTTTGATGTAGCTTTATATCCCATTTATAAACAATTGTTAAGGATCTTTTTGAGAACTGCAATACTTAACATGTGATATGACTATAAAATCATCCTGTTTGAAAAGGGACTAATGATTATAAACATAAGAATATCCAGGGGGGGGGGGGGTGGATTTTATTTATACAGGATCTACATGTATTATTGTACATTGTCCAGATAGTTTGTATTATGACTCCATTAAGCTGATTTTATCATACCTATTGTTTCTCTGTTGAGCGATGGTCCCATGGGCCTCTTGTTTTATTCTGGTTATCGTAGAAAAATGGGCTTTTTTTTCTTTTTTAAAATCTACTTATAGAAAATAAAATGCGTTACGGCGGCCATTTTGCAAACCTATTTATGGCACGCGACTGAAGTTTAGTCTAGGATACAATGTCGTTGAATAATAAAAATTTTAACATAATGCTAAATGCATAGTTTTGTTTTCATTTTTAAAAGTGATTGTAACGCCAGTTCATTATTGTATTTTAGGTTTTAAAGTGTTTGTACGCTTGATTTGTGAATTTTCCCCCCGAGAATCAATGGTCATTTGCAGAAATCGATCACTGGAATCCTTTCAAAATCCATGAAATGTGTGCAAGTTACAGTTGTTTAATATCTCTGAAGAAAGTCCTGTTAGTTAGTTTTTACAAGATTTTGAGAGCATTTCAAATATCGGTTAATTTAAATTTCAGTAATTACAGTTAGAGTTATTTTCCCTTATTATTCATTTTATAATAATGACATAATTATAATTACATAATAATAATTCATTTAAACGTCAGAGTTCACGTCGGTTTAATGTCGTCTGGTTCGTTAAAACTCCCCAGGTAAAAAAAATTACGCGAAGTATACTGTTTTATCTCCCTAAAAAATGACGTTCTTGAAATTACACATTTAATCTGTTTCTCAAAAGTTTTACTTTAATTCTCGCGAGGACCCGGTAATGCCATTTACAATGCTTAGAATTGCATTGTGGATCAAAATTTACTTGACGCCGAAAAATTCTGACTGATTAATAAGCAAGAAAACCAGTTTGATGTCACTCGATTGTATTTTGAAAGTGTACAGATGTTATGGGTTGGATATTGCATATGCGTGTTGGTTGTGTTAGCAGTGTATATTTACAATGAACATAGTCAATCATAAATCAAATTTCTATATTTCCATTTAAAATAATGACATTGAAATGATATTTTTATTAAGAAATCATGTAACTGTTAAAATGATAAATGAAAATACAGGGAAAAAAAAACCACCTGAATTTAAAGATCGGACAAGAATAAATTTATTAAAGAAACACTTCATATTGGAAAAATCTACCTGTAATTATTCTAAAACAGACTATAGGTCACCTGTAATCAAATTCTTTTGTCCTCTCCCTCCCCTTACCTGTACACCATCCCCACATAGCCAAAAAAGTCATCTGTATAAATTTCAGAAATTTGGCTAAGTGGGAAGAACAATGGAAATCGACAACTAATATGGCGGTAGTCAGAGATAAAAGTGAAAATGCGTATTTATTGATTCATGTCAATTTTTATCAAATACTTCGGATTAAAACCAAAGCGCCGTACGACTCAGCATTAGGGGGTTCAATTTTCCATTATTTATCGGACGTCAATTTTAGGTCTGGCAAGAAATCAGTCGAAACGTTCACCCCATTTCACTTGTAACCCATAACAAAGCAGTTTTCTGGTAACAAAAGTAATATATATGAAAAAACGTTTTATTTCCTTTCCAATAAATGGTTTAATTTCATCCAGTAGCTATGGTTACAGCTATATTTTCTTGATGAAAAAGGGCAACAGGAGCGACAGACCTTCTAGCAAGGGGGTCTTATTTAATTTGGTTAGAATGGTTACAGTTATATTTTTTTAAGTGACAAGGCTTTTCTTGAGCAGGGGTTATTGTTTCACTGGTAACAATGGTAATACTGCTATATCTTTGGTGACAGAAGGTAACAGGTGACAAGGCTTTTTCTGTGTAGCAGGGGGTATAGCTATATTTTCTTGGTGACATAGGGTTACAGTGGTGAAAGTCATGTTCGTGATTTACAGTGAGTCTTAATTTTTTTTGGTTACAATGGTTACCCTAACCCTAAACCCTAATCCTAAACTTAAACCCTAACACAAAACCTAACCCTAACCTCAAACCTACAGTACCGATCAGAACCAACCTAACACCAGCGTAAACCCCAGCTAAACCCCGGGTTTACTCTCTGGATTTACATTGGGTTTACTACAGGTTTACTTTTTGAAAATATGGGTCCACTTAGCGTCTACTTTAGGTGTATTCGGGGTTTACTTTGAATTTACACGAGAATTGCTTTTGTGGTCAACTGTATGCACTGAAGTGTGAAGCAGACCTGTAGTTTATCTTACCATCTTACTGCCTGTAATTCCTCTCCCTTGTAAATTCCGAATACACAATGTCATGTTGCGTCTGCTTTTAGGGATGTACTTCTTATCGGGTTTTACTCTCTGTGTCCACTCTGGGTTTACTTTGGGTTTTCTCTAGATTCACTCTAGTAAACCCAGAAAGTACACTTAGAATTCAGTTGAGGTTTACTCTCTGTTAGGTTCGGTCTGATCAGTACTGTAACCCTAACCCTTACCCAAACTTGAACTAATTTGTAACCAATGTTACCAGTAACCACTGTAACCTGTCAGAAGTCATCAAAGTTTGAAAATCATTCAAAATCAAGCATTGTAAACAATGTAACCAATGTTACTGGTTATAAATAGAAAAGGGTAATAGTCAGGACTAATTTCTGGCTATATATGTTCAATTTTGATAAGATTAATCAACTCAATTAGTCAATCAATTATGTCAGAGCGATCGGCTTTATGTTTAAAACTTTTTTTAAAACACTTCAATTTAAAACGGTGTAAAGTGTTTTTGTTTTTCCTTTGATATTTTCTTTAAATGTCTTAGTTGTAGTTCTAGATTTTTTTTGTTTTTATTTCCATGTAATTTACTTCTTGTGTCTTGAAGAAGGCACTAGTTGTCCCCAAAATTTAACAATTTAAATTGTTCATGTCGTTAGCCATTTTTGATGCTTTATATATTCTATATATATACTGGCTAAGTATCAATATAATAGATCAGGTTTAATGAAGAATAATGACCCCCGTAGAGTAATGACCGGGGGTCATTTTTCGACCCCCCGGTCATTATTCTACGTAGAAAAATGACCCTTTTGCCTGAAGAATAAGACAGGATACTGACGTATTGTATAGGGGTATGGTTGTCATCTTGACGAGTTACATTCACATGTATTTATATGACATTATAACGCGTGACAACACATTTAAAATTATTTTGTGATACAAGATACTATAAAATAATACTGTTTAATATTGGCAATAAACGAGTAGACGCGATATTGTTATATAGGGATATATATATTGTCTTGATGAAAATGTGATTTTGTTCCTTTCTTTTTTTTAAATTTTGTTTCCCCATATCTGATCTATTAAAATAGAAAAACCTGACTCAGTTTTAAACATTTGAAAAGTTATAAGTTTCAAATAATGAACTAACTCTATAGTTTGCAATTGTCTTAGTATGTTTTTCCCAATTCTAATTCATTTACCTTTGTGAACGAGCGATTAAGACAGAAAATAAAACTTTACATCTAAAGATTCTCTGGCCTAAACCATCAAAAACGTAATGTTGATGGAATGTACAAGTACATATAATTAAGGTATATTGGAAAAAAAACAAAAACAAAACAACAATGCATTGGAGGATGGGAAAAGGGGGGTAGAGATATTACCTCTTTAAATGTGATCAATATGATTAGTTTAAATTTCTTGTACTTTTTGGTAAAGCAACTTTTTTGCGCCCCCCCCCCCCCCTGAAAAGTTGGGGTTCAGTTCGTTCCGTTCAAATTTCATCTTATAAAATTAGGATTAAAATAAATCTTCCAGCATAATCTGGGGCCCAGTACGTACCGCCTACCTTGTTGCTTGTTGTCCTTGTTGCCTTAATAATTAGGAGTTATCAGAAACGAAGTGAGAATATTTTTTACAGAAGTTATCTCTCTTATCAGATGGACTTTTCACCTTAAAAATCCCTTCCCCCAGCACGAAAATATATATATATCACTCTTTGTTTGACAATTCATTCACCAATGAATATTGCTTATATTATTACAACAATTATTCTTTCTTGATTGTTGTTCGTTAATTATCACACAATTTAATTCCTAAATGTATATGAATTAGTTTTTCATTTGTTTTGTTTTTTAATTACGGAATGGCTTTGCAACAGTAGCACCACCTGCACAGATTTCTAAACACAAACATGCAGACCTGACAATTTGTTGCCGATGCAATTGTAAAATCGCAATATATAAAATTAAGCAAGCTGTGCATGCATTTTGTAAATGAAATATATAAATTATAAAGCTATATAATATGTTGTTAAGAATTATTCATGGTAAAGAATCAAGTATAGTTCAGCAGATTTCTACACAAGTGCAGCGTTATTTCCGCCATACATGTATGTCGACGAGAGAAGAGACGTACCAATTTGTGGCAATGTAACTTTGTTTGTGTGTGTTTTTGTTTGCTACGGATATGAAAAACTATATACAGCGATTTCTTTACAAGTTCGGAGTTTATAACTTCAAAACCAACTGAACAGAGTGAAAATTCCAGTAATTTCAAAGTCAGATACCTTGTTGGGATACTGGATAACCAATTTTATTCTTGTTTACAGCGGGGGTCTTCAGAAAAATCCAATTATTCTACAGCAAGGGGGTCATTATTTTGCGTCAAGAAATGACCCCCTGTCATTATTCTACGGAGGTCATTATTCTTCATTACACCGGCACTTTAAAGAAGCTTAGTGTTGATTTTTTTTCAGTATTTTAAATATATATATATATATATATATATATATATATATATATATATATATATATATATATATATATATATATAAAGGAGGTAAATCCATATAAATAAATATATAACAAGTGTTTCTGTGATTGTAATTAGAATGCTTCATGTTAACTTTAAATGAAAGACTAATAATTTCCTGAATGCTCTATATTTCATTTTTAAATGGCCAAAACACAGTCTATTTTATCTATACACTTTTAGTTATTTAGGTCGGATATCCAGGATGTATGGGAATTTACATGGACTACAACCCGGGGTAAATCCCAGTACACCATTGGCTGGTCCTGGATAACAAATCTATTTCCTATGTTATTCAAATGTTAAGTTTATATTGTTTTACCAGTGATATAAGCTCGATACAAAGAACAACAAATTAATATTTATTGAAACTGAGCTGAAAATCATTTATTCGCGCCAATAGCTAAAATATTAAGAAATGGGGATTTAGACAAATTATTTATTCATTTAACGTTACATTTTTATGTGCAAAGACCTATAAGTTCACTTGTAAACAGGAATTGCATTGTGACGTCATGTTTATGTACACCACAGCAGCAGGTGGTACGGAAATCAGATGTCGCGTAATATGAGACATAAGAAATAAATAATTTCGTCAGAGGCAGTTTACTGTAAACAGTTGGCATATGCCATCGCATTGAGACACATTTAAAATTACATTGTCTGGAATCAAGCCAAGGGTATCATAACACATAACACCAAAGTGGCTCTATTGGAGAAGGTTATTCACAAGAAAAAAAACAAAGATTATTACAATCAAGTGAATTTTCTTAAACCTAGGTGAGTTTCCTATGCTTGCAATTTTTTCCAGAACTCCGTTTTAATATGTTCTAAATTTCAAATTGAATGCATAATTTTGAAGTTTAAAATACTTTCGCGATCACAGAAAGTTTCCTGATGTATCTAATCAGTTTCCAACATTCAAAGAAAAAAAATCCTCAAGAATTGTTAATGGATGTAGTGTTTGTGTATTAGCGATTGTTTTATACGTTTTATGATTGTAAAACCTCATTTTGATCTTTATTTTATACTTGATGATTTCTCCCTATTACGTGTTTGCTCCTTAGTAACAAGCAACAACAAAACAAACTGAAGTGGGAGCTATAAAACAGGTTATACAACTTTTTTCTCATAGACATTATGTGAAATGGAATACATAATGATCAAATGACCAATATTTTGGTAATTTAGTTTTATAATTGAAAGTAATCATTGAGCGAAGATCACAATATTGGATGAATATACATCTTTAGACGTTTGTTTTTATACTTCAAATGAGGTGTCATATTATTCTCATATTTGCTGCTTTTTGACTAAATACATGTATAAATCACAATTTTTATCAGAAAGAAGAAAGAAACAAAAGAGGTCTCTCTTAATCAACATAGGTATATGACACATGTTAGTTTAACAAATCAACAATTGCTTCTTTTTAACTACTTAGTTACCAATGATAAATTTAATTATACGTTTGTCATTCCTCATTGCAGTTTCACAATGTATTTAACATTTCTAAAGAATTGCTTTAGGAGTGGATTAGTGTTTTTTTAACTTCAAAAAGAACATGTGCATTATTTTGCAGGCTAAGATAAGGTACATGTAGATACAAAAAGTATTCAAGTCGTTTATGGAAGGATTTTGTTAAACATTTTTACTTCATTTGTCATTTGTTTACTTCATCAACACGAATCATTATGAATATCCATAATAGTTGCAAATGACATGTAAGATGTACAAAACTTTTACACTTGGATTTATGAATATCATAAGTCAAAGATATCATTCACAGAACTTTCTTAATTTTACACTACTTCTGCTTAACAAGATAAAAAGTACAATTATTTTTTTATTCAATGTACTCAAAACATAATGCTAGTAATCTATTTTCTCCCCCGTAACATGGTAAGAGAAGCGGGTAACAGAGAATGTTCAATAATGATCTTATAATTGTAGGCCAATGATTCACCAATTCAAACCTTTTGAAAACTATGAGTAGAATTTTTTATTATGCTTGTAGTTGTTATTTAATAAGAATGCCGCTTTTTAAAAATCTATAAAGCTGGTTTTAACTCAACCTTATTTACTTCCTTTTTGAGAATCGTTTTAAATGTGTCCATGAACCCTTCGGTATTTTCCATCAACTTACTGTTAATAAAGTGCTGTCTAATTCAAGAGTTGACAGATTAATAAATATCTTATGTCACCTGTATTTCTTTTTGAAATAATACCAAGATTATATACTACATGTAGTAATCAATTCAAGATCGTGCTACTAGACATAGCATACTCAATTTACTTATGCCAGTGGAGTAATCTTCTACAAAAAAAACTTTTGTTAATTTTTCTTTTTGAAAAACGTTTTTGCTTACTTATATCCTGATCTCCCTTTTAGTAATTTTCAAATTTTACTCGTTGTTTCAAAGTACAGGTGCTTTCGTTATGACAGAAATTTCCAAAATGTGTTTATTAATAGATAACATTCATATTGATAAGTGCACGCGCAGTTGCATGGATTCTCGTACATTTATCAATTGTTAGATTTATAATCATTAATATCTTAAAAAGAATGTAGACATGTCCCCTTCCAAAAAATTAAAAAAATAATAATATTTCAAAAGCAAATTCAAAACAAAACAAACCAAATACAAAATCTTAGCCATTGCAGTCAGTTTTGTTACAATAACATAGGTCCTGACACCAGTGATCAAATTTTGGATAACGACAGGGAATTCTACAGTTAATTTCAAAGAATCTTGGCAAGCATGCTGAAAAACAGTTCGTCTGTATTCAGATTTAGTGGAATACATTCTTAAATTACATGAAACTTCTGTAGACAAAAGGCGAAGAAGTACATTCAATATAATAACAGATAAAATTATATGTAAATACTAAACAACTTTCAGCATCACTTATGTTTATCTTAATTCTCCATGCAAAATAAATAAATAATCAACACACCATCCAGTATTATTTTCATAAAAGAAATGCATTGCAGTTTAAAACACCGGTATACAATGTGTGAATGATTCCTGCAAGCTTCTTCTTAAACGATAGATTGTTTCTATCGAGGTTTCGAAAACAAGTAACTAAACAAAAACAAAGCTTATTCCCTTGACATAATTTCGATTTTTCAAAAATACTTTAATTTAATTTTACATCTGCTAAGTGTGTTTACCTCCATATGAAATAAAATTTAGTTGTGTTTCTTAAACCAATGAATATATCCTTTAATAATCTTTGTTTTCCCTCAGACTGAAATGTCACGCTTTCATTGGTATAAACGTTACACCTGACTGCCGGATATATCTCTATGTCCGTCCGGCGAAAATTAATATTTGGCAATATGGCAGTCATTGGCAGACGCGAATTTCTTTCATATTATATATTACAGAAACCATGCTCCTTAAGTTCATAAAATTTTTGGAGTAGTTGCCTTTTTGAATTAAAGTAGTTCGAGTACTCAAGCTTTTGCGCAGCGTTTCATTTGCATTGTGACGTCATCTTTTTGCTTGGTTGACGCTATGGCGTTATTATTTCAACTGCAGATATTCAGCGAAAATTGCTCGTTTGAGGCGTAAAATCTATCTTATATTGTAGAATAAATCAAGCAGTCTTGAAGTATAATCTATATTTGGGCTCAGGTCGAAAACTTAAACTGGGTTCAGCAAGCCTAGCCCCCTGTTACGTTTTCTTACCCCGCCCAAAATAAACTTGATACATGTATTTCAAGACATTAACCTTGTATTTTATATTAATTTCATGACCCTTAATATGTGATTTTATATATTTATTTAATACTTAAATATGTCTTTATGTTTTGATAATACTATAATGATCACCATTTCTGCCTCTGTCAAATAAAAATTAGCCATTATCTGACGAATCTGGGAAATTGGGCATAAAAAACAGGAGGTAAAATGGTTTTGTTTTACCATTTGATGCCATTTAGTAATTACTTTCATATGTAGACAAAAAAAGAAATCCATAAGGCAAAAGTTAAAAATATTATGTTAAAAAATGTGCAAAATTTATACATTTCAAGCAAAATCCCGTAAAATCCTATGTTAAAAATAAACCAACCTTGAAATGACCCTAAACAAACGATGTGGTAAATGTCTGATTTTTTTCATCTTAAAATTAATAATTATATCAGTAGAAATTCATGTAAAAATTTTCATTAAGACATCTAGGGCAGAAAAAATTAGACCCAGCCTCGTTAAATTGACGTCACATTGTTATGTCTTGAGCAAAATGAAATGACAGCGTCCAGATTCCCTAAAGTCGTCCTCGGGAAAACAAAACACGTATTATCCCCTCGCGCAACTTGTTGCGAGTGGGGTATAGCATCGCTGCTGTGCGTGTATGTGTATGTATGTATTTATGTGTGTGTGTCCATTTCAGCCCTTTTACCAAAGAAAACCCTCGCATGCATGTGTATCAAACTTCGTACACTTCATAAGCATGTTTAAAGGACAAACCTTATTTATTTTCAAGGAATTCCGTTATATATTTTTAAGATATCGTTTAAATTACAACACTAAGAAATTTTATGTTCGACTTCCGATTCGTGACATTTCAAATCAACAACTTGATATTTTGTTGGATGTAAGCCCTGTAAAGATAAGAAGCAAACATTTTTGAGAAATTGGGAGTTGAAAGGATGTCCAAAGTGAAAATCTGATCTGAGCAGGAGATTAAGTTCACCCTAATTTAATCGAAATAAGCAGCCGTCTGAGCCGAATTTCGGGCTATATTTAACGAATTACTTAGAGAAGAACAGGTTCATAATTCAGAAGAAACTTTGACAAATATCATCAACATGATTAACCGGGAATTCATTTCATGTTAATAGGTGAAGATACACACATGTATACATATGTATGTTACTCTTTTTAAAATATTGGGATTAAAATCACAGTTTCGGTCAGTGAAATGTTTCTGTTTCATCTGACGAAGTTGAAGTTTTGCGAATTGTGATTCCAAAGGTTTTGGCTCCAACCATGTTCGAGTTGAAGGAATCTTTGAACAAGGACTTCTGTTAATCAACAGCTGTGCGGGTGATTTTCCAATTTCATCAATACGTGTATTTCTGTACTCTTAAGAGAGGAATATTTGGATCACCGTTGCTCTCCTCCGCCTTTTTGAGCAAGTTCTTCATGGTCTGGATGCAGCGCTCTACATGACCATTCGAACCTGGATAACGAGGGCTTGATGTTCTGTGTGTATTTTCCCAATCCGATGCAAAACACTTAAACGTATTGCAACTAAATTGCAGTCCATTGTCTGAAAATAGTTCTAATGGTATGCCATTTCCAGCGAATACTGTTTTGCATGCCGCAATGGTAGATCGGGCTCGTAAATCTGGAAGTGGTACGATGTCTGGGTATTTCGAATAATAATCCACCAATAACAAATAGTCTTTGCCCTTGAAGTGAAAAATGTCTGCTCCAACTTTTGTCCAAGGAGTATTTGGTATTTCATGTGGAATGAGAGGTTGTGTAAGATGTTTGCCGCAAACAATCTCCCCGTCCGTACTTAGCTATTTGACCAAGTCCAACTCTCGTCAAAGTTTCACAAATTTATTCGTGTTGATCGTATAGTGGATAACAAAGCTAATATAGTCTCAAAGCTGATATGTTCTCATCTAATCCAGTTCTATTTTAATCGTATAGTGGTATCGCATTCTGTCCTGATTTGCTAACAATTGACATGCATATATATATATACCCTTTCGGCTGGGACAGACAGTTTCGGTTACTCATGACCACCTGCGCTGGTCATGAGTGTAGATTCAGTGATGAAACTCCTAAACAATATTTTATTTCTAAATACAGAATCAAAAATGTCGAACACAGCGTCAGGGAATGCGGATTTACAACATCCCGCATCACTACAAAACATGAGTATAGGCTAAGAGGTTAACAGAAAACAGGTACTTGGTGACAATCATAAAATGTCAGACCTCCATAGTGTCTGTAATTATGATGAATATAGCATTGTTGTCCCACACCTGGACGTGTGAGGTCATGCTGCTGCGCAATCAATTTCCAAAATATAATTTCCCAAGGACTCTCCAACAGAGTGATGGACATATTAATTATTGCGCAGTTTGCATATACAGCTTACATGTTCATTTCATAGTACCTATCAAGGTCACCTTATAGTCATCTGTTTACAGTTGTTTGATGTTTGATTTTCGGAACGAGTTGCAGACTGCTCTATGTCATAGTTCATGTTCGGCCAAAATATAATGTTTCTGGTTCTCTGTTAAGTTTTCACAATACCTAAGTGAAGTTCATGCAGTTTGGTAAGCATTTGACACCGCATTGATGATGGTATCATTACAGACTGTCCCTTATTCATTTCTCCATTCAGGATGGTAATTTAATCACGGTAGTTCTATAACATCCTCACACAAGTTGGAACTTGTTTACGAGTCTCAGGCCATCCTACCCAAACAATGTCTGATAATGTTTGAAACTGTCAATCGCGATCGGCTACTTGACATCCTTCAGTTCCTGAAGCTTTTTCTCTGTCATTGGAAGTTCTTTTTCAATGAAGTGCACATTAATGTCCTCATCTACTAATGTCTCTTTGCATTATTTCAAGAAAGCTCTACTCAAAGCATCAGATATAAACATTTCTTTTCCAGGTACATATTTCAGCTGTGCATCATAGCGCTGTAAACGCATCAGCATTCGCTGTAGACTTGGAGTAGCTTGGTATAATGGTTTGCGATGAATTGCTAATAACGGTTTGTGATCTGTTTCTATGGTAATTGCACGACCGTAAATATAATGGTAAAACTTTTCACATCCATATATAACTGCCAGCATCTCGCGTTCTTTTTATGCGTACCTCTGTTGAGTTTCAATAAGAGCTCGTGAGGCATACGCGACTGGTTGCCCATTTTGTAATCATACAGCACCCAATCCTTTGCAGCTAGTATCGACGGAAATTGTGACGTTCTTCTCAAGGTCATATATCTTCAGCACAGGGGCTTGTGTCAGTACTTCTTTTATTCTAGCAAAACTGTCAACTTGTTCCTTTTCTCAGTGCCATAGAACCTCATTTTTGGAAAGTATCCGGAGTGGTTCCGAAACATCTGCTAAGTTTGGAATGAATTTGGACACACACTGGACTAGTCTAAGAAATCTGCGGAAACCTTGTATGTCTGTTGGCTCCAGCATATTCATGATAGCACGGACTTTCCCCGGATCCACTTTGATTCTTTCCCAATAATGTTACCAACGTACTTTACTTCAGGTACTCTTTCAAAGTTCAACATTGTCCCTGTTGAATTTGAGTCCTACTTTACGACAGCGTTCCAGCATGCAAATGAGGTTCTCATCATGTTCCGCATTGTTTTCTCCATGTACCAGTATATCGTCAACTAAACACTCAACACAAGGTAAGTCTAAAAATAGTTCCTGTACACGTTTTGAGAACACTTCTGAAGCTGACGAGATTCCGAAAGGAAGTCCCAGGTACCGGTATCTACCGAATGGTGTATTGGAGGTAAGTGCTTTAGAACTTTCCTCATCGAGCTCAATATGATAAATGCCACGTGAAGTATCGAATCTTGAGAAGACTTTAGCATTCGGAAGTCGTTCAATAATTTCTTCTACGGTCACTAAATGATAATGTTCCCTTTTAATGTGCTAATTCAAATCCTTTGGATCCACACATATGCGAATTTTTCCTAGTTTGCGTACTGTCACCATACTGTTGACCCAATCTGCTGGACCATCTTGTTTCGTTATGACGCCCAGATATTTTATCCGCTTTAGTTCATCATGTACAGATTTAAGTAACACTGCGGGTACTTTTCTTGGTGGGTGAACCACTGGGTTTGCATTTTTGTCTATTTCAGTGTGTTGCTTTCCTGGTAATTTTCCTAAACCACTAAAAATATAGGCATACTGTTCGATTAATTTGTCTTTTGACAAACACACGTCCTTGTCTATTGACTGCTGGTATGTGCAGTATTAGTCCAAAATAAGCGCATGTTTCTTTAAAAAGGACAGGAGTGCTTCCTTTGCTAGTAATTAAAACGAAAGTGTATGTTCCACTTTACGAATGCGGCATCTAATGTCAACCTTTCCATCTGGTTTCATCACATCACCATTGTAGGTAATCAGGTTCACGTTCACACTCTGTAGCGTGTTGAATACATTTCGCGGTATTATGTTTGATTGAGCTCCTGTGTCAAGCTTAAATGTAACTGGTACATTGTTAATAGTCACCGATTCTGTCCACGGTAGCTCTTCATGAATACTGTCCACACTCACTATGCCGAGGTATATATCCTCTTCTGTTTCCTCTAGCGAACGAACTCTTGACTTAGATCCAGTCTTGCAATATTTAGCGAAATGATTTGGGCTTTCACACTTGTAACAGAGTTTATTGTATGCAAAGCATTTTTCCATCTGATGTTGTATACCACATCTCCAGCATGGTTTGCCTGTATGCGTATACTTTGGACATTGGCGTTCTGTTTTCTGGGAGTCTCACCACTATTGTGTTGTTGTTCATAGTTGTGCTTCTTGGATACATTGGTATAAGGTCTTCCAACTGATGTTTTGATAATTCAGATCGATGCTCTCCATATGTCTATACATTTAACGAGTGTTAAATCTGCTTCTCACAAGAGTCTCGCTCTGCATGCTTCATTTCATATACCTGTAGTGTTTGTGGACTCGTTCCCCGTACGTATTAGCCCGTGACGTCACCACGCGGGGAATCTGCACGAGCGAGGATTCTACCGTCTTCATCCAGCGAGAGAGGACGTAGGACATGTGCTAGACGAGGCGACAGGCAAGTCAAGCGGCAACCCATGGATATAATCAGTTATAGTGACTGAGAAATACTATATTGGCGCCCAACGTGGGGCCCTGGACATGCCAGTTATTCCGAGAAAAATTTTTCCCGTAGAGTAAGCCTGTATCATTTTGTTTAGGGAGTTTGAGAGAATTGCGTTGAGGCCGCCATTTTGGGGGCCCTCGCGTGGTCAGCTTTCCTGTTAGTTTTTGTAAACAGTGAGCCAGTTTTAGCTTTGTTTGTGCTACCTGCTTTGATTTATCATTATGTCATTTGAAGAGGCTCTGTTTGCTTTGGGGTTGGATGAGAGGTCGCCCCGATTTATGTCTATGACTCATGGTAGGGATGAGTTGTCACGGGATATTAGGCCCGGCTGTGTGTACGGGCCAGATCCCTTAAGTATTGTTAATCAACCCACATTCGTGGACTCTACAGGGCATGTTAGGGTAGGCTATGTTGAGAGAGCACCCCACAGTGATTACATAGGTCCTCCCCATGTTTGGGTTGGGTCTCCTGAAAGATTTGAGAGGGGGCTCAGGGATGATACTATAGATCCTGTTCGTTTGTCGGCCAAGGGTTTAAGTTCGCCAGTTGGTGTTGGCGACTTTGTTCCACCTAGTGATTATTTAGGGGTCCCCATGTCACAATGTTCCCATGTGGCCCTTTACCCTGAGGAACACCTACTGTCAGGGATACTACTTTATGCCCACCCGAGCCTCAGGGGCAAACCCCAAATTTGTTGGATTTTAACCCCCTTACTACCCAGGATTCAACCCCCAGTAATCCAATGCCCACCGGGACTGTACGGCCCGGATGCCAGTCCTCAGATACCCAGCCTGTCTATTCACAAGGGGTTACACCAGAGTCTATGGATGTAGGTCAGGGGCATCAGTATGATAAACCAGTTCAGGCAGTTGGCTTAAAGCCCCAGGTTCCACCCACCCAGAACCCCCTGTCCTAGATGCTTATCCACAGTTTCAACTCGGTGGTGGCCATCGAGATCATCGGTATTCACCAGGCCCGTTTGTTATGGGCGGTGAAGGAGGGGGGAGAATGGCACATACACATGAAAGACGTTTGAATGTAAGTCACGCACAAATTCCCGCAGCATGTATCCATCCCCCGGAATACTCGTGGAGACCAGCAGCAGCCTATGGTTTACCTGGAGATGTACAGACCCCTGCAGCGCGCTACAACCTCCAAGAGTTTGTTGCACCACCCACCAGCTACCACAATCCGACAACCTGGAGTAGGCCGAGGTATAAGGATTTGCATTTTGATGGGAGATCCAGCTGGAAGCCATTCCTGCACAAGTTTGTTAGATTGTCACGAAGCCAGGGCTGGACAGAGACTGAGCAACACGACCAGTTCTGCTTCTTCTTGGAAGGAACCGCTAGTCAGTACATGTACTACACTCTGTTACTGGAGACCAGCCCTGATTTGCGCTTCGCCGACATCCTGAGGAAGTTTGACAAGCGCTTTGGCTCAGCAGCACCTGATTTGGCCAACCAGTTCAACTTCCAGTCTGCAGTCCAAACCAGCGGTGAGTCCCTGAGACAGTGGTCAGACCGAGTACTGACGTTGGCTACTCGCGCCTTCCCCCAGCTACCGGATGTTCACACTCAGGCTATACCCCGCCTGTGTTACGGGACAGAGGACCGGGAGGCAGGCCTGTATGCCCTGGATGACCAGCCCAAGACTGTTGATGAGGCTGTAGACCGGATGCAGTTCTACCGGCATTCCCGACGGGGCAGACCCCCATGCAATAGCTACAATGCAGTGAGGAGTTTGGTTGTAGATGAGGAGTCGAGTAAAAGAGATGGGAAAGCCGAGATTCAGATACGGGAGTTGAAAAGCCGAGTGCAGCATCTTGAGAAGACCCTAAAGGAAGTTCTCGATTCGGTCCGACGTGGGATCCCGACGACTTCTTTCCCTAGATGGCTACCTGGCCCAAGGACAGGTCAATGTTTCCGATGCGGAAAGACTGGGCATTTCCGTAAAGAATGTCCTGCTGTCCTTTGACGGAAGGCGGAAGGAAGCGCTGGAGAGGTTGTAGATCACTCCCTGCGTAGCCGTGATGCCTGTCAAGGAGTTGCAGATGAAGAGACCAAGACTTGCAGTCAAGCGCCCAGCGGGCAGCTTCGCACTGTGAGCTTACTAACCCAGGATGAGAAGACCAGTTTCAGGAAGCACCCTGCAGATGACTCATGTGTTGTGGACAAGGACGCCCCTTGTCCCAACATAAGGCGCAGGAGGAAGCGTGGTAGGCGTAGGATGCGACACAGGAGACCAAACTTGCTGAAGTCCTTCTCCACAGATCCTGATGTCCCTGAAGAGGAAGTTACTCCAGTGGACAGTAATTGTCGGCTGAAAGTGCTGAGCAGCAAGGTGGTTCCTACGGAATCCAAGTGCCCTGAGGCCAAGGGCAAGGATGACATAGTGGGAGACTCTTGGCCCCCAACCCAGGGGGCCGCCTCGGATGATCTGTTTGTCATAGCAGCTCGGACTGCCAGTACAGCCAAGCTGAAAATACCACGCGGGTAGGTTAAGGCAACTGCGAGTTTAATGACCGTCAACATTATGATCAATTTAAAAACTGGGTTTTTTAAAGAAAACAGTGCGGAATATTAATACCATGGGAATGTGTTCACCAAGATATTATTTTTCTACTTCGGAATCGACTCGATCTCTGAAGCTGCCGTGCCATGGTATCACGTGACAGTTAAAAATAGATCACTTTTTTACCTTAACAAAAAATCAAAAAGTGTAACACTACCCCGAAGTTCATTTGTATGTTTGCTACAATAATTCGATCGGCAATTCATGTTTATTAGTATTACTGCTAGAATCCTATTGTACATCGCATAAAATAAATATTGTAAATATTTATCGGAAACCCTCTCAACTTCTATAATTATATTGTAAATACTACGTATTTTTCATCTAAAACAACAAAGCGCAGGATTCTAGCAGCACTTTTCAGATAGTTTAGGTCATATACCGTTGATATTTACCAAAGTCATCTTTCATAATATCCAGGGTAGTGTTACACTTTTGCTTTTTTTTGTACACACTGACAGAGGAAAGGCTGGTCAAGCCACATAAATGTCGATCTGCTTACCTTATAACATTCGCTGATTAAACAAAATATCCATGCCTGTATTATCCTGATCATATCCTAACTGACACTCATCTAAATCTTAGGTATCTGTATTAAATAAGTCTTATTTCGGCATTGTTTACACTGCATTTCGATGATTTGTCTCCCGACATGATCTTCGCTATTAGACATGCTTGTGACGTCATCAATGATAATTATACGTAATAGAGAGAAATCGAAGATATATTCAGTTAGAAGAGTTTCTAGTGATATGTTATGCATGTAGTTTTTATATTTTAAACCAGAGATAAAGTTAAAATCGATATGTTTCTGAGTAAAATATGACATCATGCTGCTTATTGTGACGTCATATCGACCAAAGGAATTTGATCGCTGAGAGTTGCCTTATCATACCCGCGCAGGAAGCAGTCTTGAGACAGCGGTTGAGGATGTCCATGTTCCTGCAACTAGGAACTCCCTTGCTAAGGAGTCAGTTGGAAGAGGACAGCTTTTAGGAGCAGCACCAAACGTGGAGTATCTCCCTTCAGGTGTCCAAACTAGCTAGAGTGTCGGACGCACGGGAGATGCCATCGTCGCGATCTGGAGTGTGCAGGGCATGCCTCGTGGATCGGACGTAGTAGAGCTGCCCTCCCCGGACTGGACCCGCAACCTTGAAGAACTACTTGGACTGTCCCCGGATTATCCCTTTTGGTTGTGGAGGCCCTTGTCATTTGGACGGGTCCTGCTCTAGTGACTTTGTATCCCGGCTGTTGCTGGGATTGCTGTTACCGCAGGTGAGACTCAATTCCCTGGAAGTTATCCCGGCTGTTGCTGGGATGGCGTTCCCACGCCTCTTATTATTCAGTGGTCCCGTTGGTACCAGACGTGGACCCCTACTCCCCTCATTGAAAACGGAGGGGAGTGTAGTGTTTGTGGACTCGTTCCCCGTACGGGCTATCTATTAGCCCGTGACGTCATCACGCGGGGAATCTGCACGAGCGAGGATTCTACCGTCTTCATCCAGCGAGAAAGGACGTAAGACATGTGCTAGACGAGGCGACAGGCAAGTCCAGTGGCAACCCACGGATATAATCAGTAATAGTGACTGAGAAATACTATATACCACATACTATTCTGTCCCGAATTGGCAACCCTTTCAAATCCCCGAATTTACACTGTAATTCTTTGTTTTTTCAAGTCTGGGACATAGTTGAAAAATAGTATCATGAGTTTCTGGTTAACGTGTGAAAAATATGTGACGTACATATGTCAAATTCCTAAGTGGTTCGACGTAATCCTGACGCATTGAATCAACACATCTAATGTATCTATTACCTCATCCACAATGCTGAATGTGTAATAAATGCGTCTCGCTTCAACACCAGCGACATGTAAAAACGTAGCATCTTTTACCTTGCCTGATTTCTCGTCAATTCCCGACGCGATCAAATATAGGCGAAATCCTTGCAGCCATTTTTACCAATTTTCGGCCAAGTTTCCTTTAAAACTTAGGTGCGACGGATGTTTTAACTGCTCCATAACTTAGTGTTTCATTCAGACAACGACTTATGTACGACTAACATCGCCATATGTCTTTTTTTAGAATGCTCGTTGTTTGAATTATCTTTATTCGACACAAAAACATGCATTGTCGACCAGACCAATTCCGGATAACACAAATAGCAAATATATTACATCACAAGTGTTTTATAATCATATTATTAAGTCTCCTAAACGAAGTTTTTGAGACTGATTGTTTTTGTACTGTTCTTCTTTCTTTTTCTTCTTTTTCTTTCTCGCCTCCTGTCCATTGCGTTTCTCAGAGATAGCTGAAAAGAATGGTACAAAAATCTAGGATATTAAGACTTGCATATCTTGTTGTACATGTACACCAAGGTTGTTTTTTTTTATCACATTGGCCAACTGCTTTTTTGATGAGTCAAATGGGAGTGGGGTCTATTAGACTCTATGGAAAAAATTGTAGACTTTATTGAAAATGACTATAGCTTGAAAACAGACAGATATAACAAGCATTCTTAGCAAAACACGCCCTCTACCGGTTTAATTCCATGAAAGCTTCGAAGCATACAACTATTTCAGAACTATTGTAAACGAGATGTTATGCTTTAATGATAAGAGATGAACAAGGGAAATTCAAACTATACAGTTGATATCAAAATAAAATATATAAATTGGTAAAATGATAATCTTTGTGTTATCTTCTTTAATTTCGCCAAGTCCAATTATATATTCGCTGGTAGAAATTTGTGAAAACAATGCACTGTTACGCACAATATCATTTCTTACCGTCTTCAGTACCCCTAATCAAACCAAACAGTTAAACAGCCCAATCCAATAACGAACCCGATTATTACATGTATAATACAATGAAAAAAACCTATATTAATATTCAAGGATATTAATTTTCGTGGATATAGTAAAAATCACAGTTTAAGGGATAGGTAAATCCGTGGCCAATGACCCAATCAATACAAAATGTTAATAGAAATTGAACTTCAATGAACATTTAAATTCGTGGATCAACTTAACAACGAAAAATGGTATTCAACGAATATTGATGAAACCACATGATTGCCCCGTTTATTCAATACACATCGAACCCGATAACGAACCCGAACATTAAAAGATTGGCATATAAAAAATTACTATTCTCAAAAATATGTCAACCAGACGCTACAAAAGTGTAAACTTCATTTGGTGTTTTGAAGATGCTCAGCAAGTTTCATATTATTCCTTAAACGCATAAAAAATAAAAGTGTGGAAAACTGAAGTGGGGCAGGCAGACTGACGGACGCAGAGGAAAGCTAAAGTCCTCTCTAATGAAACCGGTAGGGGACTAACAACAAAAGGTTTTCAGAATTATATTGGCTGTTACAAGCAATGTATGGGATTTATTAAAACTGACCCCTGAGTCATTCTAACCCCAAGGAATTGGAAATGACCATATTACTCAGAAACTGTTACTTGTGTTAAGGGGCATTAAATTATATGTAGGTCATGAGCCCCGGGGGTTAAACTTACCCCCTCAAACAAGAAGTGACCAAATACCTTGTAACCGGTTGAAAGTCTAACCCCGAAACCATTTAAATTCTTGTTCCATGTGTTAAGGGGCATCAAATGGTATGTAGGTCATAGACTCTGGGTGGTCCTGAACCCCTCCCCCTCCCCCCTTGAACAGGAAGTGCCCAACTATCTTGAAAACGGTTGAGAACCCCACCACTGATTCATATATATTTATGTTCGTTCTGTTAATGGGCCTTGGAGTGGCCCTGCCTCCTAACCCTTCTCGAACAGAAAGTGCCAAAACTTCTTGAAAACGGTTGAAATCCCCACCCCTTAACCATACATAGTCTTGTGTAAAGGGACATCAAATGGCATGTAGGTAAAGAGCCCCAGGGTTGGAACTGACCCCTAGCGAACAGCTAAATATCTTGAAATCAGTTGAGATCCCAACCCGTAAACCATATATAGTCTTGTTACTTGTGTCACGACGCATCAATGGCATGTAGGTCATAGGCTACGGGGATGTTAACGGGAAGGTCCTGCCCCATTCGAACAGGATGTGCCCAAATATCTTGAGAACAGTTGAGATACCCACCCATAAATCATACATATTCTTGTTTCTTGGGTAATGTCAGCTCATCTGATATACAGTAAATGACCCCTGGGAACACTTCAAAACTCCTGAAATAGAAATAATCAAGTATTAAATCTGTTTGTCTATGAGCCCTGTGAAGGTCATTCCTACAACAAATGATGGCCTTGTTCGTATGAAAAACTTTATAATCGCCCCGATTATAGTTATGACTTGTTTGAGATTGAAATCATCTCACAAACAAGATGTGGCTTTTACCTGTTGTAATAAAAAGTTGGCAAGCAATGAATTATGACTAGATACTTTAGTTTAGTTCATTTTGTTTTCATCATTTTTAATTCATAATTAGTTTATTTTACTGCAGGGTCAATGTTTTATTTGTGGTGTCTTTTTTGTACACAGTTTGAACAGCAAATGCTCTCCTGATATATTCTATTGTTTGCGTCAGCATGGTAAATATACAAGCAGGGTATTGCAGTTTCTACTGTAATTAAGACCAAAACGACATGTTTGTGATATGAGCCGATTGCATCTTTAGCGTTTTTCTGTAAGATTTGGTGGATTATTTAGGATGTAATCTTTGGTTGTAACTGCTGCAGTGCGACCTTAACGAGCACAGCCTATTTGAGGTGTTCCTAACTTGTTCTAAATTGAGCAATCTATCTACAAAAAGATCATTTCTTTGAGCTAATTGATCATTCGTTTATGTATCATAAGTCTCATAATCAATAGATACGGGTTCAAAGCAAAGTAAGGACGTATTTTTATACATGTATAGACCCTAATTTCAAGCACTTTCTTTGCTTTTTCAGTCATTTTAAATATAGTGGAATGAATTCGCTATTAATCAATGTACACTGTAGCTAAGTAACTGAAATTGTGAACATCACATTTTCTTTCGCTACGGTCCGTTGATCAATCTAACGTGTCAACGTGATTTTAATAAGATATTTACATTATTTACACGAAATAAAAGTTTTTAAACACTCGTCGAATGTTCATTTCAAATATACCATAGAAGAGTAAATTTAAGCAAACATACAGTAAAAAGTCCGTAAATATTCCTTTATGCCTACTTGATATATAGATATACTGTTTTGCAGTGAAACATGCGATGTCAATAACTTTTTTTTCTGTTTATCTAACAAGAAACAAGGTATGAAATACAAGTTTTCACATTAATAACATGCTACATATACACTATGTATGCACAATGGGCCATTTAACATAGTAAAACCTTAAGAGTTTAACGTAAAAATGTATTTATTCAATTGTTATACGATATTATTCTAAACAAACAGTCACATAACGGTATCAAATAGATGTATTTGTACTTCGAAGTTGGAACACATTTATTAGCATTACAGCATTTTTTCCATAAGAAAAGGCTAAACAGGGGTAAGTATTAAATTCTGCGCAACAAAGGATATATTTCACTTTATTGAAACTCCACCTCCACTGCGCTATCCACTCAGCCATCTAGGCAACACAAAATTCTTGCTTTCGATAACGAACGGAACCTAGCGCGCTGCTAACTCACTACACAGTCGTTTGAGATACGGGTGGAGTACAGGTAAACAAAAATCTGAGAGGATCGGGACGATACACATTTCTTCGGTATATACTTAAGCACAGACATTGCAATACCTCTCAAACTGACATATACCTGTTCATAATGAAGGATAAAGATATACATGTACATAAAGCGCAGAGAATTTCATTACATAGGAGCTCCATCTCAGCCCAGGCCGGGGCTTGAACTCAAGACTTCTAGAACCCATTCTCCTAGCAGTGAGCGGCCACCGCGCTAACCATTAAAGCAAGACGAAGTCATTGCCTTCTATAAAAACGGAAACTAGCGCGTTGGTCTTTCACTACACGGTCGTTTAAGATACAGGTGGAATACAGTTAAATTTGAGAGGATTGGGATGAAACACATTGCATAACAATATACATAAGACACTGATGTAACTCTTGATGAGGGAAAGCACTACATGCTACTACATTCGGGTTACGAAGGTTGCGACATAGCATGAAAAAATACATAACCCGCGTTAGAAGGTTATGTAATTTTTTTCTGCAATGAACGCTACCTTTATAACCCGCATGAATCATCAAAGAAAGCATTTTATTACTTATATTTACATCTTTTTTTTAACTTATTAATAAATTGATTATGAAAAGTTAGTAAAATTCACTAAATTACTGTTAATGTACACAAAGAAACAGCCAAATCGTCTCCTGTTAGACTTTGAGTTTGACATCATCATGATTATTTTGTGCAGTCCATGATTTTTCATAGGTTCATAGCTTTGAACAATCGATAAACAGGGCGTGTCCATTTTATTCCTGCCAGTATCTTGTCAGTTTCAGCCGTTGTAGATTTCGACAAACCATGATGATAAAAAACTTCAACCCTTTTGGTTATGTACATGATATGAATGAAGAAGAATTAAACTGGTACAAGAATGTATAAAGCAGTATGAACCTGATCTGACTCGATGGATGATGAATTGGGCCTAGAAACCTGCGAGTTTGTGGAAGGTGTAGATTTAAGTGTGGCAGTTTCTATATAGCTATGAATTAACTATATGTTCCGTAAGAAATAGAGGAAATAATACTTAGTAGATGTAAATATATTAAGATGATTTATTGATTTTTCAATTTTGTATTACATCTACGTCACGTTCATGACACAACCTCTCTGCAACGAGATCGGCATTTCTTAAAAGTCAGTGATACCATAAAGGCACTGTAAAATATTCAGATCATGTTTATATAAGAAAAAAAATGAAATATATGTTTCATTATTATTATCGAAAAAGCAAACAATTGGGCAAAAAAATTTCGGACAAATATCGCAGTTTCGTACTCAACTATAAAAATTTGAGAGTGATTAACAAAGGTCAACTATTTAAAGTTTGCCTATGCCCTTTTCAGATATTTCGTTGGAAATAAGTATATTTTTGTTTCGTAGTGGCATGCATGTGCCCGATTTAAGCAAATACATGTGTTGTTTAGAAGCAAATGTTGCCTTTAATGACAAAATAATTTAATTCTGGTTGTATCCTAGCCTCTGATTGGTTAAAATCCAAAAAGAAGCACAGGTTAAATCTGTATAACCTGGTTCAGTATGGGGACACGCCCCCCTGACAACCAGCTGACGGGACTACTTTTCTGGTTTCTAATGTTTTTTTTACAAAAATAAAATAAAATTATTATTAAATCATATTGAATACATAAAAAATGAAATGTTTTGAAAAAATAACTTTGTTTCATTTTTGTTTGCATTATTTATTAAATTGAGTAAATAATCAATAATAAGCAAGGGAGTATATTTTGGGGTAATGATGATGCATGTCGTCTGCTAGTTGTAAACAAACAAAATGGATGCAGATTTCAACCTTAGATACAATTTTGAGCAACACTTGGAAAATTCTAATGAGGATCCACCTGAAAATGATTTAGAGATTCTCGAATCTCTTTTTGCTGAAGAAATGACTGTAGAGGAGGTTACAGAGGTAGTTCTGCAAGATGCATGTGCATCTGTGTCTACCAGAGATGCTGAGAGAGAGATGCAGCAAACTTTTTCAAGAGAAAGGGAGGAGAATTTCTGTGCTCCTCAACTTAAAAGGTTTAAAATTGTTTCTGATGAAGAATTGCAGGAGTTAAAGGAGAGGAGACATTCCCTATCTACACTAAAGGCTACAAAATGGGGAGTGAAGACTTTCCAAGGTAGACTTTGTACTTATTTTAACAGTTTTAAAAATCATGAAAATCTAAACTAAATAAGCGCCCTTTTTTTAATATCTAAAAAGAAAAAATCAACTCACAATAAATGATAGACCCCAATCAGGAATTGCACCTGAATCCCTCATACATAAGCATGAGTGCTTTACTAATTAAGCTATTGAGGTATTCAAAACAGTTTATCATTATTGATTGTTGATTTTTATTCCCCTAAAACCCTTTTTCCTAAACCCCTATTTTCTTGCAGAATGGTCCCTTGAAACCTATGGGGAAATGCTGGACTTCAATAACATTGTTCCTGAGGAACTTGCAAATAAACTTGGCAAGTTCTATGCTGAGGCCACCCCAAAACCGGACCAAAAACGTTCTGAAAAAATGAAGGAACAAGCTTCAGAATATCACAAAAATTCCTTCAAGTCCATTCGATCTGCCCTAAATCGGCATATTCAAAACTTAGGGAGAGATTTTGATATTGTTCGAGACCGCCAATTTAAAACGTGCAATAGTATTTTGGATGGTAAATTAAAAAAAAATGTTCAAGAGGGTTTGGCACGACCTACAAAACACAAAGAAATAATTCCAGAAGCTGACCTAGAAAGAATTTCAGCTTACCTCTATGAATCCCTGAATCCTGTGTCTTTGCGCTTTCGGATCTGGTTTATTTTGTCCATGCAGTTTGTAAGTCGTGGTCTCGAGTTCCATGAACAGTTGAAATTAAATTCTTTGGTCTTTTCCTCTGATGAAAATGGTTGTGAGTATGTCACTCTTTCCCATGCGACAAAAGAAAAAAACTGGCAGGGCGGCATAGATTCGACAGAAAATTCTAGAGAAATCAGAATGTATTCGGTTCCTTCAGCAGGTGATAAATGCCCAGTCAAATCTCTCCAGCTGTACATGTCCAAAATTCAACATGACGCCACCAGTTTATTTAACAGATGTTTAAAACCTGCACTCAAAGATCCTAACGAACACGAATTTTGGTACACAAACATTCCACTGAAACATTACCAATTCACACGTTTCATGGCTGAAATTTCAAAGAATGCGAAGTGCACTAAAACTTACACTGCTCACTGTCTTCGGGCCACGGCTATCCAGGGAATGAGCGACGCTGGATTCGAGATCCGCCACATAATGCATATGAGCGGACACAAAAATGAAGCCTCTGTCCGAAGCTATAGCCGCGACTGCTCAACTGCGCAGAAAAAATCCATGAGCGATGCTCTCTGTAGTATAATGAATCCCGCTTTAAAAGTACACAATGCTCAACCGAATCGTTCAGACGTACCGTTCGCCACTGCAAGTAATTTCAACGTGCCATCTTTATCCAGCCATTCTGTTCTTCCATCTCGCATTCAACCGTCTGCCGATCTTCAGATAGAGTCATCTGTATCCATGCAGTGCTCGCAATTCCAGTCTTCTGGGTTCATGGCAAATTCCACATTTAATAACTGCACCTTTAACTTCAAACCGTAACTCACCCACATGTTTGAAAAAAAAAACAACATGGCTGCTCTAAGCCTATGTATCAGTGTATCAGTTTCTAGATCCCCTCACTTCCGTTGCTACGGTTGTATTATTGAGCGGTATAATTTAAACTAATAAAATGCATTAAAATTTTATATAAAGTTGTTTGTTGATTTAAAATTAAATTATAAGGAATGTCTCTAATTCTTGGCCAAGTTATCCGAGGATAACCTGGTTGGGGTCAGTTTACGCTGTTTTATAATCCGCTTCGCGGATTATAAAGCGTAAACTGACCCCAACCAGGTTATCCTCGGATAACTTGGCCAAGAATTAGAGTCATTCCTTAAATATAAACATAACAGAGTTTTATACATTTTTTAAAGAGTACAGTTTTTTTACATACAGGACAGTAACATTTTGATTTAACAGTCTTAATGGGTTACACTTACTGATTTCTTTATAAATTATAGAGAATGGGGGATATGTATAACGCAGCAGGACGGGAAGTCACAAGGAAAGTTGTCGAAACGACAGTAACTGTATCTCCTGATGGTACACATACTTTTAAAAAAAGAGAAACAACCGAGACAGTTCCTGGTACACAAAAAAGACTTCCACCAACAACTGAAACGGCTCCAAACGAAAAAATACTAGCCTTGCCCTGGAAGTAAGAATATTGAAAGACCAAAATCCAGCCTTAAATGTTTTCTTGAAAAAATTTGGAATGGAAACTTGTAACGATTTCGAAATTTATCATCAGTCTATCACTATAAATTGTAGCGAAAGAAATAAATTATGTGAAGTAATTATTCCAGTAGAACTTTTGCAAAGGGTAGGGTTGTATAATATATAATATTGTCTGTATTCACATACGATTATTATACCCCCGCTCCGAAGGAGAGGGGGTATACTGTTTTACCCTTGTGTGTCTGTCTGTCCGTCCGTCCGTCCGTCTGTCTGTCTGTCTGTCTGTCCGTCTGTCTGTCCGTCCGTAACAAAAATTTCTGTCGCATTTATCTCAGCAACTATTTATCGCAGATGCTTGAAATTTTAACACAGTGTTTGTTAAGGCATGCCATATCGTGGGATATATTTTTGTACCAATCGGACGTCAACTTCCTGTTAAATGACGACTTTGCTTATTTTTTAACCAAAATTTTCAAACAAATTTTCGTCAAAGATTTCTCAGCAACTGATTATCGCAGATGCTTGAAATTTTTACACAGTATTTGTATAGGCATGCCATATCGTGGGATATATTTTTGTACCAATCAGACATCAACTTCCTGTTAAATGACGACTTTGTTTATTTTTAGCAAAACTTTTCAAACAAATTTCCGTCAAAGAATTCTCAGCAACTGTTTACCACAGATGCTTGAAATTTTTACACAGTATTTGTATAGGCATGCCACATCGTGGGATATATTTTTGTACCAATCAGACGTCAACTTCCTGTTAAATGACGACTTTGTTTATTTTTAGCAAAACTTTTCAAACAAATTTCTGTCAAAGAATTCTCAGCATCTGTTTATCACAGATGCTTGAAATTTTTACACAGTATTTGTATAGGCATGCTATATCATGGGATGTATTTTTGTACCAATCGGACGTCAACTTCCTGTTAAATGACGACTTTGTTTATTTTTAGCCAAAATTTTCAAACAAATTTTCATCAAAGATTTCTCAGCAGCTATTTTTGGAGATGCTTTAAATTTTTACACAGTGTTTGTTTAGGCATGCCATATTGTGGGATATATTTTTGTATCAATCAGATGTCAACTTCCTGTTAAATGACGACTTTGTTTATTTTTAGCCAAAATATTCAAACAAATTTTCATCAAAGATTTCTCAGCAGCTATTTATCGGAGATGCTTGAAATTTTTACACAGTGTTTGTTAAGGCATGCCATATTGTGGGATATATTTTTTTACCAATCGGACGTCATCTTCCTGTTAAATGAGTACTTTGTTTATTTTAGCCAAAATTTTTAAACAAATTTTCCTCAAAGATTTCTCAGCAGCTAATAATCGCAGATGCTTGAAATTTTAACACACTATTTGTTTAGGCATGCCATATCGTGGGATATATTTCTGTACCAATCGGATGCCAGCTTTCTGTTAAA
The DNA here is from genome assembly GCF_025612915.1 of Magallana angulata. Classification (NCBI taxonomy): domain Eukaryota; kingdom Metazoa; phylum Mollusca; class Bivalvia; order Ostreida; family Ostreidae; genus Magallana; species Magallana angulata. The sequence goes on from NC_069115.1 coordinate 34,143,318, forward strand.
TGTCGACTTTGCTTATTTTGCATATTCACATCAGAGCGGGGGTATCACTAGTGAGCATTGGCTCACAGATATCTTGTTTTTATACTATTTTTAGGAGTACAATATCTCCTAACCCCTAGCATTGTTTCTACTTTATTTGTCGTCTTTGCGATTTTAGATTTCATGCAACAAAACATTTTTGCTACTGACTTTATGTCTTTGACTCATAACAGGCATGGGGTAATCGTAATCGATTGTAATGATTACTCTTTTTCACGTTATCTACAGTAATATGTAATGAAAAAAATATTCGATTACTTTTCGTTGTAATTTAATCAATAACAGCTGAAAATTTAAGTGTATTCACAATTACTTTTACGATTAGCCTTCACTTTAATACTAGTATTTTAAAATCACATATTGTATAAAAAATATTCAACAAGTGTCATTTTTAATATTCCTCATAGAATAAAAATTGTTACATGTAATAAACATTTAATAATGATTTTTCACTTTCATCTTAAGTATATACATGAATACTGATTCACAAAATCAGGTGTTTACTCTGTTTTTCACGGGTACATTTCCTTGCAGATTTTTCAATTATTATAATTTTTCACATAGTGTGTTTGTCCTGGTCAGTTAAGGAATTCACAATGCATACAATGCAGTTAATGGGGTACGGCCACCCATATGTTTAGAAAGCAATTAAAATAGCCCAACAAGGATCTATAAAATTAGAACAATTTCAAGCTCTTAAAACAATTCATTCAGATCATGCATGGAGCAAAGGTTACCTCATAGTTCTTTGCATATTGGAAATATTATTATAATTATCAAATTTCAATCAAATTCTTATTTAAAAGAAATCAATAAACACAGAAAAATTTTTATGGTTAAATGTGCAAGTTCAAGATTTTATCGAACTTGTAATTTTCCAAGAAAGAAAAACATCGTTAACTTTATATAATATAAAAGACTGAACTCTCTAGATCTGTATTGCATTTTATCTGACATTTTAATTTGTAAAGGCAGTAAATATTATAAAATGCTATCTTATTAAGATTGAAATATGAAGTCTCAAATTGTCATATTATTCATAATAAAATACCCTTTTAACTCTAAATCCAAATCAACTTGAAGAGTTTATACCTATGTTCAGAGGAGTCATCATTCACAATTTTATATACAAATGTGGTAATCGATTATTAATCGATTCAATGTTATAACGCTATCGATTACAATGGATTACTGGTCAAAAATGAATATAATTTATTGATAATTGGTTACACAAAATTCCCCTATGTAATCGATTATTTTTTTTAGGTAATCATGCCGCCCATGCCTAGCTCATAGCTCTAAAGACATCCATGTTTCTTATTTTGCCCTACCTCTAAACATTATTAGTTTACAAAAGTTTCCTAAGTAGTTTATGGCATTGTTTTATGCAAAAAGAAAGATGAGAAATTGTCAAATAATTAAATGTAAATGAAAACAGGACAAGAGTAAACTAGTAGGCTATTTCTTTCTTAAACGGTTAGAAGTGTTTTCACATTGTAACAATCACTTGTGTACTAGCACCAGGCTAGCTTCGTGGCCCTTTGATTTTGTAAGACGGATTACCCAAAATTCTTTGCAAATGCGCAGTCATGTAGAACCGCTGACACCTGGTCATTCCTGGGTTGGCTGTCGTGTGACAAGACACGATTTTTAGGGCAGCTCTTGTTTACTGTACATAGCGATTTTGCAGTATGCATTGTGCATGAACCTTGTTAATAAGTGGGAACGGATAGCAGACCGTGGTAAGTATATGTTACCAGTTTTATTCAGTAATTTTGTGTATTCGAAAAGTAATTCTTGTTTATTGAGCTAAAAATAACCTTGGCCAGCGTTCACCTATTGAACATACCTGTGTGAGCAGTCGAGCGTATCTTTTGCGTGAAAGTTTAAAGCTGACATGAATTCATAAATACGCATTATTTCCCTTTTATCTCCGACTACCGCCATATTAGTTGTCGATTTCTATTGTTCTGCTCATCGCTACACACCCCCTATATAAGGCCGAGAGCACTATTCATGTTTCACCGCATTCAGGTATTTCATACACCCGAACACGTTACCTTGGACGAAATGACGTGTAGAAACGCTTTTTGAACAAAAATAATATAACCACTGCACTGACAAGGAATGTATCCAATGAACGACGAAACAAGACAGATTGAAATCCAGGCACATAAAATTCAAAAATCCTCGATAATTGTAGACCCTTTTCCTGTTTATGTTATAACATTGCACATGCGCAACCACACACTGTGGGTGATCGAGCAATGTCAATGATCGCGTGGAAACGGAGTGTTTTTATAGAATTTAGCATTGACTGATACAGTGATTGGGATATTTAGTTTTCATAATATGAAGAAAATGAGAGTCTACGCCACTATTAAAGTAAAAAAAACTATTTAAGAACGAACAATAATGGATTGGACAAACACATGATCGAAGTTGGCAGTAAAAATCTTATTTCGAGATTGTTTAATGTCGGTTGTCAAGTCACAGAGCCTGAACCATGCTGAACCAACTTCCGCCCAAAAAAGGCAAAAACAAGGTTTGTTGTATATATTTATCTAAGTAGTCCATCAACAACTGAAATGACTATCCATCTTATTTAACAAAAACTCAAAATGTGTACTGTAAAAGTTATTTTTGCATTTACTTAAGAAGGGGAAAGCTTAAGCAATTTCTTACCACCACTGTACTGAGAAGTTATAAAAAGACTGAAAATTATACCTTTCTCCATAGACTTTAATATTTGCTTCAAGATGTGATAAATCTGTTCATTTTCAACTTTTGTTCAATTTCAAAGGTGAATTGAACTAACAATATTTGGTTTTAAATATAATAATGATGAATGTAATACCTTGAAGTGAAACTATGCATAATTTACTGATTTAGATAAGAGTTCTGACATGATAATGACTGAAATCCCTTTCATTTGAAATGTATCTACATTTTTAATAACATGTTCAGAAATAATAATTCATTCATTCATAATATATAATATGAAGAAACTAACAGGTTGCCAAGCTAAAGTGGAAGAACGGAAAGAAGTGGAATACACTAAGTCTTGTAGGGTGGCAGTTATTGAGTTCTTAGAAGTAGGTACAGTGACTTTTACCACAGAACTCTGATATATTAAATTTTAAAAGGTGTCATGAAAATGTATGAAATAATGTCAGTATTTTGATTGTAGATAATTTGTGAGTCACATGTGTTGCGCAACATTTTCCCTGAAAAGAAAATGTTTTCCCTTGGGTTGCTATGTTTGTGTTGATGAAAATCCATTGGATGTACCACTTGATGTGCTTGCAAGTCACTCCACTTCTTGTCCAGTATACATGATGTACCCAGAGAAAGGATATAAACATAAATTAAACAAAAGTATTTGTTTAGAAAATGCAAAAATTAACGTAGACTGAATCCTACCATATGTATTATATGACAGTGTTGGTGTATTGAAAACTGAATGGGTGACTTTCAATAAATACACACATTTTTGTTTGTTTATTTTTTTCCTCCCTCCCTCGTAGGTTTTAAATTTTCATGTTATGTTAAACGTAGAATTAATTTTAAACAGCCTTACAAACATTTTACTGCAATGTGTAGTTTATGCATTTAGAAGTCCGTGCAACCTGAATGCCTCGATCAGAAAGCAACCGACCGTAACTTTCTCGACCGGTATATATACCCCAGTGGCAGTAGAGGAGCGATCGAAACTAATATGGCGATCAAATGCTTTTATGAATTCATGTCAGCTTTAAATACCAGTTTTATATTATCGATAAAGCCTTGTATTTGAATTGTATAGCTTTGAACGTTATTCTATGCGTATTTTTTGTATTAGATAAAACTTGCTGATTTATTTAAATGTCTTGGGCGGAAGTGATTCTCCGGAACTTATTGACCGTAGGGTGCGCCATATTTATTTTGCTATTATTTACATGTTACTATGAAACATAACTTTGTTTACATATTAGTTGCAGACACATATCATATGATTATTTCATTCAAGTATCATCAAATCTTGCCACACTCGGGTTGCCTACATGTACTTATTACTGTAATAAATTGTAGCGATTTGACATGGTCATCAGATTGGGCTCACACCCCCCCCCCTCCCCCAAATGGTGGTTCCAAGTCCCGTTTGGTGGGCAATAAACCATGTCATACACATAGTATACTAGCCATTTGGGAGTAAAATAGCGTGCGTTTTCTTTCACACAAGAGAAGAGAAAAGCGCATGATGTCGAATAGTGAGTAGTTCAGAACTCGTACTGTAGATATTTTGAGGTTTTCTTAAAATTGTATGTGGAAAAGTTTGCGCATAGTTATTACAAATAAACATACATTATAACAGTACCTTGCTTGAAGCAATACATTTGCATCATTTCACTTTAAAATCCGTTTTCAAAGGCTCTTATGATCTTGAGCGTTTTCTTTGACTTGACTACTTTCAATTTAATGCATCCGGTTGACGTAAAACAATCATAACCAATGAAATTTCTTGATCTAAAATCATATACGTCAAAGGCTAATTTTTTTCTATGGAGGACCATATAGTAATTTTTTTATAATTTTTTATACTATTTGATTACAATTGAAAATTACCGTTTCGTGTGTTGTAATGATATATTTAATAATTTTTGTTAGCAAAAACAACCAAGGGCGAGAAGGTGTCCATCTTTAAGTGTACAAAAAACCGGAAAGAGCCCATAAAGGTCTTAACAGACAAAAAGAAAATCAATCGATCTTTTAGCAAAAGAAAGGACACCCTTTTGGAAAAGGTTATGGGTTATAATATCTTATTCATATAAAAAAAATAAATAAAAAGAAGTTAAACCGAAGTAACCAGATACCCCCCCCCCCACACACACACACATTTTTTTCTTTTATATAGAAAAAGATAATATTATTTTTGTTTTCAATGTTTGGTCAAGACTTTTCCTCTACTTTTTCAAATGTGATGAAATCTAATATAAAACTAGATGCTGTCATTAGACAGTAATACCCGCACCAATGTTTGCCCCTTAATAACACTGTTTTGTACCAGTTTAATTAAAACTGAAGCGAAGCCACATGCAAGCTCCGGTATTACATTTAAAAATTATAATTTTCATAACTGAAGGATGAGATCCCTTCCCATATGATAATACACATGAGCAGCCTTTATGTGCAATTTGGGGTTGAACTATTTGCAGTGAATTTTCAGTTAATCAATAATCTTAACATTTCATATCATAGAAAGTATAATGGTCTATATAATTATTACAATTAAAATTTAAATTATGCCCCCTCCCCGTGGCGGTTGCCGGTTTTAGATTTGCTTCTGTGTGCCTACATGTACATCATCGTGTGCACAGATTTTGAGAATGGGTGGGAGTGAGGGGTCCAGACCCCCCCCCCCCCTTTGAAAATTCATTTATTACCAAAAATACACCTTGTACCCCAATGCTCTTACAGACATGTAAACGCTCTAACCCATTGTGCTTCAATGTTAGGTAACATTATTTGGGGGGTAAATATTTAATTAATATTTAATATACTTTATTGTTTATCTCAATAGGAAGTATACATCACAATATGCAGGTGTCCTGCAGCACCTTATGTTATTTACCTAATAAAATAGTGCAAATGGATTTGAAGATTAGGTAATAAAACTAGAGACGAGCTCGTTGCAAGCAACGATTAGGTTTTCCGTCGTAGCTGCGTCATACTTGTGACGTATTACAAAAAATTGATAGCTGACCATAGTACAATATTAGATGTGTAAACACTGAGAAACAAAGTATTATATTTCTGTGACCGCGTAGATTTTACGGTGATAGAGAATTCGTCTGGATCTGCATCGGTCGTGTACAGTACGAACCGGGTGAGGGAATGTTGGCGTAAAGTGTATAAGGCATAAGGTTGTGGCGCGCTGTGGGCCGTAAGCTAAAAAGAAGGGTAGGTTTGCCGTATTTCCGAAGGTCCACCAGTATACAGTTCCAGAGAAATAAACAGGCAATTGATGCAGGATTCCACATTATTGGACGAGACTCAACGATGGCAACATTATAACAATTTAACAGACAGACATGTTACAATCAAGTCGGATATGGCCAGTAGTGGCCTCCGGACTCAAGACTCTGGGAGAGTCGGACGTGGCCGGGGCTGGCCGCGGTATTCCAGACTGCGCATTGACAATTGTACATAACTATTTATAAGAATCTTAACAATGAGTCTAAATTGACAGATTATGATATAAGTAAGCTGAGTGAAAGGTTCACAGATATAAAATAATTAAATAAACTCAATGAGTCTTTGATGTCCAAGAAATGAAAATCTGATAATTGCACAATGTTGTTTTAATTATAAGAGATTAACAGTCCTTGACACATGACACTCTTTCTCTTTGAAATCACATATAAAGTCTGAAAAGTGTCAATCACTAAATAAAAAAGTAACTTTGTAAGAAATAAACTGTGAGAAAAAATTATGAAACAGATGTTGAATTATACAAGTAAAGTCCAAACAAAAATTTTAATTGAACAGTGCATTTTGCACGATGATACTACATGTTTATAAGCAAATACAGATATTAACACGTTGTCTCTAGTTTGATTCGCCGCATTTTATTCACAGAGTGGGACTGTGGTTATGCCCGGTACGAAGGTAAAAAGACAATTGGCAAATGTTTTACACGCATTTTTATCGAACGCAAGCGCCAATGAATCTCTTAGTATATATGCGGAGATCCTGGAAATTTTACAAGGGGTTTTGAAGAATAATTTTGTATTTCGAGGAGGGGGAACATGCGCGGATCAGACAATTTTTTCGGAGTGGGGGTTGAAAAGTCAGACGGTTATGTGAGTTTGCCAAGGGATGTGTCCTAGGTCGTCCATCCGATTCTTTTTCTGACTAAAAGCTACAGACCTGCAGTTAGAGATTGTTAAACTCTTATTGATTATGTCAATTTGTTTGTCTCAAAGAATCATTTTTTAAATCAATAAAGTTTTACCTTAAAAAAAAGAAAGAAATCGGGCACAATTTTCAATGTTAGCATTTTACAATTTTATGGTCTAATAAAATTTCAAGAAACAACTCTTCATTGCTTTATCCGAAATTTTGCATGAAAAAAAAATTACATCGCATTTTTTAAATTACAAAAGGATATTCAAAATGAACTTGGATTAACCGCTAACAAACAGGCATAAAGAGAGACTGAGAACCAATTTCTTCTCTTTTTTTACATGAAAAGAAATTCAAAAATAAATCAAAATATATTTTTTCTTTGTATGCGTTAATGAGAAAACAAAAAATAATTTGACGTTTAATGCCTGAAATATTGTATAGATTAGACACAAATATGTACTTTGTATCTTTTATTTATATTTTTTTAATTATTATTTTCAAAAGGTAGCTAAATTATTTGATGTCATTCTTACGATTGTCTATCAACTATATCATTGCATTCAATTTGCTTAATAAAGTACGAAACGGAAAAATGAAATGTACACACATTGTGATTAAATAAGCTTTAAAAATAACTTCTTTTGAAATATTGTTGGAATAATAGTATAAGGCAGTTAGTTGAGCGTTTTGATTGTGTTTTTCATTACTTCGAACCTTGCTTGGGATTTTATACTTGTTTTAAAAAATTCAAACATTTAATTTTTAGTGATTCATACTATTTATAGTCTGTCCCAAGTTATTGCTTTCATCACTTTTTGATGATTTTTAATAAAAATACACATACCTAAAAAATTACATTTGAAATCGATGAAAGGGAATATATTAAAGATATCATCATTGAACAATTATAATTTTTCACTCACAAAAGTTTGCAGAAAGGAAAACAAATTTCTTACGGAGATTTACAATGAGAAATGTTTCCATCTTTTCTCCATTCGGAAGTACTTGGGATACCCGAGCAATTTTTCAACGTTATCATCCGGGCTTATTAACGGCTGATGCAATGCAAAATCCCCGTAGACTTTTTATTTTGGGATGTGTATTGAAGCTTGAAGCGGTAGAGGGAACGTTTCAAAACGAATAATCTGGACATTCTTCATATAAGTGGATGAACGTTGTTTAAGCACAAAGTTATTTAATTATGATTATTGAAATATCAAGCAAAAAGTGGTGGAAGCAAAAATTCGGGACAGAGTTTAAAAAATTCATCAATAGATATTGATATAAAAAACGTGACCTACGAACAACATATACCATCATTGTCAAGGTTTTGCTGCAACATATGTCTGCTAACCTTTTCGTCTCACTATTTTAAAGATCACTTAATCGGAAACAAAATCATTTTATTGGGTCATTAACGCTCTAGATGTCCTGCAAAGTCTCTTTTCTTTCTTCTGATATCGCCGTTCGTTGTCTACATCTTATACCGTTTCAGATTACTTATTCCTAGTATTTCAGATATGACAGTTTCTTTATGTTTACGTGATTGTACAGTCCTGCAACTTAATCCGAATAGAGCGCTGGATATATAAAATTGTTTAGATTGATAAATGGGGACTAGTGGTCAAAGCATGTAATGTTATTTGAGAGAAATCATACATTTTCGAAATAAATAAAATTATGAATACCAGTTTTAGCAATATTAAAAATTTACGTCAAGTATATCGTTTATAGCTTCTTTAACACATCTATCGAGTAAATAGCATTACATAACATTTTCCGTATTCCATTCCGTTCCGCTTTCCGTTCCGCGTTTTAGCAACACCCGCTTGTTACAATATAAACTTCTCTCTCCTATCTGTGAAACTGCATATATTGGGGGAAATGTAAGCACACAGCCAATGTTTTTGCGGTGGGTCTTTTTCCAAGCCACTCATTTTGTTGAATTCAATTCTTATTTCTTCTCCAAGTATATTTGACCCGGTACGAAATCTTAATAACGCTTCTAGGAATCATTCGTCAAAGCATCTTACAAATCGCTTAAATTACTTTGCTGTTGTTTGTTGAATAAAATCCACTGTCGAAAGAAAATTTCATGGGTTGCAGCAATTATCGGTAATTTACATGTTTTTATTGAATTCAGTTTCTCAACCAGTCGATTGGATTTTAATTTTAGATATTCACATTGAAGATAAAATGCACTAATCAATTAAAGCTGCTTAGTCCGACTTTTAAGGCATTTTTTATGCAATAAAACATTGATTTTGTGTTGTATATGTATTTAAATGAATATTCTAGTAGTTTGTTCGATTATGAAAACGATATTAACAAGTTTAAAACGAGAAACAAACTTTGTTTACTAAACAAGCTACGGCGAGCGGAAGTTTGAATATTCAACAGAGAAAATTACGTGACTTCCAATTTCACAACAAGACATGGAAACTGAGGTTTGTAACACGTGTTTTAGCATGTAAGATAATTCATTTTTCGGTGGTTATTTCAGAAGGTACACGAAAAGTGAAGCTCGGTCGTTGGATGTGGTGACTTTGGGGCGATAGATCTAGAAATACGACGAGGGTCTCTTTCTGAAAGTTCAGCTGTCTGGTGCATTCCTTTCACCTACTCCAAGCGATATTGGAGAATCTTCCTTCTTCCGTATTTCTGAAACTTGTCTGTAGATCTTCTTGGTTTGCTCTACATACTCGTGGTGAATATGATATCCTCTTGGATGCATTCATGAGAGTATGGTTATTAAAAATCTCTAAATTTGAATTAGTCCTTAAAAGAAAAAATAAATTGTAAATATAATAATAATTACTTGCAAATACCTGAATTTAAGATAGCAGTGGATATTATTCAAGAAGTGCTTGTCACGTACGATTTTGGTCAGGGCTAGATGTGCTGGGCTTCCTTTCTCTATCCATTCTTTGTCCCTGTTTCCTCTAATTCACCATGGGAGCACAATCCTGGTGTCAGACTGACATATGACAATGCCCATTCATGTTCGTTCTTAACATGATGAAGCACTCCTACCCATAGATCCTAAAATCAAGAGAGAGAAAATGATTTCTACTACCATAAAGTAGTGCAAATTGAGCATCTTTTGAGCTCTCCCATATGACCAATTTTGAATAAAAAGAGGATTATCATTTCTGAGTACATAGGCATGGCTTTAAAATTAACAAAAAAATTAACTTTGATATTTTAAAGAGGTAAACATGTACATTAAACGTGTTGATTACAGCTTATGTATTCAAAGCTCACAGTTTTCTGAATGTGCTGAAGGTTTCACATGACACATATTACAAGTGAATACTATATACACGATTATTTTTTACCTATGTAATTTTCGCTCTTCTACACTTGCAAATGGTTTCGCCCCATCTTGAATTGCCAAGACAAAGCTGTGTTTAGGGAGAGATCATTTGAGACATCAGTTTTAAATTCGTTCGTTGACAAAAAGGGCAATAGGGGCAAAAATATAACCGGGCGAATATTTCACTGTAGACAGCATTCCTATTTATGAACTTTATTTATAAGCTACCCATGGGTAGGAAATAATACAACAGACTTCAGACTGTGATTGGAGATTAGTAGTAGTAATTATATCAAATTAATTTTAATTAAAGTAAACAAATTATATAGTTACCAAAATATCTTCATGGGTATTGGTCATTTTACTGCAGTGCTTAAAGTGATTTACTTTATCTTGGCTCCAATTCAGCAGCTCCCTGCAGCTCTTTTCTTGACTAGCCTATAACTCATGTTTATAATGTATATATTGCATATCAGTTAAAATGTCTACATAAGCTTTCTAAGCATAGCTTGCATTGGCATAAATAATATGTTTAATTAAGCTTAATTGCCCAATACATTTATTTATTTTTTCATTTATATACTTTAACTTATTGAAGATGAAATAAATAAAATAAACCGAATGTGGTTAAAAATAAATACCTTGTCAAGTTTTTGGCGGCATGCCATATGTCATGGAAGTGTTAAATTTAAAGGTACTGGCGTTGTATCATAAAATAAATAATAAACTATTCTAAGCGGTTATACAACTGATTGTAATGCTTGTTAAATGTTATGTTACGTAAAGATACCTTTTCCGCGTAGTTTTACTGAAAAAATATAAAACTGTTTTAAATAATAAGTGGCTAGCAAAAACACGCATATATAATTCATATCGATCTCCTTAATCTGTATAAGTGATGTTATTTATTCTAGTACGTGAACTATATTTTAACATATTTGTAATGCACCAATCTGTAAATGTGCATCAGTCACTACTTCAGTGACATTGTCGCTGGACTTCACATCTTCGAAAGCTTTCTGAAAATCGTCTTTCTCTATGTTAGTGTTTTTCTTCCCCACCTCCCTCTTGTCGAGTGTTTCAATCAGAATGATCTTGTTGCTGTCATTTTCCATCATGGAATATGTACAATATTTGGCACAATGGCCAGGACTGTTCATACGTTCATCCCCTTTCAGAGAGAAATGAAATAGGTTACATATATACATACACATACAATTCAAATCATCAAATATAGAAATAAAATTTCTTTGGTTTATAAACAAACCAAAACAACAAACATACCAAGAAGACCTACGTCTTTATCCTTAAGCTCTGCCCTAAAGCTGCAAAGGTGTTCATCCCATTTTTCTTAAATCGCAGGAACACGATAGGTGTGTTGCATACAAGTAAATGACGACTGTCTTGAAAAATGCAATTTTAGAATATTTGCCATTAATTCAATCTTGCTTAAGTTGTTTCCCGAGCACAGAACTGCTGCTGCTATCATCAGGTTCCCACAGTGTAGTCCATTGTTGAGCAGTGGTTGGAAGCACCATCTGTGTTTGATATGCTTCTTAGGACATGACTGTGTAATAAAAAAATGTTTTTACACCCCCGCTCCGAAGGAGAGGGGGTATACTGTTTTACCCTTGTGTATCTGTCTGTCTGTCTGTCTGTCTGTCCGTCCGTAACAAAAAATTTTGTCGCATTTATCTCAGCAACTATTTATCGCAGATGCTTGAAATTTTTACATAGTGTTTGTTAAGGCATATGCCATATCGTAGGATATATTTTTGTACCAATCGGACGTCAACTTCCTGTTTAATGAGTACTTTGTTTATTTAAGCAAAATTTTCAAACAAATTTTCATCAAAGATTTCTCAGCAGCTTTTTATCGCAGATGCTTGAATTTTTAACAAATTTATTTAGTCATGCCATATTGTGGGATATATTTTTGTAACAATCGGATGCGAGCTTCCTGTTAAATGTCGACTTTGCTTGTTTTGCATATTCACATCAGAGCGGGAGTATCACTAGTGAGCATTTGCTCACAGATATCTTGTGTTAATTGTTAAGACTTTGGCCCCAGGACAATTCTTTGGCCTCACAAGAAGGTTCAGAGTTTGATGTAGATTTATATCCCATATATAAACTATTGTTAAGGATCAATTTGAGAACTGCAATACTCAACATATGATATGACTATAAAATCATCCTGTTAGAAAAGGGACATAAGAATATCCAGGCTCAGGTGAGCTAAAAACACATCTGCATTTGATAACCTTTATTGGCCCCGTTAAATAACATTTATAACACCTTATTGATTAACAGTTAATGAATATTAAAATTCATCAAAAATCCTTTAACATTTATTTAGTGAACACTGTATCAAATTATGTATTTCTATTTGATTTTCCATTACGTTAAACTTCAATTTCTATACCCTTGTTTTTCATTTACCTAAAAGGGTCTACAAATGAAGATGAGAAAGCTATTTTCAATTAACCTTTTCTCTTTGTTTCTTCCTCTTTGGATGTGAGTGACTGATGAGATGCAGTACATGTAGCTGGGCCACAAAACTTGATTTCTCCATTTCTTAAATTCCTGACTCAACTGTTTCTGTAGTACTGCAATCAGAATTTTTAATTTATACATAAACTAACGTTTGAACATCAGCATTGACAAGAACACTGCAAGTGTTCAATATGAATATCATAGTGTTCATTTTTCACTGTCTATTTCATGTGGTGATTTACAAACAGACCACTCCTTACACTGACAATACCCCCCTTTCCCTCGGTGTAAGTTGACCTACTACTATCCTTACTAACTAGTCTGATACTTTTGAAATCCATAGGTATGTTTAATTACTAATCAGAAAATATTTCTTCAAAAATGCTTGTACATGGAGCTATAACAGCTTCATTTTTTGTGCATATGAACGTTTACCTATGCAGGATGAATGTGTGTTCATTCTTATAAAATCATGCATATGTTATTTAAATTCACGTACTCGAAATATCTCCCATGAAGACTTTCAAAAGTGTGTACATGTAAAATACACTATATCATAATATACAAGGAATCATATTGACGCAAGCGTCAAATAGGCCGCCAAAAATATAATTGGTGTATGAATCATCATTAATTTTACATAAAAACAGACCACAAAGAAGAAAATAACAAGTTGGTTGTACTTATTTTTAAGGTAAATATTAAAATACTTTCAGCAACACGTTTTGAAATTTCAAGGAACCACATAATACAATAGAAATGGATTATTTTAAAGGTACGTATACATTGTAAGACCATGCTCATCTACATAACTTTAAAGGTAAAAGATAAGCCGGATAATTTTTTCCTCAATGGAATTATGAATCTTATCTGCACTTCATCTTATTAAAACAAGCATTCTGAGAGTATTGCATAAGCAATACACGTCCCCTACCGGTTTGTGGAAATTGTGAAAACAATGCAATGTTATGCAGAATATCGAACCCGAACATTTAAAAATTGGAATATAAAAATTAATTTTCTCGAAAATATGTCAATCAGACGCTACAAAAGTGTAAACTTGATCTGTAGTTTGACATTTTGAAGCTGTTCAGCTAATTTCATATTATTCCTCAAACGCATAAAGAAAAAAAGTGTGGAAAACTGATGTAGGACAGACAGACGGACGGACGGACGCAGATGAAAGCTATAGTCCCCTCCGGTGAAAACCGGTAGGGGACTAATAACCATGGTCAGTTATTTGCATGAGGTTCCCAAAAGAATTAAAAAGAAATCAGGTTAGCTCAAACTTTCAGGTCAAATCAGATTTTCAGTTCTTTCATATTTTTGCGTAAATAATTGATTAAAATCAAAGTACTGAGGAACTGATGAGAGTTGATTTTGTCTATGTTTATTTATTTTAAAATCAGTGATATGTTATTTTGCATGACAAGTGCATGTAATTTCTAATTTGAATTACGCATATTTTTATAATATGAATTTTTGGACTTTTTCGACAAGAATATCGAGAAACCTCCATATGAATCATGTTAAATAATATTTAAAGATAAAATTTATTCAATCAAACTATGTATCAGTATTATAGAAATATTTCTCAAAAATTGTATGGATCCACGCAATATTGAACTCTAGTCTCGTTCAACCAAACGCTCGGCTGACACCGTAAATCTCCGACAAGGATTTACGGAGACAGCCGAGCGTCGAGTTGAACGAGACTATATTGAACTCTGGCGTAGGAATACATACGACTACAAAAAATATTTAAATTGTTCGTACCATTTAAAATCTGACTATTTTTAATGTATTTATAAATAAGTTTCCTTGAAAAGCAATGCTTTAGCATCCATTACATCGAATTTATCAATTTTCAAGAACTAAGTCTTGTCAGCAGCAATGATTTGTGCTGAGGTCCAAACACTGTTTCATTTTCGGTTTGTCTTTGTAACTGCATAGGAGAGTTGATTAAAATAAACTCCCAAAAATGCTATCCCGAAGAGACGCAGTTACAAACTTTAAATGTATTTCAAAGAACGGACCGCCTTCTGGTGGCCCGTAATAAATATTGTATATAGACATGCATGTACATGGTGTACATGTACTTGCCATTTCCTTTAGTATCTGTTGAAGAAATTCTGATAGTATCAACTCTGATATCCTTGGCAGAAGATAAGCCTGGCAGGAGTTGAAGAAAGTATTCCTTGACTTGAATGGCGTTTCCTATATAAATTGAAACAAATCCTATTTATGAATGTTCGAGTTTTTGTAAAGAAAAAATTGCATAATATTTCTTTTAACAAACACCAAAAAAACATATACTAGTATGTATCATACATTGCACACATATATACACTTTTTTGACAACACATTAATGAATGAAGTGTCCTTTTTACCATTATTTAACATGCCCTTTTCAAATCCTAGATTTAACACTACATTTCTAGCTTCGCTCTGTTAACGTACTATTTATTTAATTTTTGTTTTTAACCCCTTCGAGGGCCCCATTATCATTATGTACACCAAACAAAGTGTTTTACCGTATATCTTCTAGAGCATTTCTTTTCTTACGCATTAATACGTGTCAAATGTAACAACGTTACCATAATATACAATACAGATAAACAGAATGTCTAAAAATTCATTTTTTAAGAAGTGAAGAGATCGTACCTACTGAACCTGATAGTGGGAGTTGAGGAGAAATTCCGCAAGTTCGGGGTTTGATTTCAATCCAGGCGAGTCACGAAACATGTTCCAATCTTAAATATATTCAACAATATAAATTCTACTTTTCGCGTGAGTCTGTTAGCCTGAAGCCTTTTCTTCTTAAGAGTAGAATCTGTTAAACTTTGAGGACGTCCTCGCTTTTTGGAGGTATCCATATTTTCCGCATCTTTGTGTACATATACATTGCACATGCGCCAAGACCGCCGCTTGATTTTCCGTTTGCCCAAAGAGTAATTATATTTATCTAAGTTAATTGCTTTTAACTTTAAAAAGAGATTGAATCGAAGGGCGTTATTTGGTGAGAGTTCATATATATTATGAAATATTGTTTTGTAAAAAAGAAATCTGTGTACTTTGGGGACAGAAAATCAGACCAAACAGCTTTAATTATTTTCATCTTATTATATGATAAATGCACAGGAAAATTAATCTTCTTGTCTAACTTCTTAAAAGTGTCTCAAAATTTGCAATTATCCGCAGTGGAAATAAAGATACTCTTACACCTATACTGCTTTATAGCCAGGTAAGTGCACATTAGCTCAAACATCAATTTTAAACATTAACCAGTGAGATTTGTTATACCATCGCCGCAACAAAAATGAAATCAATCAAGTAATTTTCTACTTAAATTGAAACAACATGCAGCTTTTAAATTTCTGTTTCGATAATAAATTCACAAAATGTAATTATCCATAAATCAACTTGGACATTTGAAAAAATTGTGTAGTTTATTACAACCGGTATACATAGTCATTTTATAACATATTTACATGTAACAAATAACATTAAACTACAATTTTGAGATACAAAACAAAATCACCAGAAGAACTGCTTAAAAAATCAAAAGGAAAGATATATATACATATAGGAGTCTACATACATAAACATATAATTCTACAGCTGAAAAAATTGTGTTGTTGGTTAATTTGCAGACCATAAGAAAATAATCAATAAAACAACGGAGCACGCAAACAACACAAAACAGAAAAACATATCAAAGAATTTCAGGCATTCATAACATGGAAATGGAGTCCTGAACGATTGCCTACTTCTATCTATGTCGTTGGAAATTTTGTTAAACCGTAAGAGTGGCTCAATTACTCCGTAAACAGCTTTAGCGATCTGAACCCAGGATATCAAATGTGTAGTACGCCAAGCCACAACAATAGCGAGGACAATCTGCGGAAAATCTTCCGTCATGGTTGACAAACACGACAGAAACGTTGAAAAAGGGTTTTCTTCGTCGTCATTGGTGCAGCAGTCTACACAAAGACTGAACAAGGTCGATATATATAAAACGAATTCCCATTCTGAAACAAATGCGATCCATTGTTTTGTACTCTCGTCAACATGTTGAGAACTTTTACCTATTTCGTAAATAAAATCCCAATCCAAAAAAAGATCGATTGTTTCAGAAAGAAACACGAGAAAGACAACGCATGTTTTGTCTTCCCTTGGCATCATGTGTGTTACGTTTTTTCCTAAAGCAAATTAAAAAAAAATGAAACTAATATCGATTTAATTCTTCAGAGTGTTAGTTCTGGGTACTTGATAAAATATCCATTTTTATATATAATATAATATTGTACAAACTTACTTTATCGAAGAAGTACGTAAAGATATTCTTCAATTTATCTAGATCTCTTTTGCAGTTAATTATTCCGGCGAATCTATTTTCTGAAAATGCTTGTCTTCGAGCTAATAATAGATAATTTATTTCTAGACATTGGGTTTTTTGCGTGATTTAAAGTACATGTAAGCAGGTGTTTCAATATTTTGATTTATACGCTTTTTCTATTCAAATGTGATTTTTAATTACACTTATTTGAATGACATTTACTTCAAATATAGCTAATATCAATGGCAATCAATTACATTTATGCCCTTCCATTGATTCATTACAGTGTACATGTATACTAATTAATTAATTGTAAATAGTAAGTAAAAGTAACTTAATCATTCTCAATGGACGTTAGATAAAACAAAACCTAGTCGTCAACGATTAGAATTCGAGTAAGGTATCATAAAGATTATTTTGTTCAGTCCTTGATTTTTTTAGTTGACCCAACGAAGGCGAAAGCGAGGATTCTAGTTCTCTATTTCACATCATCTGTTTTGCGGATCTGGTAGTAAAACTTCCAGTCCAACACATGATCAATCGGTAAACGGAAATCGAAATACTTTACAGCAATTCAAATTTATGATTGAGAGTTTGCCAATCATATTACATGTATTTAGTTTTTGGTTTATGATTCTTGGCTTCTTGATAAAACATGTTGTAGTAAAACTCGTTATTGGACTATGTGTATGGATTTCATTAACGTTTATGTAAGGTGCGAAATTGATATAGACATAAAACAAATTTGGCACTCTATCAAAACCAAAACTTAGCAAATAAGTTTGTTCTGTACATGTACCAAAACAAAATATTGACTTTTCCATTGCCCTATTTATTTAATATAACAAAATTGTACAATTTTAAAGACCACTGAAATGCTAGCTTTTAATTGTATAAATAACATTATTTGCATAGATTGAAAACAAATGTCTCCACTTTTCTCTATCAAATTAATAGAAAGACGATTGGGTTTTTTTCGATTCGGGTAATTATGATGTTTTTTGCATATTTCCTTATTTTATAGACCTATCATAACGGAAATTCTATAGAAATTGGTTAAAGTACATGCGTTATATAGTTAGCGTATAACTGTTTTTGCTCAAAGAGAAATGTGTAATTAAGTCCAGTGATGAGCCTGTCGACGCCGGGTCAGAAATATTAATAAAATGCTTCTACTGACCACGGTGCGTCAGATCTTTAGTATGGACTTGATCACATTTACTTATTAGGACGAGAATATTGTAGCGCAGGGTCAGTGCGTATAAAATGGGGGTGCGGAAAAACACACAGCTCTCCAGTAGTCATCTGGAAGCTGTCTTTCTGTCTCCTCTTTTTATACAGGTAAGATAAATTTTAACACTTGCGTGCATTCTCAAAAGAAAAGTTTATAGATTCAGGGAATTTAAGTAATATTTTATTTTTAGAGATTTTTGTTATGAGTATTAATGTTTATATATTTCATTGTATTTATATCAATATTTATTGTTAAAATTCATATTAAAATGTTATATCTAAATAAAATTAAAGAATAGTCATTTGGAAGCTGTCTTTCTACCTCCTCTTTTTATACAGACTGGGACACGGGCTACTTTCAAAGTAGAGGAGGAGACTTTCCAGTAACACCTTGGCTTATATAGGGCACCCGCCAGGTGTTGGCATGTTGGAAAGAAAATCTCGAGGATCTATAGAAACTAAATATCATAAAGCTCTAAATGACAAAGAAATTGCTTTATGATATAGTGGTGGAACGTTTTGATATACATATACACGTGTACGAATTTTCCAATTTTAGTTTCAATATTCCAAGGCATATGTTTATCGACATGTGTATTAAATTGCATTAACATTTTAATTCTATGACACATCAAAATGGTACGGTTTATTCTGTCGCTACCGGCTTTATTTTCCTATATATGTTCAGAAAGCATTAAATTTTAAAATGATTGCATCTGTATTTAATTCGAAAGCAGTCTACATATGCAGTGAGTGGTCCGTGAATACTCGTTCTTGTTTAAAGATGTATCGATTTCAATCGATCGGTTCCTTCTCAATTTCTGATTTCTTTATTTTCTTTTTAATTTCTTCTCGGATAGATTCTGTTATAAATACCTGGTATTTCATGCAATAATTAGAAGCACTTAGCTGGATTGTCTTCTCAGGCTTTGACATTACAGATACATGTATTCTCAAAACTACTTATCATATTTCTGATCATCGTTTAGTATCATATGAGTTAAAATGTCACAAAAGTACAAAATATCTAACAGTATGTCAATAACCCATTCTATCGAAAATCGGATTCGGATCAATTTTTAATGATTCTTTATAAAACATTAATTTACTGGTTGAGTTTTTATTAATTGAATTAGACATATGACAATCTGACAATATACATGTTATAATGCAAGTATGATAACTTTGCACTTTAGATTAAGTTACGTCAGCAGTCTGTATTTCCTTGACACCTATTATTAGTGACAGAATTTTCCCAAATTTTTTAAATTAAAAGCGAAAGCAAAAGTCGATTTTTTATTTCAGATATAGCAAATCAGTGCAAGCCGTAGCAAGAATCGTACGCGGATCTAAAAATTGGGTGTCCGAGGGAAGAGGGGGAGAGGGGTCGGGACTCTCTTGGAAAATTTGAGGTCTTGAATTCTCGTTCTAAAGTCGTAACTAATACTCAATACTCTATGTTAAAAAAAATCCAGCCCCCCCCCCCCCCCCCCCCCCGACCTGAAACAGCTATTGAACGCGCGGTTGCCAATCTTGCCCGTTTCAATCGGCTGTTTTAAGAAATAAGAAATCATTCTTTGATTATTATAAGGTTGTCAAATGCTTCGATTTTATCAAATCCATTAACGGTGGAGGAGCTTAATAATATAATTGATTACACCTGACCTTGTTGATCTCACCAAAACATTCAAAGAATGATTCCTTATTACTCATATTTATATAGTTTTGAGCTATTGTTCAATAAAATTAACATTTTGAAGTTATTTTCATTTTGTGTTATTATACAGAAAATGACAACACTGTCATGCACCACAACCGCGTCATTAATGCGCTGTTTTGAACTAATATACGCTACAAAAATCGGTTTGTTGTGTTATCGCAAACAAAGATCTTCAAACGTTAAAAAAAAGTTTTACCTTTCAGCTGCATCTCAACAGCGTGTTTGACTGGTGTATTTGATTATTTTGCCATTGGTAGATTTTGGTACGTGTAGCTGTTATTTTCTTTCATTGGATTAAACGGCTCGTGAATTAAAGTAGATCTTTTACAAATAGTAAATATTCGTCCATAAACCAAAAAATCCATCATTTAGATAAATATTATGTCCTATATTTATGTCTTGTGGTAGGAAAACTGACGCCTAATTACTTCTTATGGCAGCGATGTCAAAACTTATGGCAGCGATGTCAAAATATCTTAGAATCTTTTGGAGTTAAGAGACTCTTACATCTGAAGAAAATTCATGACACAATAACGCAATCATTATTTTTAAAATTCTACTTGATATTGCCCCCACACACAAAAATTGAATCATATTTTTAATTTGATGCAACAAGACAGGTCAAAATGCCAAAATTAATGAATTTGAATCATCTCAAGTCGAGGACACCCCTGACTTTGCATTTGTTGAATCAAAACAGGAGGGGCTTTTGGATGAGGAGATTGAAGATTTTTATCGCGAGGATGAGGTGGTTAAAGAGGAGGTTTTTACATTTTTCTTCCACAACTAGAGTCACATTATATATCAATATATGTTAAGCAGGTAGAAAAATAATATCTTTGAAATCAATATAAGCAAATTAATAAATATTGTAGATTTTTTTGGTCAAAATACATTTAAATTAATATGTACAACATATTTGATAAATAACACCATTTCGTGATTACTAGGAATAGATGGCAGAAAGCAATGTAAAGGAAACTTAATGTAGAAAAAGAATTATGCCCGATATACTACAAGGCAACTGTTTAATACAACTGACAAAATTTTGTTTTGGATCAATTTGCAGGCAATAATAAAATTATGAAAAGAACAAGAGAGCACACACATAGCACAATACAGAAAATCATCGCCATGAGATGCAGTGCTGAACGTTTTCTTGCTCTTTTCTCTTTCGATGGAAATTTTGACTGCCCGTGTCAAAGGCTCGATGAATCCATAAACAGCTTTTGCTATCTGAACCAAAGATATCAAATGCGTAGTATGCCTAGCGACGACAATAGCAAGGTGACTGTTGACAGCAATGAAAGCCACGGTGAGCAGGGGTTTTCTTCGTCTTCATCGTTACACAGATCACAACATAGGCTGATAAAGGTTAGGAAATATATAAAGGTTCCCCAAATGGCAAACCCTAAGATCATTTGTTTGGAACTCTCGTCTTTATCTTCAGAACTTTTGTTAATTTCGTAAACGAAATCCCAATCCAAAATAAGATCGATTGTTTCAGAAACAATCATATAAAAGACACAACAGTTTGAATCACTGTTGCGCATCCTGTTTAATCTTTAAGTTCCTACATGAAATATGAAACTGACTTAAGAGATTATACAAAATTGTTCGTTGAATTGTTATAAACGCGTTTACGTGTCAAAATCAGTATTTTTTGTTAACGATATATATTGAAAAATCATCAATTATAGTTTGCCTTTCAAAATTACCTCTACAAGACTAACAACAGACAAGATGTTTCACAAAAATGTATCCCTTGCTAAAAATTCTTCCAGCGGGGCAATTTTCAGAAAATATTTTGCCGCGAGCTATTTATAGATAATCTATTTTTAGACACAAGGTTTTATATGTTAAGTAAAAATAGCATATGATTCAGTTATAAAAAAAAAACCCTTTTACGGAGTTCTGTTTATTTGACGGTTTCTGTCATATGAAACTAATCTCAAACGTTAGTCTATAAGTTATATCCACAGTTTTATTCTTTTGACATCTACATGTACATTATATTTATGTAGGTTTACGAAATTTAATTGCTATTCCCTCCATACATTTCATCCAACGCACAACATTGTGTTACTATACTTGTACCATTTAAATATTGCATTTTTTTTCCTTTCAGGTTTTGGCATATGATGTCTATACATGAAGAATCAAACTTATATGATATAGTTGAAAAAATATTTATTTAAATCATTTAATGACTGCAATACACCTATTTTGCTCACGTAAATGTAATAGATATGCATGTAATATATTCACATATTGTTTGCATGAAATAGGTTTGAAATTAGCTTCAATTATTTTGTGAACGTAGTAATTTGTTGAAGTAAGAATGCGTGATACTTGACATTTTACCCATCCAATCTACCTTATTATTCTTTTAATGAATGTTTATACATTTTAAACTAATATTAATTATTTTATCAGAACTTTGATTGCTGAATATCAGTGTTGCAATTATGTAGGCTTCAACAATGCAAAACAGGAGAACCAAGTTTAAGCTTAAAAATAATGACAAAATCCTTACCTAATATCTTGAACGGGACGGAAGGAAATAATGGTGCAAAGATGTGCATGTAGATGATTGATAGCAAAATAACATATACTTACAAGATATTTTATGAAGAAAATAATTTCCACATACGAAGGTTGTCCCAAAATAATGTAGACAGGACACATAACTTAAAATCTGTTCACTGCAATTTCATTAGACTTCTATGTTTTCTTCAATGACCCTTTTGCAAACAATGCTGAAAAGTTCAAATCTGTACTTTATTTATTTCTCGAGAAAATGAATAATTAGTAACAACAGGTTTTGTCAGGCGGCGCAATGTGCGACGTCGAAAATTTCCAGTTTTACGTTGTTGCTACACCCTCCACATCCTTTACGATAACATTTACGTTTTATTTCCGATATGTCTTAGAAAAAATATTATCTTTGAACATGTACCCTGAGTGCACATTCAACATAAATTTCTTTTTTTGTTTTTTTTAAAAATATTTTCTAAGTACAAACGATCTGTTGGCTCCAAACTTGCCTTGTATTACTTGTTGTCTAACGTCCGTCTTGCCGAAATGTGTCGTTCAACATTTTGACGTCCATTGATATCGTTCGGAGTTTCTTTTTTCCACTTATTGTCATCATACTTTTTCAAATATTTTCAATGTTGTTTAACTACTTATTCACAAAACGCATTTCTCATCGATTTTGTTAACTTCATTTACTTCCAAAGCCGCTTAGGATTTATTTCATGGTCTTTACAAAATTATCGGTTACTGCAGCGCCGCCTTAAACGCTGACATCGTCATTTTATTACGAGTTAACTTTTCAACTTGTCACAAAACGCGCTATAAAATATTTAAAAGTTTTGTAATAGTCAAAA
Source organism: Magallana angulata (assembly GCF_025612915.1). Classification (NCBI taxonomy): domain Eukaryota; kingdom Metazoa; phylum Mollusca; class Bivalvia; order Ostreida; family Ostreidae; genus Magallana; species Magallana angulata. The sequence continues at coordinate 34,166,741 of NC_069115.1, forward strand.
CATTTTCTGAGTAAATAATAGAATTATTATCAAATATCAATGTAGGTTTTATTTGAATTTTTTCATTCAAAAAGTACTTTTCCTCGAAATTTTCATTTCATTATGTTGATTTTAACTTTTTGTTTTTGACATTGCGCCGCATGTCGAATTTCTGATCTAACATGCTTTCATTTCACTAATTTAATCTCAAACAATATTTGATTTTAAAACATTATCTGAATGCTTATTTCTTATACCCTTTGTGGCACAAATTTCATCTACCTTTGTCTTCGAATAACTGAATAACGCCACTTGTCTACGCTATAATGGGACAACCCTCGTATATGTTTAAGCATATTTAATGTAAAAATTTGTTAAAGTTCACCTTGTGATATTTATATAACTTCAAAAGTATAGAATGTATCAATTTAAACTGAAAGTACTATAACAGTTTATAAACTGTAAGAGCTATTGTTGAGTTCAAATTGATAATATAAAACTTTGAAAGACCACGATGCATATATTTTAACATAAATTTTATTATAACTGAAATCATGTGTTAAAAAAAGAGCCAATGGTTCGTTTCCAAATTTTATTGAATGCAAGTCTTACAGATGAGTTGAAAGTAAATCGATCAATAAAACTAACGAAAAAATGATGAGAAAACAACTTAAAACTATTTCCGTCACCTTACAAACCATACTGAAATTGATTCTGGCCCCAGCATCGTTCCTCATTCGACGATACTGACAGGCATAAAAAATCAGCTGGATGGTGGGTTCAATTATCCCATAGCAAGCTTTTGCAATCTGGACAGGTGATAACAAATCCTCTGTGTTAAATGCTACGTATAAAGCCAGTATGATCTGGGGGAAATCCTCAAACAAGGTAGACATCAACGAAAGTACAGATGCACATTTGCCATTTTCTTCTATTCTCTCATAATCGTTGCTATTACATATTCCATAAAACTTGTAAATGAATGTACACATAAACAAAATGGTTCCAAAAATGGCAAATCCAAGAATGCTGTCTTTTATATCATTTTCTATTTTGTCTGTTCCGCTGATTTCGATGTAAAAATCCCAATCCAAGATGAGATCCGCTACTTCTAAAATGAGGGTCAAAATAAAGAGGCATATTCTTGAACAGCTGGCCATTGTGCATCTGTTCAGCTGGAAAATTATGACACACAGTTAAGCAGTGTGGTATTCAATATAATGACGTTTTTAAATACTTTCAGGTTAATTAAAAAATGATAAAGCAATTAAAATGATAAAATTGAAGGTAAATCCCTTACCAAGAATTGTTTAAAGACCGCTTCGATGTGCTCTGATCAACTCCTGGAGATGGAATCGGCGTTTTGGTTAAAATGTCTATTTCAGAACATGTGCATCTTAAATCTATTTTTGGAAAAGGTTTTTCCATTTACCTAGGTTATTTTTCGTAAGCGAAAGTAATTTTTAGAAATCAGTTGGAAAACTTATTTTTACTGGTGATTTAACTACTTCGATAAAAGGTTTTCTTACTTTTTCATTTGTTTATGTTAATCGATAGACTTACTCTTTTTCTCAATATCTTCATTAGGAGTTTTCCCATGGTTTATGATTTGACATAAGTGAAGAAATATTTGCTAAACTCAAATTGTATTGAGCATTTATCAGTAATTCTTTTTTTTTAATTGGTATGGAGATTTATTCCTTACCCAATACATTATTTACAATTGATCTTTTATAAACTTTGGACAAACAAACCAATATGTGTTTTAATATAGCTTAAATAATTCACAAAAACACAGCACAGATCATGGTATTGCTTACACGTTGAGCCCTGAATAGGAAATACGTGGTTTAATCGAAACATGAATGTGTAAAAATTAAAAACTACAATACGTCTTCGAAACAAATAGCAAATAGGAAAAGTATTGATTTAAACAAATCTAAAACCATATAGTTAATCAAATGAACAAAAACATGGCACGAGTCTTATTTTCATACCTTGCATATCAATTAACAATGGCATAATATGTACAGTGGCTGTTGTGAGGAATTGTATTCATCTATTTGATGTTGTCATTTATTAAAAAAAGACGTCATTTGGAACACTTTCTTTAAAGAACTAGGTACAGTTTCAGTCATATTTGGTTCTGTTTTGGAGTGACTTTTAAAAATATGACTAGAAATTGAAATGAAACGTTTATTTACACAAACATATACAAAAACTAAGAATAAACAGTTACCTGATTTTACTTTCAAAAGGTTAATTGTGACGTCACCAATCGGCATTTTCCCGTATTTTTATAAAAATGAGCAGAAGACCGTATTGGTTTTTTTGAGTAGAAAAAAATGCCCGCAGCTGTCGCCAATGAAGGAAATTACATAACTTTATCATGTGATATCACCTAAAATATATTAATTTCGTTGTGGGCGACGGCTTCGGACACATTTTCCTGTTCGAAAAACTATGAGAAAATGTGCCATTTTTTTATCATTTTTAAAAAATTTTATATTAAAAATATGATGCTTTGAAGTCATAATAATTTTTTGAAACAAGATAAAAGTGATGTATAACTTAGTACTTTATATACACACATGTTCAAGATGGCATATGTGTTTTTATGAGATTTAAACAACGTTTCATTTTTTAGGGCAAATATTGAAGGAAACTGTACCTTTTTCTTTGCTGTGTTTTTATAAACAAAGCTCAACTGGTAATAAACTAATGAATATTTGTGTAATTTGCTGAGTGAAAATTTACATCATATTCATTTATGAAAATGCATTTGATTTCTTGATAAATACATTTAATCAAAAATTATTCAAAGAGTAAATGGTATCAGATATTCTGTATCTAACTAATGTACCTTAGGAAGTCTGTAACAAATTACCTATCAAATCTACATTAAAATTTCAGATACGATATCTTTAGTCATAAACCATCATGAAAAATATTCAGAATTCAAATATGCAAGCTTTTAAATTTGAAAATGTTCCTTTGTCTTTACTCTTCCTCTTTTAATAGGATTCAAAATTTTCAGAGTAAGTCAAAACACAGGTCAGCTTTTTTTTCTATTCCTGTTTCATCTCACGATACCGATATAAGCTATGAAATAATATATAATTTAATCTTCTTTCAGATATTTAAAAAAATTTAAAATGTGTGAAATAAAATTCGCAGAATATATTTTCTATTGGTAGCACTTGGTGGCGAGATCAAAGCACAGGTATCAGAATTCAGCAAAGGACAATGTTTGTACACCTGTTTGTACACCTAAATAGTGCAAAAAGGTTGCGGGAACCCATTTTGTATAATAGTTTATTGCATTCTTTTGGAAAATCCTTCCCATATACCAAATCTATGATCCTATAAACCCGGAAAACGACTGTTTCTCCAAGAATTGATAATAGAAATATGACCTTAATCAAGTTTAACTTATGACATTTTTGCAAGTTTATTGTATATTTAATGCTAACGAATGTGAACATTATCTTTAATAAGCTTATTGATAAAAAATTATTTTGTCATTGGCATTACTACTAATATATATTTGCTTTTTTTCTTTTAAGGGGGTGGCTAGCAAGACAATGCTATTTTTTACAAGACAGTAGAATTGTTTGCCCTACTTATATTTCAGCGCCTTTCCTTGTTTGTTTTGTTAAGATTAACTATTTGTGTTCGTTCCCTATTATTAGGAATTTGAATTCATTTAGAATATGTACGCTTTCTAAATAATTATTGCATTCGAGTGAACAATATTAAATAAGTCTATTGTTCTTTATTGCTTTGTAATAAATAAGATAAAATTGTCCATTTGGAAACATATACACACTTCATCAGATGCATGATACGTATTGTATTTTCTCAGAAACAAACACATACACATACAGACTTTAGACATAGCCCAAAGTTTATTCTACAAAATCAAAATGCTAATGTTTATTCTGTTCCTTCCTATTTAAGTTCCCTATTTAAGTTCAGGACGTATTGAATTTTAAATGAATGCAACCGTAGTTTATTCAAATGCTCTCTACCAATTAAATGAAATTGTCCGTGAATACACGTACTTGATGAAAATATCGATTTTTGTTCCTTCTCATTTTTTTTCTTTTTTTTCTTTCATATTTCTTATCATTTAGTTATTAACATTTCAATAATATCTTTTCGAAAAGATTTAGTTGATTATTGCATTAAAGCTCAAAACGTAATGAGAAGCGCTTAGCTGGATTAATCATTTTTCTTGGACTTAGATATTTTTATTTAGACAAATTAAACCTCACAGTTTAATAATACATGTATATGTAAGACCCTACGTGCAGTTTAATTTCTTAGAGATCGGTTAAATATATCGCAAAATACTATTTCTATGCAAAATAATTGAAATTTAATCAAGGCTTTACGGATGGATTTTAATTTTTTGCATACAATATTACTATCTAAACACAACTTTTAATATGCACCATATGTGGGATTTTATTTTTTTTTGGGGGGGGGGGGGTGATGGGGGGGAGGGGGGTCACATGCTAGATATGCCAACATCAGACTTATTCATATCTGCGCGAAAGGTTTTATTTGTCAAACGCAAAAAATCATCATATTTACAAGAAACAATGATAAATAGAAATTGGAAATTGATCACAAATATTTTACATGCCAGACGCAACTAAGCAATTATGTTACGTCAGCAGTCTGTATTTTCTTGACATCTATTAATAGTGACAGGATTTCCCCAGATTCTTTGAATCAAAAGCGAAAGCAAAAGCTTTGATTTTTTTCAGAGAATGACAACCAATGCCATCGTTAAAAAAAGAAAATAGTTGCAGATTTTCTGTTGATAATGAGACAGATATCCAAACTTTTATCTGGATTTATTAAGGGTAGTTCAATTATTTGTGTTTCAATGAAAGAGTATGCAATAGCAGTAATATAAGAACTTTTATCGAGATTGAATAATAATAAATTTGACCTAACATTGTTAGCAATAAGCAGACAGATTTCTTTTTAAGAATCACCGACACCCCACTATATTTTTATTAATACCACCAAAGTCCAAAAAATTAAAGTAGCTTTAAACATCCAGTGATAAAGAGTTTCTATTATTCATTTTTTTATTCAATATAAAATGGGTAACATTTTTAAAATGAATGCAGTAAATCAGGAATAAATCAATTCTAATATTTGAGTTCAAATTTTTTTTTTAAATGTACATGAATAATAAGTAAAACAATCCATTTTCACTGTTTTTCACTTTTTAAATCATTTTATTTCCTAATAATCTAAAAGTAAAAAAAAAACTTCGGTAAGGATGGACTATTTTCACGGATATTAGATTCACTGGCTTGAAAAGTAACCATGTCTTTGACAAAGTTATCCTGAAGTAAATAATTGCACAACAATGGTAGGGTTACAATATACAATTGAGTGGTTTTTCGTTCCTGATAGTGCAATTTTTGCACCTTCGAGTAAACGAATACTCTCTACCAATTAAATGAAATTGTCCGTGAATACACGTATCGATTTTTGTTCCTTATCATTTTTTTTATTTTTTTTTCTTTCATATTTCTTATCATTTAGTTATTAACATTTCAATAATATCTTTTTGAAAAGATTTAGTTGATTATTGCATTAAAGCTCAAAACGTAATGAGAAGCGCTTAGCTGGATTAATCATTTTCCTTGGACTTAGATATTTTTATTTAGACAAATTAAACCTGACAGTTTGATAATACATGTATATGTAAAATCCTACGTGCAGTTTAATTTCTTAGAGCTTTCGCTTTTGATTCAAAGAATCTGGGGAAATCCTGTCACTATTAATAGATGTCAAGAAAATACAGTCTTTGACAAAGTTATCCTAAAGTAAATAAGTTCTTAGTTCTTGAAAATAATTGATAAATTCGATGTAATGTATGCTAAAGCATTGTTTTTCAAGGAAACTTATTTATAAATCCCTTGAAAATAGTCAGATTTTAGATAGTACGAACAATTTGAATATTTTTTGTAGTCGTAGGTATTCCTACGCCAGAGTTCAATATAGTCTCGTTCAACTCGACGCTCGGCTGTCTCCGTAAATCCTTGTCGGAGATTTACGGTGTCAGCCGAGCGTTTGGTTGAACGAGACTAGAGTTCAATATTGCTTGGATCCATACAATTTTCGAGAAATATTTCTATTACTGATACATAGTTTGATCGAATTAATTGTATCTTTAAATATTATTTAATATGATTCATATGGGAGTTTCTCGACAGGTCCAAAATTCATATTATAAAAATGTGCGTAATTCAAATTAGAAATAACATGTTTTTACATGTACTTGTCATGCAAAATAACATATCATTGGTTTTGAAATAAATAAACATCGACAAAATCAACTCCCGTCAGTTCTTCAGTACTTTGATTTCATTTAAATCCGCAAAACAGCAGTTTCTCTTAGGATTTATAATAAAAATATAGGCGTAATCCAAAATAGCTTATGACATTCTTGCCAGTGTAGTGTAAATATTAGTGCAAACGAATTTGAACATCGCTTTAATGAGCTAATTGACAAAAATATTTCGTCATTGGCATTATTAAATGGTAGGGGGTCAACCTCATATCCACCCCTTCCACCACCACCGTCATTACTACTTATATATGTTTGTGTTTGTTTCTTCTAAGGGGGCGGCTAGCAAGACAATACTATATTTTTTTTTTACAAAACAGTAGTATGTTTTTCTCTGCTTATATTTCAGCGCTTTTCTTTGTTTGTTTTGTCAAGATTTACTATTTGTATTCGTCCCCTACTTTTAGGAATTGAATTCAAATAGACTATGCACGCTTATAAAATAATTGTTGTATTTGAGTGAACAATGGTAAATTAGCCTATTGTATTATGCTGCTTTGTAATTGATAAGATCATATTTCTATTTAGAAACATATACATACTTCATCAGATGCATGATACGAATTGTAGTTTCTCAGACTTTAAATTTGTTGAAGAAAAAAGCAATAACTTTAACATTAAACCAATTTTTTTTAAATGGCAATAACGTCAATGACATAATTGGTTTTACAATTTAATACAAAATATTTTGTACACATATATATGCATGTAAATTTTAAGTAGGTAGAAAAACAAAACATATATTCTTCTTTACAAATTGATGTAATGTTCTAAAGGCTTTATCAAATTGATGAGCAGAGTAATAGAACATATCATAAGAATGATACTGATGAAAATTTCAACGATTTTGCAGTTTTTTCGCCCGTTATTTGGTTTGTAGTGTTTGTTTATCTCGTTGATTTCCACAGCATTCATTACAATTTGAATGAAAGGCTCTAATATTGCGTACCCAGCTTTTGCAATCTGTACTGGAGACACAAGTTCTTTTGTCGTCAAGGCAACAATGATAGCTAAAACAATTTGAGGAATGTCCTCAATGATCGTTGAGAGTAAAGAGAGTCCAATCGAACACGCGTTCTCTTCTTCGTCATCACCATTTTCGTTGCAACAGAACAATTCAATTTTGTTGGCAACTATTAAGAAAAATAGAAAAGACCCAACGATGGCAAAAGCGAGGATGCTAGTTTGCACTTCATAGTTCACCTCATCTGTTTTGCTAATCTCGTAGTAAAACTCCCAGTCCAACACCAGATCTATCAACTCCAAAGCCAAGGTAAACAGAAACCGGAACACTTTGCAGCAGTCCATATCTGCAAAAATAAATTACAAAATGTCATGGGTTTTGGAGGGATTTTTCCATAATTTTTTTCATGAATTCTTAATTTTTTAACCATGAAAACAGTAAAATACTCTTAGCACTTTGACCGATGGACTTGATATACATTTTAGGTATGGCGCGAAATTATAATTTCGAAATATTTTTTCGTACAGAAACCAAATATTGCAATTGGTCAATACGCGTTTGCTTTCCGAAAGTAAAAAGGTAAATTAATTTCTTGGATCGTATTTTAAAAAAATGTTAATGTAACACTTATTAATATTATTAATACTAGATTCTAATTATTTAAATCATAAAATTTACATCGATAGAGAGAAGAATGTCTAAATGTGTCTATATTTAAAAAAAAGATTGTTTTCTTTCTATCTATATTTGATTGCTGTATGTTTAGCGTTGTGTACATACATCATGCTACTCCAATTACTTACATTATATTACAACGAAGTGTTTCTTCTTTTACATGCCTATTTGAATTATAAAGCGAATTAATCTGTTAAAATGGATTGCAATTGACTCACCTTGGATTAGATTAATCCTTTTTCTTCCACAAGAAAATGCAGCTATGGAGATTTCTGCATTCCCCTCTTTTATAGATCTGCACACACATGTATGAGTCTTCTATTTTAAGTTTTAAAATTCCCAGGTATATATTTATCGACATGTGCATGAAAATGCATTAAAATCTAGCCCAAAGTTCATTCTGTATTTGAAAATCAAAATGATAATATTTATTTTGTCGCTACCGGTTTTATTTTCCTTTTTATCTTTAGGACGCATTGAATTTTAAAATTAATGCAATCGTAATAAATTCTCAAGATCTCTGCCAATGAAATAAAACGGTCCGGTGAATACACGTCCATGATGAAAGATTTATCAATTTTAACTCCTCAAATTTTTATTTCTTGATATTCTCGCATATTTGGTATAATTTTAATTATTTTAAAACACTTTAAAAATATCTTTTTGGACTGATTCAGTTCATCCAGACGTAGTTCTAAAACTAATGAGAAAAGCTTTTCTGGATTCATCGAATGATTTCAAAATTTATTATAAAATATATGATCATTAATCATATAGAGCCAATATATTCATCAGCGTGTCAGTCATGCATTAAATGTAGTTTTTAGCAAAAAATTCCTTAAAACCAATTTTTTTCCTTTTTTTTTGGGGGGGGGGGGGGGGGGGTAAACAAGAATTTATTAGGTAGGAGAATTTTTTTTTAATCAAAGTAAGGCAGGGTATAATTAAGATCCAAAATGATCTTTGATTTCTAAGGAAATTTATCAAGTGATTAACTTATTTAAAATGATTATAATTGAATAAAAGCTTTAAGGGTGGATTCAAATATCTTGCATACCATATTTCTGTCTAAACACAACTTTCAATATATATAGTGAATTTGAGATTTCGAAAATTCTTCCACGCTAACCTACGCCTTATTCAAAGTTTTATAAAAATTGTTACCGTACTACATTGTAAGATATCTATTTTTGTCCAAATACCAAAACACCCTGTTATGTAACATTGATAAGAAAAAATACTGGACTTCTAACAAGCCCGATGCAACAAAGCAATTAGGTTACGTCAGCAGTCTTTTCGTCCTTTAAATCTATTAATAGTTACAGGATTTCCAAAGGCTTCTTTGAATAGTAAACGAAAGTGAAAGACAGTGTTCTATTTCAGAAAATGAAAATTAGTGCCAATTAATCGTTTGAATAACAAGAGGCCGATGGGCCACATCGCTCACCTTAGCAACAATGTATAATAAAATCAGCTTCATTGTCATAATACCAAATATCTGGACAATGCGGTATACAGTCATTTCATGCATATCTTTTACAATTTAAGGCTATGCTATGGTATGCGATTTTAATGATATGCTATGAGATTTGTATGCTATGCTATGAGATTTGTATGATATGCTATGAGAAATTGAAATAAAGGGCTTAATGATATGGTATGCTATGCTATGCTATGGTATGCTATGATATTTTAACAAAACCGCCTCCATACACAGAAGAGTTCCACACATTTCGAATAAAATAACAAGAAGCCAAAGTTTACCACAAATCTATCATGTAAACATTTATTTTTTCAAATAAAAACATTTAAAACCGAGTTAAAATAATGTTGTATGCTATGGTATGCTATGGTATGATATGACGAATGCGATTCTATGAGATTGTATGCTATGGTATGAGATTCCAATGCTATGCTATGAGATTTCAATGCTATGCTATGAGATTTCAATGCTATGCTATGCTATGGTGTATGTTGTAAAAGATATGCTTGAACTGACTGTAATACATGTAGATCCTGTATTAGAAAAACCATTTCCCTCCTGGATATTCTTATGTTTATAATCAGGTCCCTTTTTTTACATGTAACAGTCTAAGGGTGATTTTATAGTCATATTACATTCACCATTGCAGTTCTTAAAAAGACCTTAAACAAATGTTTATTACCAGGATATAAACCTACATCAAACTCTAAACCCCTTGTGAGGCCCAAGAATCGTCCAGGGGCCAAAGTTTAAACAATTTTAAAGATTACGCAATATGTAAAAATGCTTCCAGATACTTAAAACCACATATAATGATTTCTGTTGTTTAAATAATTAATTTTTTTTCCCTTTATACAACTGGATCCCCAATGTGACCTCACCCTACTCTTAATTAAAGCTTTTCTAGGCAAATGTTTGTTAAGAACAAGATTTAACGATCTTTCTCTTTATATTTCTTTGTACAATTTTCTCTCCCTCCTCCCCCACCCCTTAAATGACCACATCCTATCTCCGGGGACCATGATTTGAATAAACTTGAAAGTTCACTACCTGACGATGCTTCCACATGTTTCAGCTCTCCTGGCTTAATAGTTCTTGAAAAGAAGATTTTTGAAAATTTCTCGAAAATTTCAATAATTCTTAATTATCTCCCATTGTAAATGAGTGTGATCCTTAATTTTCAAAACTTTGAATTCACTTTGACGGAGGATGTTTTGACTTAAGTCTGATTATAATTGGCCCAATGGTTCTGAAGAAGATGTTGAAAATGTGAAAAGTTTACAGATGGACAGACAGACAAAATGTGATCCGATAGCTCACTTGAGATTTTAGCCCAGGTGAGCTAAAAACGTTACAAACAGATCCTGTTCAATGCATACAATGGACATCTTTTTAAAAAATAACCAAAAAAAAAGGAATATAATATAATGTTAAATACTTAGAGAACAAAATTTTATTTTGTTAGGTTCATTTTGTGTGTATGTTATTCATGGTGTCATCAAGGCATTAAATGTCATTAGTTGTTGCGTGCCTTACGTAAGTGTGCATTTATAATCTGAAAATGACTGTCATTTAGCCTGAATTTATACTGTTCATTCCTTAAGGCTTGTTGTTTACTCACGATATTTTAACACAAACGGGTCGCCGTAGTTAATGATGACGTAAATTTATTAAAATCCGAAAGACGAAAAATTATATTTTAGATTTATGTATATAAGTTATTTAATTTAAACTCTTCTTTAATTTAATCTTTGTTGTCTTATTATTTATCAAACAAAGGATTTTAAACTCTTTACGACATATGCCGTATATCAGCGCGCGGTAACATGTAAACAATCGTCTGTCAAAATGTTTTCGACCTGATTCACGGTAATTTACAATCATGCCACGCTGGAAGAAGCAAGGCTTCTCAAAGAAGTCAAATCAATATAAAAGCAATTCTCAGCTTCTCGCTAGTCGCTGGACCGACCGTAAGACCACAGATGATCACAATTATTGGGAGAATTCTCCTGATATTCAACAGACCGACGATGCTCAGACTACCGGTATACATAATCACGATGGCCTGATGTATGTGCCAGAACCGGCAGGCAGCGACGTTTCCGTCTCTTTCAATGATTTGGAAAATTCTAGGTATTGCTTCAGATGATAAATTTAGGAGAATAACTCATGCTATCATATATTATATATATAATTTAATGTAGTAAATTTTACCACGTTTACAGTAAATACACATTTTTGAAGTCTGCATAAACAGTTGTAATGCATGATAAAGAGAAAAGCATTATGCATGTTGCATCTTTACATATAAGTCATGTTCTTCATTTATATAAAAATGTAAAACAGTAAAAAAAAAAAATACCACATTTGATTTTAGTTAAGTTGCATAATTGTCATTTATAGCTGCAAGTATATGTAGCTCCTGGTCTGAGATAATTCAGATGGATGACCTGGGAACTTCCCACCGGAAAAAAATGTGTATTTATTGCGCACAACAACGTGACTCATGAACCTTATTTATACGCAAATTCTGTGAAAATAATTAGTACTATTAAATTCTTTATGCAATTTACTACAGTACTGATATTTTCTCTTTACTTTGAAGCCTCTGATAATCTTTTAAACACTATCACCAATCCTGTAAATTAAAGTGATGCAGTTTGTTTACATGTAAAAATGGTGACTCTTGATTTAACATACTTGATTTTCTGAGGTCGCTAGCAAGTTGCGGAGAAAATCTGAGGCATGTTAAGAAATAAAAGATCTGCATGAAAAATTTAAGGGTACTATTTGTTTTCACAGAATTTGCGTATAAGTAAGGTTAATAAGTCCAAAACTAGTGCACATTTTTGTGCACAATAAATACACAATTTTTTCAATGGGTGGCACTCCGGACTGTATCTCTTAGGTCGCCCATCTGAAATTTTTTTAAACCAGGAGCTACAGACCTGCAGCTAAATTGTCATTGCCTGTGTTTGTTCAGTATTACCAAACTTTGATTTGTTTATAAAGAATCATTCAACTTTATTTAAAAAACAATTTTTTTTTAAGGTATGACTCATCATGGAGAGAGGGAAGAAGGGTTGTTGAGTTAGGGGTGTTAGCAGATGGCCTCTCCGGATGTGAAAAATGTGGCATTCCACTCCATCTTTCGCATTCCATAGGAGTACTGACATGTGGATTAGGTTCTTTTTTAAAAGTCCAATGCAAAAACACCATATGTCAGCACTTAAATACAATACCAACTGGAAAACGCCATGGAAAAATTTGGGATGCAAATACTAAGCTTGCCACAGGTACAATTTCTGGATTGACTGATTGAATACATGAACTGATATTATAAAAGGTTGTGGGTACAATATACTGTGGAATTATTTAAATTCGTGGAGGTCAATTTTCGTGGAATGTTGGCTTTTTGCTTATTCGTGGGGATGTAATTTCGTGGCTTTGTTGCATGGTTTTCAGTTTAAGTAAGAAAAATAACTCGTACAAAACTTGTTTTCGTGGAGGACGTAAATTCGTGGAGAGGGATACCCACAAAAACCACGAAAATTGAGCCACCACAAAATATAATATACAGTAATATCTTTAAACAACTTCTTGTCATTAATATTTTCTTAAGTCATGAAATACACATGAATCTTATTTTTCAGGAATGATGCATTCAGGCATAGGGCCTTCTCAGGTGAATGCTCTTTTATCATCTCTGAATATACCTACAGTTAGTACCCGAACATTGCAAAACAGGCAAAATGAACTGGGAACAGTCATGGAGAACGTTGCAGAGGACACTAAAAGAAGCAGCCTTCATGAGGAAATTCAGGCAACTTTAGAGTATGTATACATGCAGATAAAATACTGGTACAATATATATCCTTGAAAAAAATTGGTTTTATTTTTGTATAATGCTTCATTGTTTTTGTTGAAAAACTGCATAATAATACATATACATGCACATGCAATTATTTCATGAAGGTTCTATCAGAGCTGAAATTCATAGTGTTTAAAAATAAATCCCATTTTATTTTACTTAAATTATGACTTGTTTGGGGAATTTTCAGGAGTGAGGGTACAGATGAATTGACAGTCAGTGTCGATGCTGGTTGGCAAAAGCGGGGCAGTGGGCGATCTTTTGACAGTCTTTCTGGTATGATTTTTTTAAGAATGAAGTTTTACTTGGTTTATTTAATTAAAATCATTATTAAGGGTTAAAGGTATGTTATGATTATTGTATTATAAGAAGAGAAACATATAATAATACTATATGTTTGTGCGACATATTACATGTACTGTGAAATTCTTATTTCCTGGGGCTAAGTCTCATAGATCATAAAGATTATAAAGGTTTGATGGAATATGTTATTTCACAGAATTGCTTGTTTGTACATTGAATGAAGTCGGTATATTCCATAATTCAGAAATTCATGAAAATTAAGTCACATGCTGCAAATATATAATCCTCAGTGGTCTTCATGCCAGTACAAGTATTTCCTGAGTATTTCATGACAGTGATATTAATGAACTTTATTCTCATAACTGAAATTAAATAGTAGAGAAAATACTTATTTACAATATATACAAACTACAATTTAATGGATGAATATCATTGGTAGTACCATAGGCATGATGAAGGGATAACAGATAATTAATTCAAATAAACCATATGAGTTAATTAGCTCTTTCAAATTTACATGTACCGGTAGTATCTAATTACATGTAGATATTTTACAAATAATGACAATATTTAATTAGTTATTCAATTTTATAATTCTTAAATTTCATCTGCATGACTATACGAAATAAAAGGTAAGTTTGTTGGGTTTTTTTTTAATTTTCAGGCCATTGCTCGATGATTGGATCGCATACAGGGAAAATCATTGATTATGAGGTACGCTCAAAATCTTGCAGGATTTGTGAAAATGCTACAAAAGCTGGTAGAGTCCCCAAAGATCATGACTGCCGAAAAAACTGGGAAGGTAGGGTCTTCTTTCTGCTATGAATATAATAATGAGAGAGAGAGAGAGAGAGAGAGAGAGAGGAGAGAGAGAGAGAGCGAGAGAGAGAGAGAGAGATATCAATGCATAATAATGCATGTATATATTTTTTTATACGTATCTATTTACGTATACGTATTTATAATATCTATTATTATCGTAATTATAGGCAGCTCTAAAGCAATGGAAAGAGATATGGTTGTCGATATGGTTACCAAGATGGTGGACAAAGGGGTCAACATTACCAAAGTTGTGGCAGATGAGGACACAACTACTTTTTCCCATCTAAGAACCATTCATAACAACATTACGAAGATAAGTGACAGGAATCATATTAGAAAAACATTTTCTTCAAATCTGTATGGTTTGCAACCAAAACACAAATCTTTGAGTACCAAAGTAATCCGGTACTTGGTGAAATGCTTTAATTACATGTTGGCTCAAAACAGAGGAAATCCAGATGGCATACAAAAGGGCTTGGATGCACTTGGCAAGCATCCGTTTGGTGATCATACCTCATGCAGTGACTCTTGGTGTTCCCATGTAAACAATCCAAAACAAAAATACACTGCCTTGCCTTATGGGAAACCCATGCGGGACAGTCATCTCCAAGAATCTCTGCAAACAGTTTGCTCTAAATTTCTTAAGTACAGTATTAAACTTTCAAATTTAGGAAGCACACAGGCCAACGAGTCATTCAATAAAACTGTCTCCATGAAAGCTCCAAAGAACCATCATTTTAGCAGTTCTGCAAGTCTCAATTACAGAGTTGCCGCAAGCGTTGCAGAGAAAAACACAGGACAAACCTATGTAGTAGAGGTAATTAAGCTAGATATATATGCTGTAAAGCTCAGTTAAGTTTTAAGGACACCTGGACTGACACAGTATTTCAGATTATTTTTGCAATTGCCTAATCTTAACCATTTTCAATACTATACTTAACCATTATTAAGAACTCTATAATGCGAAATACATTCCGTATTGTTTACAGTTAGGAACTTCATAACCCATTTATGCAAATTTTGTATATTGCAAATTGAGAAAGAAATCATTACTATATATATATATATATATATATAATAATGAGTTTGTTCATAATACTATATCATATTTTAAACAGGTGAACAGAAGAGTGGGTCTTTCCCCAGGAAAGCACACAAAAAAGTTTTGCTATCTTCGAGACTCACAGTCACGGAAAAGACAAGCTATTGCACGAACAAAAAAAGCAAAGAGGAGAAGAATAGAACTGAAAGCCAAGAAGTGAGTCTCTGAAATAAAATATTTCTCTTTATTTTTTATAAGGTTTTATGCATTGATTATGATATTGCATATGTGTGTATGGAAGTATCGGTACTACTCTCCCTACCAATTCAAGATGAGGATTAATTCATTGATTATATCAGACAGTTGTTACAAACAACTAGCTTATCTAAAAATAAGTCAGTTCTAATGTAAGGTACTTATTTAATATATATACAGTAATGTTGACAATAAAAAAAAATGTGTGCATATCTGATGCATGCAAGCTTAATGAATTGTTCACTGCTTATTGGTCATTAATGTGAAAATGTTTAAATTAGTTTGAATTAGTCAGTTAATGATATTGATTATCTTGTTGCCTTTGTAGATGCCAGACCACATCATGTAAAGAAATAAGAGAGGGTCCGACTTATATGTCTGGAGTTGGAATTGGTGATCCAAACAGTGCGGTTAAAGAAATACCACGACCATCATCTGTACCACAACTTCAGAGTTTGTCATCAATCAAAGACCATAGTCTTGTCTTTTTTGACCTGGAAACAACAGGACTTGGTATTGATGCATATGAATTTTTAATTATCCAAAATATTAATCTGGTTGATTTAATTCAAAGGATTGTTTTTATAAGTTGACTCATGTGACATAAATGCTTATGTTGATGCTTTTTTTTCATTTTAGCAAGAACATCACATATTCTGCAGGTGGCTGCCGTCTGTGGGGATGAGTCATTTCCACCTATGTCATGCCAAAGGAGCAAATTACCCCTTCTGCATCAGAAGTTACAGGCCTAAAGCTTAATAATGGAGCCCTCTATCACAATGAGAGGAAAGTGAATGCTATTTCAATATCAAGTGCACTTGAATCCTTTTTAAGCTTTATTGAAAAGCAAGCCTGTGTTATTTTAGTTTTGATGTCCATGTTCTATTTCATGCTTTAGATTCTTGCTCTTTGTTAGATCGGATGGCACATTGCGTGCAAGGGTTTTTGGATACCAAATATTTATTCAAACTTGTCCATCCTAACTTGTGCTCATATAGGCAACAACATTTATCAGATGTGTTGCTTCAATGTACCTACAATGCACATGATGCTGTAGAAGACGTTTTAATGTTAAAAAGGTTATTTGACACTGTTCAATTTTGTGATGATGAACATTCATGTACTACATGTACCTTTCAGTATGCATTGAGTGCTTATTGTTACCAAAAGGTTGTGAAAAGAAATGTCCCGTCTTTGCAATGTCTGGTAGATAAAAATGTACTTAGTGCTGGAATGGCTAAGAAAGTTGCAGGCAGTGGTCTAGATTTTGAATGTCTCAGACTAGCACACTCAAGAAGTGCTGATGGTATTCATGCTCTATTTACTGAACAGTGTGGCAACAGCTCAGTTAGAGTAACTAAGTGTAAAAAAATTATTGATTCTGTCACAAACTTTTTCATGTCTTTGAATGAAAGCTGAATTAGATATTCTGTCTGATCATGATATCAATTTTTGAACTGCAAAACATAATGAAAATCAATGGGTTTTTTTTATTGGACGTATTCTTATATTCACATATGTTATATATCATTCATTATAAAAATGAATTTTCATGGTTCACATGCATAGAACATACAAAATTTGTGAATTGTTCATTAGAAGCTATATGTCAGTATTGATTTTGTATATAAAAATCAGTAATATATTCTTTTGATTTGTGATAAAATTCTATAACATAATATTCTAACATTTATATATTTTTTACAAGAATGTGTCAGGTAAATTATAATTGATATGAATTTTTTTTTGTAATAGTATTTCTTATTATTCAAATAAAAAAAACATGTTGGATAAAATAGAGAAATGCAGAGGAAATTCGAAATTTTGAATGTAAGAATTTTAATTTTTAAAATAGTTAATCCATTATTTTTGCCTTAAAAATTATCAAACTAGATGTCACAAAGAAAATCTAACAGATTTTTCTTATTGTCTTTTGTTCAACTGCTTAAGAGAATGGAATGAAAATACATATGAATTCGGGGAAAAACAGAGGAAATTCGGATTATTTAAAGAAAAAATATCTCAAAAATTTGATCATTGACACCCACTTTGCTTTTTAATTTTGTTTTCTTTAGGATGCAGTTTACATGCATAGCTTATCCATAAAGGATTATCATCATTCAATTTTTTTTAATATTGAAATGAAAATTTGTTGTTTTTTATGAACTTTTTTTTTGAAACAGAGGAAATTCGAGTTGCATAAAATAAAAACGGGCTTGTTTCATGTAAAAATTTTAGTTCAATTTTAAGAATATACCCTTTATGAATATATACACACAATGTTATGTTTTATTAATGTGATTAACAAATAAATATTGTCGAAATATGTGATTACCTCCTAAAATTTCAAATTTACAACGCTGAATTTATGCAATAATTTGATTGGCCATTAGCAAAAAAAGTAGGTCATTGACCCAGTTGTTTGAAAGTGGATTTCAGCATTACATACAAGTGTCTTACTTGTCCAATAGTTATTATATGGATATCATCAGTGGATTTTTTTTTCATTCTGAGTAAACGTCATCCTTAAGCATGAAAGATGTTTCTACATGAACAATGAAAAAGTTTTTTCCCCATTTTATTATTTTATTTTCAATGTGCAGTGTTCAAACATTCATTAAAGATCCTCCTAAAAAAATAATTTTATGTTTATATTTCGTTATTTCTTTAGTCTTTAGTGCTTATCCTATATTTACTTACATGAGTCATAAACATATCTTTAAAAAATTGTGCACCAATAATGTTTGTTTCTCCTTATAGTCATTTGTTTTAGTACAGAGGACACTAAGATAAGTAAAGCTCAAAATGTACACTACAAGGCAAATATCCACATGCATGTAAAGAAACCATTTGGGTTGACAGTAAAATTGATAGTCTCTCTCAAATCTGAATACACAACACTCATATTTTTTATATTTAACATTTTTGATATGATTTTTGAAAATTCATTCTGATGCACATACGTGTAATAAAATTTTAATATACGACTGTCTGATAAGGTTCATGTAGAAGGAAAAGATAATGTAAAACCAAAATTGTTCAGTACCGATGTTCACAAAAATTATTTGTAAATCACATGTGTCCATCGTAAGCACAAAGAGGAACAATATCCATGTATTGAAGCTAAGTTTAATAAGATCACAGATTTTCATTTTTCCATTAATGCTTATTTCATATGCCTTGCTTTCTTTACTTACATAGTTACGGCAGTTCTCTGTCGCTTTGATAGTAAAATTATTTTTTTTAAAGCAGAAAACAAATATCAGTATTTTAAATGAAATGTTTTATATTATCAGCATCAATTAATGACGGATTGAGATTAATACAGTACATATCATATATTTATGAGCTGATCCACACTGCATAAACTGTTTATCTATCACATGTAGTGATATTTAAATGTAAATTCAATTAGCAAAGATGCTTCAAGAAAATAGGTCATAAAATGTGAAACCATTTGTAAAAAAATATAATTCAGGTGTTAAATTTGTTTTCAGTGTCTTAATCTAAATCTGTTGGCCTTGTTTATACAATATATATTATTTATCGATCACTGACTAACTTAATCAACAAAATGATTGAACAAATAATCAGAATGCAGCCAAACAACATTTCAGATATCTTGCATGCCATATGCATGCCACATCCATTACTGTTTTTCTTCATTCGACGATACTGACACACATAAAGGATTAGCTGAATGATGGGTTCAGCTATTCCATAGAAAGCTTTCCCAATCTGTACATCTAATATTAAACCCTTGGTCATGAATGCGACGATAAGAGCCAATATGATTTGGGGCAAATCCTCCAACAGAGTGGACATCAGAGAAAGTGTTACAGCGCATGTGCCGTTCTCTTCGTCTTGTTCATCGTCGTCACTATAGCGGATCCCTTTGAACTTGATTCCGATGGTAATCAAAAACAAAAGGGATCCAAAAATGGCAAAGCCAAGAATACTGTATCTTACTTTGTCTCCAACAAGGTCTGTTTGGCTCACTTCGGCGAAAAAATCCCAATCCAAGATCAGATCTGCTACTTCTGAAAGGAGCGCTAGAATGAAACGGGCCTTTCTTGAACGACTGGCCATTATGAGTATTCTTTCAGCTAGAAAAAGTAAACGAGAAGAATTAAAACAATGAAATAATGAAATTAACACAGGAAAAAACACTTACTTCCAATAAACTCTCTAAAATTTATCAGTACCGTGAGTTTAATGCTGCGGTATGGTTAGCCTTTCCTCTCTTTGTTTTAACTGTTATAATAATACTGTTACGTGTAATTGGTATCAATTGTGTAGACAATTTAAATTTAGAAAACTGTGCTTCCCAAGATTTACCTTGTATTTATTTATAGAAATAATTGCAATTTATTCTTGGAATGGAAAGCGAAAGTTTCGGAAATCATAAGATAAACTACGATAGTGCAGAAGTGAAATTCCAATTCAACAGGAAAAAAAGACAGATGAAAATAAAAATAATTCTTATTTGTTCGGATGAGTTACATTGTAGTTATTTATTCTACGTCTTAGGATATGTACGGTCGAAAGAGCTATTTGTTCGCAGAAATATTTTTAAGTAGTTTCTTCAGATAAATTAACCATTTCTTCGGAAGAATGAGGAACTTGATCGGACGAAATCGGATTTGTTTGGACAAAACAAAAAGTTTCCTGTCATTCTTTTCTCATTTTTCGATGAAAATGATATTATCATGCGCTATTGCAAAAACTATAGTGGCATGATTGAGACATTTTCATTGAACATAAATTTTAATCTAAAAAAGTCCCCTTAATTTTTATAGTTGTGATATAAAAAGAATTTACAATACATTCGGAGTTGATATTTGGTACATTCTTAAATAGTAAGCCAACTCAGTGCACACTGGCATAATCTTGAATCTTAATATCAACGTCATCGTCGGATACCCACGGGTGATCGCGTCTTTTACTTATCACCCGGTGATAAGTAAAAGACGCAATCACCCATAGGTATCCGACGATGCATCAAAGTAGGAAAAGAAAAAAACTAGCGTAACTTAGGGGTTTTTTTAAGTCGAGCAACATTTTCCTTTAAATTAATATTTTCACATCAAAATTAGTTATGAAAAAATTATATTTTTTAGGCATGCTAAAAACAGCAGTTTGTATCCGCGTTGCTCATTCTGTTCAATGTTTATTTCCTAGATACATTCTGAAAAATTGGTTGTTTAAAACAGTTATTTGAATTGTTGAAAACGCATTGATGTGTCTAAATCAATATATCTAGTATCGATAAATTAATAACCATTTATTATAGTTAGCAGTTTTGAACTTACCTCTACGAGACGAAAAAGAAACGATGTTATTGACAAATGTATCCCTCGCTGCAGATTCTTCCAGCGAGGCAATTTTCAGAAAGTTATTAGTGCGAGCTATTCATAGATAATCTATTTCTGGACACAGGGGATTTTTTGTTTAGTAAATATCGCACATGATTCACTTTATTGAAAAAAGCATACATATTCGACCGTTTTGTTTTTAAAATATTACAAAAAGCTATTGTCAAACTTACATGTAAGTCTATAGGTAATATTTACTGTTTCATTTTTTGACACATACATGTACATTATATTTATTAATTTATAAATGATATTCCCTTCATGCCTTTCATTCGCATAACATTGTATTGCTATACAATCTGTACATTGCATTTTTCTTTTCATTATTTTTATTTTTATATATAATGTGTATACATGAAGAAACAATCAAACTATCATAATCATATTTTTGGAAAGCATTGAACTATTCAATGTATGTAATACTGATTTTGCAGCGTAGAAACAGGTACATAAAAAGATGAAACAGATACATATGTCACATGTGTTCACGTTGTGTTTGCATGAAATGAGTTTGAAATTAGCTCTAATTATTTCATAAACGTAGTGTTTTGTTGAATTAAGAATGTTGGACAATGAACATTTTACCCATTCCATCCATCAAAACGTTAAAAAAGATTATTGAAAGGTTGAAATATTTCTATTTAAATATATGTACCATTCACCCACAATGTCTTTTTTAAAATATAGATATTAACAATGCTACGTAAACAACTATATCAACAGAGCGGGTATGCCCTGTATGAAGACAAGACACATAATATTTCCGCAAATACAGAGAAACTGATGGGACTGCCATTTGATAACATGCCCTGTAATTTAATAATAATATAAAAACCATCTGATTTCAACTTTACAAAGCGTAGAAATTGAAATGAAATAAACTTTCTCATTACACATAAACCAATCATATATTATAATAATCATATAACAATCATAGCCTGTTTTGAATATATATCTCTAAGCAAAGTAGCTGAATAAATACTGAATAGACAGGTAGAGCAAATGAATGCTTAGAAATTATCTTATATCTCCATCGCTAGTTCATATTTAGATACTTTTCTTGTTTGGTTGACTTGAACCGGTCGAAAATTGATATATATTTTTTCATGATAATCGATGCATACATTTTCGTTCAGTGAAAAGTCGACAGCTATTTTTGTGTTACAGTTTTTGTATTTAGTGGGCACATTATATTGTATGTAACAATGAAATATATTACAATATATACATGTCATATATCATATAAAAACGCATTAACAACATTTATTTCAGCCACTCAATGGTGTTATATGTTTCATTGTCATTGTTATTTAAACATAGCACGTGACGGTAAGAGTTAAAACTCGGCAACATGGCCATCATTGGCCGAAGCTTCGCCTACTCATTTCGAAATTTCATATTATTTAATACAAGAAACCGCATGCCGTAAGTTCTTAAAATATTTGGAGGAGTTGCCATTTGAAATTCTTTAAAACTTGAGTAGTTTGCCTTTGAATATTGTCGGTACATTGTTGTGTTTGGAGCAATTTGTAAAGCAAAGATTTCCAAAGAGTATATCAAAATTTTGACGAATTTGAAAAAGTTAAATTAGACGAGATGTTTGACAGCTTGTATGCATGGGTTTGCGTAGATCATCGCGTTTTGCGAATAATTATATCACTTGATAATCCTCGGGAAAACAAAACCCCTTTTAGATTTGTTATTGACTGACTACAGACATTTATCGGGTTGATCAATCTCATAGACGACTCGAGCCGGATTTGATTAAGTGGTTCATTAGGTTGGATGCTTTTTAAAAAGTAAATATCCGCCCTTAAACCCCAAAAAATCTCTCTTACATGTAAATGTAAAATATTTTATGCTCTTTCTATGTCTTGTGACAGGTTAACTGACGCCTAACTTCTTATGGTCGCGTTGTCAAAATGTTTAAGATCTGTTCGCAGTTGAATGGTAAGAGACTCTTGTACCAAAAACCAATTCATGACACACTAACTCAATCATTGTTTTTAAAAATTTAATAAACGTCTTACATAGCCCCAAAGACAAAACTATCCTTAAAATTATATTTTCACTATGACGCAACAAGACGTTTTTACATTTTTCTTCCACAACTCGAGTTACAATATGTATCAATATATGCTACAGTAAGCGGGTAGAAAAACAATATTTTATATTTGAAGCTGAAAAAAAAAAATTGCGACAACATATCTATTTCTAAAATATTTTTAATGGAAAATAAAAATAACAGATTCTCAACCATCCCAAAAGTCCATAAAATGAAATACATATTTACAGCAGAGCAACACAGGCCTCTAAAAAGATAGAGGTGGGATCAGGTCCTTAGGAGGAGTAAGCATCCAATGTTAACCGGTCGCACCAACTGTGTGCTCCTTGTCACAACATAAATAAATAACATCATTTTTAGGCATATAAATCAGAGAACATTGTATTAAACTAATCAAGAGGCAAATCACAATAAAGAAAATGAAATTTATCCAAGATTCTGCATACTTAAGGCGAAATTTGTTTTTGCTTATTTTGCATGAAATAATAAAATGAGCAGAACAACAGAGCACACACACAACAAACAACAGAAAATCATATCAAAGAATTTTTGGCATTCATAGTCATTAGATGCAGTGTTGAACGTTTTCTTGTTATTTTCTCTTTCGTCGATTAGTTTGATCGCCCGTATGTAAGGCTCAAAGATGCCATAAACAGCTTTTGCTATCTGAACCCACGATATCAAATGCGTGGTATGACCAGCCACGGCAATAGCAAGGATGATCTGAGGGAAATCTTCGGTGACGGTTGACAGCAACGAAAGACACGGTGAGCACTCGTTTTCTTTGTCTTCATCGTTACAAAGATCATAACAAAGGCTGATAAAGGTTAGGAAATATAATATTGTTCCCCAAATAGCAAACACTTTGATCCATTGTGTCTCGTCTAGATTTTGGGAACTTTTGTTGATTTCGTAAAAGAAATCCCAATCCAAAAAAAGATCGATTGTTTCAGAAACAATCATAAAAAAGACAAAGCAGTTTGTATCACCGCTTCGCATGCTGTTCAAAGATTATACTCCTAGAAGAATTATAAAAATAAGATGATTTCCAAACATTTCTAAAACTTTAATGTACGTATTATCAATATAGGAACGATATAATTAAAAAAAACATCAATAAATTGCGATAGTGTACAAACTTACCTCTACAAGACAAATAAGAAATAATATAAAACGAAAAAGAATCACTTTCTGTTTGCTCTTAAAGTAAGGCACATTTTCTAAAATTCTTCACTGCGAGCTATTTAAAGATAATCTATTTCTAGACACAGGGTTTGAAGTCAAGTAAAAATAGCACATCATACTAATTATAAAGAGTTTTGTTAAACTAACCAGTTTGTTTAAAATAGGATTAATATAACGCTAGTCTCAACTTAAGTCTATACGTAATACTTATTGTTTTATTCTGTTGGTATACTTTTGTAAGTTGCAAATAATACAATGCAATTTCCTTCATACTTTAAAGTCAACCACATCATATTTATATAGCATTTGTTCATTATATTTTTGACATAAGATGTTTATAGATTCAGCAACACACTAATTATAATATGTTACATAATTATTAAGGTATCTTACTCCTCGCGTTATGATTTCATTGTGCAGATATTATATTTAAACGAACATGGTTTTATTTATTTAATCATCACAGAAAGATTAATATTTTTGATTAAACATTCATTAAAAATCCGTTTGAATACAAGAAACAAGTTTGTTTTTTTTTTGGGGGGGGGGGGGACTTTTTTTTCGTGCGAAAGGTTTTTTAGACGAAAATGACAAAAACAAGCAATTTTATGAAATTTAAATATTTTTCATTTTTTTATATTGTCTTCATTATTCACATTTTAAGCTATGATAGGATTGTAACATATTCTATAGGTTCAGTGTGACATGTACAAAATTATATCTTGAGAGAGTGATCAACGTTTAGTATAAAATCATGCAACTATATATAAAATGCCTGAATTTTTTTAGCCAAATTTTTCGAAAATGTTAACTTTGCAGCCCTATTTCTAAAATTTGACATCACTGACCCCCGTGTTTTATTTTGTCAAAAAATGATACTGAATACATATCTAGGTAAAACTGGATAATTCTTATGAAATTCTTGATATTCAAAATGTTTTAATTCCAAACCAAATTGTAACTATTAAAGAAATTGTCTATTTTAAGTCCAAAAAGGTCACAAAAAAGTATATGCAGCTTCCAACATAATTTTTTTTATAATCCCATTATTCAGTGTGACTATTGTGTATAATTAAACAGTATTGGAAGAAATAAATTTGCTTAATCACCAATAACGACAACAAATCAAAATAAGGCTGAAATTTCATTTTAGGTGCGAAAAGGTCAAACTAAATGGGCCATAACTCAGAGGGATGAATACTGACCCCCCCCCCCCACCCCCAACATCTTTGTATTTTCTAAGCATGTTTTGTCTAAAGATTTCAATGATATACCTCTCAAGAACTTCTTGATACAATAACATTGAGGAGTGTGATACCTTAATATGCATTAAATCATTTATGAAAATTAAAAGACTAATTTTCTTCACATGCACAGCAAGAAAACAGATACAGAAAAAATGTTATAGATATAACATGTATTTACATCGTGTCTGCATAAAAAGTGATTGAACTGAGCTTCAGTTATTTCGTGAACGTAGTGTATTCCTGAAGTTAGAATGATGGATAATCACAATATTACCTATATAAATATAGATAGATAGATAGATAGATAGATAGATAGATAGATAGATAGATAGATAGATAGATAGATAGATAGATAGATAGATAGATATATATATATATATATATATATATATATATATATATATATATATATATATATATATATATATATATATATATATATATATATATATATATACGAATTTGAACATCGTCATTTATGAGCTGATTGATTAAATGTATGTCGATATTGACAGTTTTGAGTGAAAGGGACCAACCTTCACATCCAACCCTTTCACTGCCACCGTTGATATAACTTAAAGAAGTTTGGGGGTTTTTTTTCTTGCAAGGGGGGGGGGCTAGCAAGACAAGAATGTATTTTTTTTACAAGACAGTAGTATGTTTTACCCTGCCTATATATCTGCGCTTTTTCTTGTTTGTTCTGTCAATCATTTAACTTTTCCGTCTCCTACTTGTACGTTGAGTAATTCGAATTCAAAAAGAATATTGTAACAAAAGATGGCCTAATACTATTAGTATTGTGTTGCTTTGTAATTAATAAGATAGCATTGCCTATTTGGAAATATATACATACTTTGTTAGATGCGAAATACGGATTGTAATTTCTCAGAAACAAATACGGGTTTTATTGTTTTTAGTAAAAAAAACAAAGCAATTACCTTAACATTAAAAGGTTTTTATTCAAATGCCAACTTTAATGTAGGTATTGATTTACAAATTCATATCAAAAATGTTGTATACAAATATTTGCATATACATGAAAAGAATAACATAAATATTTTCTTTTTCACAAATTAATGTAATGTTCTAGGGGTTTTATCAAATTGATGAGCAGAGTAATAGAACATATCATAAGAATGATACTGAGGAAAATTTCAACGATTTTGCAGTTTTTTCGCCCGTTATTTGGTTTGTAGTGTTTGTTTATCTCGTTGATTTCCACAGCATTCATTACAACTTGAATGAAAGGTTCTAATATTGCGTACCCAGCTTTTGCAATCTGTACTGGAGAAACAAGTTCTTTTGTCGTCAAGGCAACGACGGTGGCTAAAACAATTTGAGGAATGTCCTCAATGATCGTTGACAGAAGCGAAAGTCCAACCGAGCACGCGTTTTCCTCTTCTTCGTCACCATTTTCGTTGCAACAGAACAATTCAACTTTGTTTGCAACTATCAACAAAAATAAGAAAGACCCAACGAAGGCGAAAGCAAAGATGAAACTTTGCACTTCATAGTTCACCTCATCTGATTTGCTGATCTCGTAGTAAAACTCCCAGTCCAACACCAGATCTATCAACTCCAAAGCCAAGGTAAACAAAAACCGGAACACTTTGCAGCAGCCCATATCTGCAAAAATAAATTACAAAATGTCATGGGTTTTGGAGGGATTTTTTCATTATTTTTTTTGATGAATTCTTAATTTTTTTAACATGAAAACAGTAAATTACTCTAGCGTTTTGGCCGATGGACTTCATATACATTTTAGGTATGGCGCGAAATTATAATTTCGAAACATTTTTTCGTACAGAAACCAAATATTGCACAGGATGAATCTATGCCATTCAGTCAATTGAAAGGTTACTGAAAGGTGACTGAATGGCATATCTTTGCCATTCAGTCACCTTTCCAGACCATTCATTTATCATTCAATTGACTGAATGGCAGGGCTTCATCCTTTGTTGGTCAATAAGCGTTTGCTTTCCGAAAGTAAAAAGGTAAATTAATTTCTTGGATCGTATTTTTAAAAAATGTTAATGTAACACTTATTAATATTATTAATACTAGATTCTAATTTTTTAAATCATAAAATTTACATCGATAGAGAGAAGAATGTCTAAATGTGTCTATATCTATTTTTAAAAAAAATTGTTTTCTTTATATCTATATTTGATTGCTGTATGTATAGCGCTGTGTACATACATCATGCTACTCCAATTACTAATATTATATTACAACGAAGTGTTTCTTCTTTTACATGCCTATTTGAATTATAAAGCGAATTAATCTGTTAAAATGGATTGCAATTGACTCACCTTGGATTAGATAAATCCTTTTTCTTCCACAAGAAAATGCAACTATGGAGATTTCTGCATTCCCCTCTTTTATAGATCTGCACACACATGTATGAGTCTTCTATTTTAAGGTTTAAAATTAAAATTTCCAGGTATATATTTATCGACATGTGCATGAAAATGCATTAAAATCTAGCCCAAAGTTCATTCTGTATTTGAAAATCAAAATGATAATATTTATTTTGTCGCTAGCGGTTTTATTTTCCTTTTTATCTTTAGGACGCATTGAATTTTAAAATTAATGCAATCGTAATAAATTCTCAAGATCTCTGCCAATGAAATAAAACGGTCCGGTGAATACACGTCCATGATGAAAGATATATCAATTTTAACTCCTCAAATTTTTACTTCTTGAAATTCTCGCATATTTGGTATAATTTTAATTATTTTAAAACACTTTAAAAATATCTTTTTGGACTGATTCAGTTCATCCAGACGTAGTTCTAAAACTAATGAGAAAAGCTTTTCTGGATTCATCGAATGATTTCAAAATTTATTATAAAATATATGATCATTAATCATATAGAGCCAATATATTCATCAGCGTGTCAGTCATGCATTAAATGTAGTTTTTAGCAAAAAATTCCTTAAAATCAATTTTTTTCCTTTTTTTTTGGGGGGGGGGGGGTAAACAAGAATTTATTAGGTAGGAGAATTTTTTTTTAATCAAAGTAAGGCAGGGTATGATTAAGATCCAAAATGATCTTTGATTTCTAAGGAAATTTATCAAGTGATTAACTTATTTAAAATGATTATAATTGAATAAAAGCTTTAAGGGTGGATTCAAATATCTTGCATACCATATTTCTGTCTAAACACAACTTTCAATATATATAGTGAATTTGAGATTTCGAAAATTCTTCCACGCTAACCTACGCCTTATTCAAAGTTTTATAAAAATTGTTACCGTACTACATTGTAAGATATCTATTTTTGTCCAAATACCAAAACACCCTGTTATGTAACATTGATAAGAAAAAATACTGGACTTCTAACAAGCCCGATGCAACAAAGCAATTAGGTTACGTCAGCAGTCTTTTCGTCCTTTAAATCTATTAATAGTTACAGGATTTCCAAAGACTTCTTTGAATAGTAAACGAAAGTGAAAGACAGTGTTCTATTTCAGAAAATGAAAATTAGTGCCAATTAATCGTTTGAATAACAAGAGGCCGATGGGCCACATCGCTCACCTTAGCAACAATGTATAATAAAATCAGCTTCATTGTCATAATACAAAATATCTGGACAATGCGGTATACAGTCATTTCATGCATATCTTTTACAATTTAATGCTATGCTATGGTATGCGATTTTAATGATATGCTATGAGATTTGTATGCTATGCTATGAGATTTGTATGCTATGCTATGAGAAATTGAAATAAAGGGCTTAATGATATGGTATGCTATGCTATGCTATGGTATGCTATAATATTTTAACAAAACCGCCTCCATACACAGAAGAGTTCCACACATTTCGAATAAAATAACAAGAAGCCAAAGTTTACCACAAATCTATCATGTAAACATTTATTTTTTCAAATAAAAACATTTAAAACCGAGTTAAAATAATGTTGTATGCTATGGTATGCTATGGTATGATATGACGAATGCGATTCTATGAGATTGTATGCTATGGTATGAGATTCCAATGCTATGCTATGAGATTTCAATGCTATGCTATGAGATTTCAATGCTATGCTATGCTATGGTGTATGTTGAAAAAGATATGCTTGAACTGACTGTAATACATGTAGATCCTGTATTAGAAAAACCATTTCCCTCCTGGATATTCTTATGTTTATAATCAGGTCCCTTTTTTTTACATGTAACAGTCTAAGGGTGATTTTATAGTCATATTACATTCACCATTGCAGTTCTTAAAAAGACCTTAAACAAATGTTTATTACCAGGATATAAACCTACATCAAACTCTAAACCCCTTGTGAGGCCCAAGAATCGTCCAGGGGCCAAAGTTTAAACAATTTTAAAGATTACGCAATATGTAAAAATGCTTCCAGATACTTAAAACCACATATAATGATTTCAGTTGTTTAAATCATTAATTTTTTTCCCTTTATACAACTGGATCCCCAATGTGACCTCACCCTACTCTTAATTAAAGCTTTTCTAGGCAAACGTTTGTTAAGAACAAGATTTAACGATCTTTCTCTTTATATTTCTTTGTACAGTTTTCTCTCCCTCCTCCCCCACCCCTTAAATGACCACATCCTATCTCCGGGGACCATGATTTGAATAAACTTGAAAGTTCACTACCTGACGATGCTTCCACATGTTTCAGCTTTCCTGGCTTAATAGTTCTTGAAAAGAAGATTTTTGAAAATTTCTCGAAAATTTCAATAATTCTTAATTATCTCCCATTGTAAATGAGTGTGATCCTTAATTTTCAAAACTTTGAATTCACTTTGACGGAGGATGTTTTGACTTAAGTCTGATTATAATTGGCCCAATGGTTCTGAAGAAGATGTTGAAAATGTGAAAAGTTTACAGATGGACAGACAGACAAAATGTGATCAGATAGCTCACTTGAGATTTCAGCCCAGGTGAGCTAAAAACGTTACAAACAGATCCCGTTCAATGCATACAATGGACATCTTTTTAAAAAATAACAAAAAAAAAGGAATATAATATAATGTTAAATACTTAGAGAACAAAATTTTATTTTGTTAGGTTCATTTTGTGTGTATGTTATTCATGGTGTCATCAAGGCATTAAATGTCATTAGTTGTTGCGTGCCTTACGTAAGTGTGCATTTATAATCTGAAAATGACTGTCATTTAGCCTGAATTTATACTGTTCATTCCTTAAGGCTGTTGTTTACTCACGATATTTTAACACAAACGGGTCGCCGTAGTTAATGATGACGTAAATTTATTAAAATCCGAAAGACGAAAAATTATATTTTAGATTTATGTATATAAGTTATTTAATTTAAACTCTTCTTTAATTTAATCTTTGTTGTCTTATTATTTATCAAAGGATTTTAAACTCTTTACGACATATGCCGTATATCAGCGCGCGGTAACATGTAAACAATCGTCTGTCAAAATGTTTTCGACCTGATTCACGGTAATTTACAATCATGCCACGCTGGAAGAAGCAAGGCTTCTCAAAGAAGTCAAATCAATATAAAAGCAATTCTCAGCTTCTCGCTAGTCGCTGGACCGACCGTAAGACCACAGATGATCACAATTATTGGGAGAATTCTCCTGATATTCAACAGACCGACGATGCTCAGACTACCGGTATACATAATCACGATGGCCTGATGTATGTGCCAGAACCGGCAGGCAGCGACGTTTCCGTCTCTTTCAATGATTTGGAAAATTCTAGGTATTGCTTCAGATGATAAATTTAGGAGAATAACTCATGCTATCATATATTATATATATAATTTAATGTAGTAAATTTTACCACGTTTACAGTAAATACACATTTTTGAAGTCTGCATAAACAGTTGTAATGCATGATAAAGAGAAAAGCATTATGCATGTAGCATCTTTACATATAAGTCATGTTCTTCATTTATATAAAAATGTAAAACAGTAAAAAAAAAAAAATACCACATTTGATTTTAGTTAATTTGCATACTTGTCATTTATAGCTGCAAGTATATGTAGCTCCTGGTCTGAGAATATTCAGATGGATGACCTGGGAACTTCCCACCGGAAAAAAATGTGTATTTATTGCGCACAACAACGTGACTCATGAACCTTATTTATACGCAAATTCTGTGAAAATAATTAGTACTATTAAATTCTTTATGCAATTTACTACAGTACTGATATTTTCTCTTTACTTTGAAGCCTCTGATAATCTTTTAAACACTATCACCAATCCTGTAAATTCAAGTGATGCAGTTTGTTTACATGTAAAAATGGTGACTCTTGATTTAACATACTTGATTTTCTGAGGTCGCTAGCATGTTGCGGAGAAAATCTCTGAGGCATGTTAAGAAATAAAAGATCTGCATGAAAAATTTAAGGGTACTATTTGTTTTCACAGAATTTGCGTATAAGTAAGGTTAATAAGTCCAAAACTAGTGCACATTTTTGTGCACAATAAATACACAATTTTTTCAATGGGTTGCACTCCGGACTGTACCTCTTAGGTCGCCCATCTGAAATTTTTTTAAACCAGGAGCTACAGACCTGCAGCTAAATTGTCATTGCCTGTGTTTGTTCAGTATTACCAAACTTTGATTTGTTTATAAAGAATCATTCAACTTTATTTAAAAAACAATTTTTTTTAAGGTATGACTCATCATGGAGAGAGGGAAGAAGGGTTGTTGAGTTAGGGGTGTTAGCAGATGGCCTCTCCGGATGTGAAAAATGTGGCATTCCACTCCATCTTTCGCATTCCATAGGAGTACTGACATGTGGATTAGGTTCTTTTTTAAAAGTCCAATGCAAAAACACCATATGTCAGCACTTAAATACAATACCAACTGGAAAACGCCATGGAAAAATTTGGGATGCAAATACTAAGCTTGCCACAGGTACAATTTCTGGATTGACTGATTAAATACATGAACTGATATTATAAAAGGTTGTGGGTACAATATACTGTGGAATTATTTAAATTCGTGGAGGTCAATTTTCGTGGAATGTTGGCTTTTTGCTTATTCGTGGGGATGTAATTTCGTGGCTTTGTTGCATGGTTTTCAGTTTAAGTAAGAAAAATAACTCGTACAAAACTTGTTTTCGTGGAGGACGTAAATTCGTGGAGAGGGATACCCACAAAAACCACGAAAATTGAGCCACCACAAAATATAATATACAGTAATATTTTTAAACAACTTCTTGTCATTAATATTTTCTTAAGTCATGAAATACACATGAATCTTATTTTTCAGGAATGATGCATTCAGGCATAGGGCCTTCTCAGGTGAATGCTCTTTTATCATCTCTGAATATACCTACAGTTAGTACCCGAACATTGCAAAACAGGCAAAATGAACTGGGAACAGTCATGGAGAAAGTTGCAGAGGACACTAAAAGAAGCAGCCTTCATGAGGAAATTCAGGCAACTTTAGAGTATGTATACATGCAGATAAAATACTGGTACAATATATATCCTTGAAAAAAATTGGTTTTATTTTTGTATAATGCTTCATTGTTTTTGTTGAAAAACTGCATAATAATACATATACATGCACATGCAATTATTTCATGAAGGTTCTATCAGAGCTGAAATTCATAGTGTTTAAAAATAAATCCCATTTTATTTTACTTAAATTATGACTTGTTTGGGGAATTTTCAGGAGTGAGGGTACAGATGAATTGACAGTCAGTGTCGATGCTGGTTGGCAAAAGCGGGGCAGTGGGCGATCTTTTGACAGTCTCTCTGGTATGATTTTTTTAAGAATGAAGTTTTACTTGGTTTATTTAATTAAAATCATTATTAAGGGTTAAAGGTATGTTATGATTATTGTATTATAAGAAGAGAAACATATAATAATACTATATGTTTGTGCGACATATTACATGTACTGTGAAATTCTTATTTCCTGGGGCTAAGTCTCATAGATCATAAAGATTATAAAGGTTTGATGGAATATGTAATTTCACAGAATTGCTTGTTTGTACATTGAATGAAGTCGGTATATTCCATAATTCAGAAATTCATGAAAATTAAGTCACATGCTGCAAATATATAATCCTCAGTGGTCTTCATGCCAGTACAAGTATTTCCTGAGTATTTCATGACAGTGATATTAATGAACTTTATTCTCATAACTGAAATTAAATAGTAGAGAAAATACTTATTTACAATATATACAAACTACAATTTAATGGATGAATATCATTGGTAGTACCATTGGCATGATGAAGGGATAACAGATAATTAATTCAAATAAACCATATGAGTTAATTAGCTCTTTCAAATTTACATGTACCGGTAGTATCTAATTACATGTAGATATTTTACAAATAATGACAATATTTAATTAGTTATTCAATTTTATAATTCTTAAATTTCATCTGCATGACTATACGAAATAAAAGGTAAGTTTGTTGGGTTTTTTTTTAATTTTCAGGCCATTGCTCGATGATTGGATCGCATACAGGGAAAATCATTGATTATGAGGTACGCTCAAAATCTTGCAGGATTTGTGAAAATGCTACAAAAGCTGGTAGAGTCCCCAAAGATCATGACTGCCGAAAAAACTGGGAAGGTAGGGTCTTCTTTCTGCTATGAATATAATAATGAGAGAGTGAGAGAGAGAAAGAGAGAGAGAGAGAGAGAGAGAGAGAGAGAAAGGAGAGAGAGAGAGAGCGAGAGAGAGAGAGAGAGATATCAATGCATAATAATGCATGTATATATTTTTTTATACGTAAGCTATTAATATCTATTATTATCGTAATTATAGGCAGCTCTAAAGCAATGGAAAGAGATATGGTTGTCGATATGGTTACCAAGATGGTGGACAAAGGGGTCAACATTACCAAAGTTGTGGCAGATGAGGACACAACTACTTTTTCCCATCTAAGAACCATTCATAACAACATTACGAAGATAAGTGACAGGAATCATATTAGAAAAACATTTTCTTCAAATCTGTATGGTTTGCAACCAAAACACAAATCTTTGAGTACCAAAGTAATCCGGTACTTGGTGAAATGCTTTAATTACATGTTGGCTCAAAACAGAGGAAATCCAGATGGCATACAAAAGGGCTTGGATGCACTTGGCAAGCATCCGTTTGGTGATCATACCTCATGCAGTGACTCTTGGTGTTCCCATGTAAACAATCCAAAACAAAAATACACTGCCTTGCCTTATGGGAAACCCATGCGGGACAGTCATCTCCAAGAATCTCTGCAAACAGTTTGCTCTAAATTTCTTAAGTACAGTATTAAACTTTCAAATTTAGGAAGCACACAGGCCAACGAGTCATTCAATAAAACTGTCTCCATGAAAGCTCCAAAGAACCATCATTTTAGCAGTTCTGCAAGTCTCAATTACAGAGTTGCCGCAAGCGTTGCAGAGAAAAACACAGGACAAACCTATGTAGTAGAGGTAATTAAGCTAGATATATATGCTGTAAAGCTAAGTTAAGTTTTAAGGACACCTGGACTGACACAGTATTTCAGATTATTTTTGCAATTGCCTAATCTTAACCATTTTCAATACTATACTTAACCATTATTAAGAACTCTATAATGCGAAATACATTCCGTATTGTTTACAGTTAGGAACTTCATAACCCATTTATGCAAATTTTGTATATTGCAAATTGAGAAAGAAATCATTACTATATATATATATATATATATATATATATATATATATATATATATATATATATATATATATATATATATATATATATAATAATGAGTTTGTTCATAATACTATATCATATTTTAAACAGGTGAACAGAAGTGTGGGTCTTTCCCCAGGAAAGCACACAAAAAAGTTTTGCTATCTTCGAGACTCAC
Organism: Magallana angulata; assembly: GCF_025612915.1. Lineage (NCBI taxonomy): Eukaryota > Metazoa > Mollusca > Bivalvia > Ostreida > Ostreidae > Magallana > Magallana angulata. Next base: position 34,202,202 of record NC_069115.1, read on the forward strand.
AGTCACGGAAAAGACAAGCTATTGCACGAACAAAAAAAGCAAAGAGGAGAAGAATAGAACTGAAAGCCAAGAAGTGAGTCTCTGAAATAAAATATTTCTCTTTATTTTTTATAAGGTTTTATGCATTGATTATGATATTGCATATGTGTGTATGGAAGTATCGGTACTACTCTCCCTACCAATTCAAGATGAGGATTAATTCATTGATTATATCAGACAGTTGTTACAAACAACTAGCTTATCTAAAAATAAGTCAGTTCTAATGTAAGGTACTTATTTAATATATATACAGTAATGTTGACAATAAAAAAAAAATGTGTGCATATCTGATGCATGCAAGCTTAATGAATTGTTCACTGCTTATTGGTCATTAATGTGAAAATGTTTAAATTAGTTTGAATTAGTCAGTTAATGATATTGATTATCTTGTTGCCTTTGTAGATGCCAGACCACATCATGTAAAGAAATAAGAGAGGGTCCGACTTATATGTCTGGAGTTGGAATTGGTGATCCAAACAGTGCGGTTAAAGAAATACCACGACCATCATCTGTACCACAACTTCAGAGTTTGTCATCAATCAAAGACCATAGTCTTGTCTTTTTTGACCTGGAAACAACAGGACTTGGTATTGATGCATATGAATTTTTAATTATCCAAAATATTAATCTGGTTGATTTAATTCAAAGGATTGTTTTTATAAGTTGACTCATGTGACATAAATGCTTATGTTGATGCTTTTTTTTTCATTTTAGCAAGAACATCACATATTCTGCAGGTGGCTGCCGTCTGTGGAGATGAGTCATTTTCCACCTATGTCATGCCAAAGGAGCAAATTACCCCTTCTGCATCAGAAGTTACAGGCCTAAAGCTTAATAATGGAGCCCTCTATCACAATGAGAGGAAAGTGAATGCTATTTCAATATCAAGTGCACTTGAATCCTTTTTAAGCTTTATTGAAAAGCAAGCCTGTGTTATTTTAGTTTTGATGTCCATGTTCTATTTCATGCTTTAGATTCTTGCTCTTTGTTAGATCGGATGGCACATTGCGTGCAAGGGTTTTTGGATACCAAATATTTATTCAAACTTGTCCATCCTAACTTGTGCTCATATAGGCAACAACATTTATCAGATGTGTTGCTTCAATGTACCTACAATGCACATGATGCTGTAGAAGACGTTTTAATGTTAAAAAGGTTATTTGACACTGTTCAATTTTGTGATGATGAACATTCATGTACTACATGTACCTTTCAGTATGCATTGAGTGCTTATTGTTACCAAAAGGTTGTGAAAAGAAATGTCCCGTCTTTGCAATGTCTGGTAGATAAAAATGTACTTAGTGCTGGAATGGCTAAGAAAGTTGCAGGCAGTGGTCTAGATTTTGAATGTCTCAGACTAGCACACTCAAGAAGTGCTGATGGTATTCATGCTCTATTTACTGAACAGTGTGGCAACAGCTCAGTTAGAGTAACTAAGTGTAAAAAAATTATTGATTCTGTCACAAACTTTTTCATGTCTTTGAATGAAAGCTGAATTAGATATTCTGTCTGATCATGATATCAATTTTTGAACTGCAAAACATAATGAAAATCAATGGGTTTTTTTTATTGGACGTATTCTTATATTCACATATGTTATATATCATTCATTATAAAAATGAATTTTCATGGTTCACATGCATAGAACATACAAAATTTGTGAATTGTTCATTAGAAGCTATATGTCAGTATTGATTTTGTATATAATAATCAGTAATATATTCTTTTGATTTGTGATAAAATTCTATAACATAATATTCTAACATTTATATATTTTTTACAAGAATGTGTCAGGTAAATTATAATTGATATGAATTTTTTTTTGTAATAGTATTTCTTATTATTCAAATAAAAAAAACATGTTGGATAAAATAGAGAAATGCAGAGGAAATTCAAAATTTTGAATGTAAGAATTTTAATTTTTAAAATAGTTAATCCATTATTTTTGCCTTAAAAATTATCAAACTAGATGTCACAAAGAAAATCTAACAGATTTTTCTTATTGTCTTTTGTTCAACTGCTTAAGAGAATGGAATGAAAATACATATGAATTCGGGGAAAAACAGAGGAAATTCGGATTATTTAAAGAAAAAATATCTCAAAAATTTGATCATTGACACCCACTTTGCTTTTTAATTTTGTTTTCTTTAGGATGCAGTTTACATGCATAGCTTATCCATAAAGGATTATCATCATTCAATTTTTTTTAATATTGAAATGAAAATTTGTTGTTTTTTATGAACTTTTTTTTTGAAACAGAGGAAATTCGAGTTGCATAAAATAAAAACGGGCTTGTTTCATGTAAAAATTTTAGTTCAATTTTAAGAATATACCCTTTATGAATATATACACACAATGTTATGTTTTATTAATGTGATTAACAAATAAATATTGTCGAAATATGTGATTACCTCCTAAAATTTCAAATTTACAACGCTGAATTTATGCAATAATTTGATTGGCCATTAGCAAAAAAAGTAGGTCATTGACCCAGTTGTTTGAAAGTGGATTTCAGCATTACATACAAGTGTCTTACTTGTCCAATAGTTATTATATGGATATCATCAGTGGATTTTTTTTTCATTCTGAGTAAACGTCATCCTTAAGCATGAAAGATGTTTCTACATGAACAATGAAAAAGTTTTTTCCCCATTTTATTATTTTATTTTCAATGTGCAGTGTTCAAACATTTATTAAAGATCCTCCTAAAAAAATAATTTTATGTTTATATTTCGTTATTTCTTTAGTCTTTAGTGCTTATCCTATATTTACTTACATGAGTCATAAACATATCTTTAAAAAAATTGTGCACCAATAATGTTTGTTTCTCCTTATAGTCATTTGTTTTAGTACAGAGGACACTAAGATAAGTAAAGCTCAAAATGTACACTACAAGGCAAATATCCACATGCATGTAAAGAAACCATTTGGGTTGACAGTAAAATTGATAGTCTCTCTCAAATCTGAATACACAACACTCATATTTTTTATATTTAACATTTTTGATATGATTTTTGAAAATTCATTCTGATGCACATACGTGTAATAAAATTTTAATATACGACTGTCTGATAAGGTTCATGTAGAAGGAAAAGATAATGTAAAACCAAAATTGTTCAGTACCGATGTTCACAAAAATTATTTGTAAATCACATGTGTCCATCGTAAGCACAAAGAGTAACAATATCCATTTATTGAAGCTAAGTTTAATAAGATCACAGATTTTCATTTTTCCATTAATGCTTATTTCATATGCCTTGCTTTCTTTACTTACATAGTTACGGCAGTTCTCTGCTGCTTTGATAGTAAAATTATTTTTTTTAAAGCAGAAAACAAATATCAGTATTTTAAATGAAATGTTTTATATTATCAGCATCAATTAATGACGGATTGAGATTAATACAGTACATATCATATATTTATGAGCTGATCCACACTGCATAAACTGTTTATCTATCACATGTAGTGATATTTAAATGTAAATTCAATTAGCAAAGATGCTTCAAGAAAATAGGTCATAAAATGTGAAACCATTTGTAAAAAAATATAATTCAGGTGTTAAATTTGTTTTCAGTGTCTTAATCTAAATCTGTTGGCCTTGTTTATACAATATATATTATTTATCGATCACTGACTAACTTAATCAACAAAATGATTGAACAAATAATCAGAATGCAGCCAAACAACATTTCAGATATCTTGCATGCCATATGCATGCCACATCCATTACTGTTTTTCTTCATTCGACGATACTGACACACATAAAGGATTAGCTGAATGATGGGTTCAGCTATTCCATAGAAAGCTTTCCCAATCTGTACATCTAATATTAAACCCTTGGTCTTGAATGCGACGATAAGAGCCAATATGATTTGGGGCAAATCCTCCAACAGAGTGGACATCAGAGAAAGTGTTACAGCGCATGTGCCGTTCTCTTCGTCTTGTTCATCGTCGTCACTATAGCGGATCCCTTTGAACTTGATTCCGATGGTAATCAAAAACAAAAGGGATCCAAAAATGGCAAAGCCAAGAATACTGTATCTTACTTTGTCTCCAACAAGGTCTGTTTGGCTCACTTCGGCGAAAAAATCCCAATCCAAGATCAGATCTGCTACTTCTAAAAGGAGCGCTAGAATGAAACGGGCCTTTCTTGAACGACTGGCCATTATGAGTATTCTTTCAGCTAGAAAAAGTAAACGAGAAGAATTAAAACAATGAAATAATGAAATTAACACAGGAAAAAACACTTACTTCCAATAAACTCTCTAAAATTTATCAGTACCGTGAGTTTAATGCTGCGGTATGGTTAGCCTTTCCTCTCTTTGTTTTAACTGTTATAATAATACTGTTACGTGTAATTGGTATCAATTGTGTAGACGATTTAAATTTAGAAAACTGTGCTTCCCAAGATTTACCTTGTATTTATTTATAGAAATAATTGCAATTTATTCTTGGAATGGAAAGCGAAAGTTTCGGAAATCATAAGATAAACTACGATAGTGCAGAAGTGCAATTCCAATTCAACAGGAAAAAAAGACAGATGAAAATAAAAATAATTCTTATTTGTTCGGATGAGTTACATTGTAGTTATTTATTCTACGTCTTAGGATATGTACGGTCGAAAGAGCTATTTGTTCGCAGAAATATTTTGAAGTAGTTTCTTCAGATAAATTAACCATTTCTTCGGAAGAATGAGGAACTTGATCGGACGAAATCGGATTTGTTTGCACAAAACAAAAAGTTTCCTGTCATTCTTTTCTCATTTTTCGATGAAAATGATATTATCATGCGCTATTGCAAAAACTATAGTGGCATGATTGAGACATTTTCATTGAACATAAATTTTAATTTAAAAAAGTCCCCTTAATTTTTATAGTTGTGATATAAAAAGAATTTACAATACATTCGGAGTTGATATTTGGTACATTCTTAAATAGTAAGCCAACTCAGTGCACACTGGCATAATCTTGAATCTTAATATCAACGTCATCGTCGGATACCCACGGGTGATCGCGTCTTTTACTTATCACCCGGTGATAAGTAAAAGACGCAATCACCCATAGGTATCCGACGATGCATCAAAGTAGGAAAAGAAAAAAACTAGCGTAACTTAGGGTTTTTTTTAAGTCGAGCAACATTTTCCTTTAAATTAATATTTTCACATCAAAATTAGTTATGAAAAAATTATATTTTTTAGGCATGCTAAAAACAGCAGTTTGTATCCGCGTTGCTCATTCTGTTCAATGTTTATTTCCTAGATACATTCTGAAAAATTGGTTGATTTAAAACAGTTATTTGAATTGTTGAAAACGCATTGATGTGTCTAAATCAATATATCAATATATCTAGTATCGATAAATTAATAACCATTTATTATAGTTAGCAGTTTTGAACTTACCTCTACGAGACGAAAAAGAAACGATGTTATTGACAAATGTATCCCTCGCTGCAGATTCTTCCATTCTATTTCTGGACACAGGGGATTTTTTGTTTAGTAAATATCGCACATGATTCACTTTATTGAAAAAAGCATACATATTCGACCGTTTTGTTTTTAAAATATTACGAAAAGCTAGTGTCAAACTTTCATGTAAGTCTATAGGTAATATTTACTGTTTCATTTTTTTTTTACACATACATGTACATTATATTTATTAATTTATAAATGATATTCCCTTCAGACCTTTCATTCAACGCATAACATTGTATTGCTGTACATTGCATTTGTTCTTTTCATTATTATTTTTTGTATATAATGTGTATACATTAAGAAACAATCAAACTATCATATCATATTTTTGGAAAACATTGAACTATTCAATGTATGTAATACTGATTTTGCAGCGTAGAAACAGGTACAGAAAAAAAATGAAATAGATACACATGTCACATGTGTTCACGTTGTGTTTGCATGAATTGAGTTTGAAATTAGCTCTAATTTTTTCATAAACGTAGTGTTTTGTTGAATTAAGAATGTTGGACAATGAACATTTTACCCATTCAATCCACCAAAACGTTAAAATATATTATTGAAAGGTTGAAATATTTCTTTTTAAATATATGAACCATTTACGCACAATGTCTTTTTAAATATAGATATTAACACTGCTACGTAAACAACTATATCAACAGAGCGGGTATGCCCTGTATGAAGACAAGACACATATTATTTGTGCATTATCATCGTTTACGCCAACCGCAAATACAGAGAAACTGATGGGACTGTCATTTGATAACATGCCCTGTAATTTAATAATAACATAAAAACCATCCGATTTCAACTTTACAAAGCTTAGAAATTGAAATGAAATAAACTTTCTTATTACACATAAACCAATCATATATTATAATAATAATATAACAATCATAGCCTGTTTTGATTATATATCTCTAAGCAAAGTAGCTGAATAAATACTGAATAGACAGGTAGAGCAAATGAATGCTTAGAAATTATCTTATATCTCCATCGCTAGTTCATACTTAGATACTTTTCTTGTTTGGCTGACTTGATCCGGTCGAAAATTGATTTTTTTTTCTCATAATAATCGATGCATACATTTTCGTTCAGTGAAAAGTCGACAGCTATTTTTGTGTTACAGTTTTTGTATTTAGTGGGCACATTATATTGTAAGTAACAATGAAATATATTACAATATATACATGTCATATATCATATAAAAACGCATTAACAACATTTATTTCAGCCACTCAATGGTGTTATATGTTTCATTGTCATTGTTATTTAAACATAGCACGTGACGGTAAGAGTTAAAACTCGGCAACATGGCCATCATTGGCCGAAGCTTCGCCTACTCATTTCGAAATTTCATATTATTTAATACAAGAAACCGCATGCCGTAAGTTCTTAAAATATTTGGAGGAGTTGCCATTTGAAATTCTTTAAAACTTGAGTAGTTTGCCTTTGAATATTGTCGGTACATTGTTGTGTTTGGAGCAATTTGTGAAGCAAAGATTTCCAAAGAGTATATCAAACTTGAGATTGATAATTTTGACGAGTTTGAAAAAGTTAAAATAAGACGAGATGTTTGACAGCTTGTATGCATGGGTTTGCGTAGATCATCGCGTTTTGCGAATAATTATATCACTTGATAATCCTCGGGAAAAAAAAACCCCTTTTAGATTTGTTATTGACTGACTACAGACATTTATCGGGTTGATCAATCTCATAGACGACCCGAGCCGGATTTGATTAAGTGGTTCATTAGGTTGGATGCTTTTTAAATAGTAAATATCCGCCCTTAAACCCCAAAAAATCTCTCTTACATGTAAATGTAAAATATTTTATGCTCTTTCTATGTCTTGTGACAGGTTAACTGACTAACTTCTTATGGTCGCGTTGTCAAAATGTTTCAGATCTGTTCGCAGTTGAATGGTAAGAGACTCTTGTACCAAAAACCAATTCATGACACACTAACTCAATCATTGTTTTTAAAAATTTAATAAACGTCTTACATAGCCCCAAAGACAAACTATCCTTAAAATTATATTTTCACTATGACGCAACAAGACGTTTTTACATTTTTCTTCCACAACTCGAGTTACAATGTATATCAATATATGCTACAGTAAGCGGGTAGAAAAACAATATTTTATATTTGAATCTGAAAAAAAAAATTGCGACAATATATCTATTCTTACAATATTTTTAATGGAAAATAACAATAACAGACTGTCAACCATCCCAAAAGTCCATAAAACGAAATACATATTTACCGCAGAGCAACACAGGCCTCTAAAAAGATAGAGGTGGGATCAGGTCCTTAGGAGGAGTAAGCATCCACTGTTAACCGGTCGCACCAACTGAGTGCTCCTTGTCACAACATAAATAAATAACATCATTTTTAGGCATATGAATCAGAGAACATTGTATTAAACAAATCAAGAGGCAAATCACAATAAAGAAAATGAAAATTTATCCAAGATTCTGCATACTAAACGCGAAATTTGTTTTTGATTATTTTGCATTGAAAAATAAAATTATGAACAGAAGAACAGAGCACACACACAACACAAAACAGAAAAACATATCGATGGATTTTGGGCATTCATAGTCATGAGATGCAGTGTTGAACGTTTTTTTGTTATTTTCGCTTTCGTCGATTAGTTTGATCGCCCGTATGTAAGGCTCAAAGATGCCATAAACAGCTTTTGCTATCTGAACCCACGATATCAAATGCGTAGTATGACCAGCCACGGCAATAGCAAGGATGATCTGAGGGAAATCCTCGGTGACGGTTGACAGTAACGAAAGCCACGGAGAGCAGGGGTTTTCTGTGTCTTCATCGTTACAAAGATCATAACAAAGGCTGACAAGGGTAAAGGCATATAATATTGTTCCCCAAATAGCAAACACTTTGATCCATTGTGTCTCGTCTAGATTTTGGGAAGTTTTGTTGATTTCGTAAAAGAAATCCCAATCCAAAAAAAAGATCGATTGTTTCAGAAACAATCATTAAAAAGACACAGAAGTCTGTATCCTTGCTACGCATGCTGTTCAAAGAATATATTCCTAGAAAAATTATAAAAATAAGATGACTTCAAAAATTTATACAACTACAATATGTACGTATTATCCGTTGAATTGCTAAAAGTGTGTACCTGTCTTAATTAATATTTCTTGACTATGATATCGTTATAACAAAAAAAATCAATTATTTGCAATAGAGTACAAACTTACCTCCTCAAGTCAAATAAGAAACAATATTATTTAGGAAAATGAATCCCTCGCTGTTGATTCTTTAAGCGAGGCAATTTTCTGAAAATCTTTTACTGCGAGCTATTCATAGATAATCTATTTCTAGATACAGGGTTTTACGTCAAGTAAATATAGCACATCATACAAATAATAAAACAAGCTTTCACCCAGTTTTGCTCAATCAACCATTTTGTTTAAACTACGATTAATATAACGCTAGTCTAAACTTTAGTCAACAGGTAATACTTATTTTTTTATTTTTTTGTCATCTAAATTATAATTTTGTAATTTGGCAAATTATACAATACAATTCCCTTCATACTTTCAATTCAACACATGACATTGTGTTACCTTATCATATTGATATAGCATTTTTTCGTTATTTTTTTTTTTCATAAGATGTTTACAAACGTAGCAACACTCTAATTATACTGTGATACATATTAAAAAGCATTTAATAATTTAAGAAAAGTAATAAACCCATTTTCTTCACATGCTCAGCAAAGAAAACAAATACAGAAAAAATGTAATAGATATAACATGTATTGTTATACTTTCATGTTAAATACTGAAATCTGATTGGTTAAGACGCAGTTAATAATTTTTTCTATTACCCTCAGCGTTAGCAACGCACTTAGCAACGGGTAACATTAAAAAATGTTACATGCGCGAAAATTATGCGCGTACGGTTCGCTGTAGAATTCACGTTATTCCTAATATAAAATATAAAAGCAGTAAAATTTTCTTAAAAATTAAGACATTCAGTATAACAAAATAAATAGTGCCTGTTTGGGAGGATAACAGTTGAAATTGACACCCCTCGAAAACCATTGTCAACCTCCGCTTCGCGTCGGTTGACAATGGTTTTCTCGGGGTGTCAATTTCAACTGTTACCCTCCCAAACAGGCACTATTTATATATTGTCATCGCCAGCTCATACTTGGACACATTTCATTTTAAAACCGGTCGCATTGTATCTTTGAAAAGGTAGCAAGAGTACATATTGTATTATATACTAGTATTATCGTACTCTTTCGAAAAATCGTTCTCGTGGACTAATTCTATGATCCTCTAAATCCAAAAAAACGGCAGTTTTTCCTTGAATTTATCACAGAATTATTAGCTTAATCAAATAAGTTTATGACATTCTTGCTAGATTGGTGTATGTATTAGTGCTAACGAATTTGAACATTGTCATTTATGAGCTGATTGCTTAAATTTATTTCGTCATTGACATTTTTGAGTGGAAGGGACTAACCTTTACATCCAACCCTTTCACTGCCACTGTCGATATAACTTAAAGAAGTTTGGGGAGGGGGGGTTTTCTTGCAAGGGGGGGGGGGGGGAGGGGGCGCTACCAAGACACGAATATATTTTTTTACAAGACAGTAGAATGTTTTACCCTGCTTTTATTTCAGCGCTTTTCCTTGTTTATTTTGTCAATCATTTAATTTCTTCCGTCTTCTCTTTTTACTTAGAATAATTCGAATTTTAACAGAATATTGTAATGAACGATGCCTAATACTATTAGTATTATGTTGCTTTGTAATTTATAAGATCACATTGCTTATTTGTGAATACTTTCTCCGATGCGTAACACGGATTGTAATTTCTCAGAAACAAATACAGGTTTTATTTTTTTTTTTAGTAAAAAAGCAATTACTATACCTTAACATTAAAAAGATTTTATTCAAATGCCCAATAACATTAATGTAGGGATTGATTTACAAATCCATATCAAATAATTTGTACACAAATATTTGCATATACATGAAAACTAAAAAAACATAAATATTTTCTTCATTACAAATTAATGTAATGTTCTAGAGGTTTTATCAAATTGATGAGTAAAGTTATAGAACATATCATAAGAATTACACTGATGAAAATTTCAACGATTTTGCATTTTTTTCGCCCGTTATTTGGTTTGTAGTGTTTGTTTATCTCGTTGATTTCCACAGCATTCATTACAACTTGAATGAAAGGTTCTAATATTGCGTACCCAGCTTTTGCAATCTGTACTGGAGACACAAGTTCTTTTGTCGTCAAGGCGACAATGATAGCTAAAACAATTTGAGGAATGTCCTCAATGATCGTTGAGAGTAAAGAGAGTCCAATCGAACACGCGTTCTCTTCTTCGTCATCACCATTTTCGTTGCAACAGAACAATTCAATTTTGTTGGCAACTATTAAGAAAAATAGAAAAGACCCAACGATGGCAAAAGCGAGGATGCTAGTTTGCACTTCATAGTTCACCTCATCTGTTTTGCTGATCTCGTAGTAAAACTCCCAGTCCAACACCAGATCTATCAACTCCAAAGTCAGGGTAAACAGAAACAGAAACACTTTACAGCACTCCATATCTGCAAAAGTAAATTATGAAATGTGTCAATCATGTAATTTGGAGGGATTTTTTATTATATTATTTTTCTTCATAAATTCTTAGTTTGTTTAAACATGAGAAACACAGTAAAATTCTCTTAGCATTTTCGATCTATAGACTTCATTTACTTTAAAGGAATGGCGCGAAATTTCTAATTCTAATAACTTTTCGTACAGAAACCAAACATTGCTCTATACGTTTGCTATCCAAAAGACAAAAGTTGAATTAGTTTTTTATATCGTAAATTAAAATCGTAATTAAAAGAAAAAAAATGAATAAGTAACAATTGTGTACTAATGCTAGATTCTAATTTTTTAGGTACATGTAATAAGATTTACATCGATATATAAAAAATGAAAAAATGTGTCTATATCTATTTAATCTATTTAAATTGAATAAAAAAGACGATTGTTTTCATTTTATCTAAGTAACTAATTGCTCTATGGCTAGCGCTGAGTACAATATGTTATTCTTATAACTTATATCACAACGTAGTGTTTCTTTGTTTACATGCCTATTTAAATTATATAGGAATTTAACCAGACGAGATGGGAAGCAATTGACTCACCTTAGATTTGATAATTACTTTTTCTTCCACACCAAAATGCAATTATGAAGATTTCTGCATTTTCCCCTTGATATAGGCTTGTACACACGTGGATGAATCTTCTATTTTGAGATTTGAAATTCCCATGTATATATTTATCGACATGTGTATGAAAGTGCATTAAAATGTAGCCCAAAGTTTATTCTACAAAATCAAAATGGTAATGTTTATTCTGTTGCTACCTATCTAAGTTCCCTATTTATGTTCAGAACGTATTGAATTTTAAAATGAATGCAGCCGTAATAAGTTCAAAAGCTTTCTATCAATAAAATGAAATGGTCCGTGAATACCCGTCCTTGATGAAAGATTATCGATTTTGGTTCCTTCTCAATTTCTCTCTTTCTTTGTTCTTTAACATTTCTTATCATTTAGTTATTAACATTTCAATAATATATTTTCGGATAGATTCAGTTGAATTATATACATTAAAGCTCAAACAGTAATGAGAAGCACATAGTTGGATTCATCATTCCCGGCTTTGAAAATTTCTAGTAAAAAATTCTTGCTTTAGAAAAAATTGCAATGTCACTTTGATAACTTGAATTTTCTTGAAGGTAGATATTTTTATTTAGACAAATAAAATCTGACAGTTTGATAATACATGTATATGTAAGATCCTACGTGCAGTTTGATTTCTTAGAGATCGGTTAAATATATGGCAAAATACTATCTATATTACTATTTTTTTTGGGGGGGGGGAGGTCACATGCTAGATATGCGAACTTAAGACTTATTCATATCTGCGCGAAAGGTTTTATTTGTCAAACGCAAAAAAATAAAATAATAATCTAATCATATTTACAAGAAACAAAATAAATGGAAATTTGAAATCGATCACAAATATTTTACATGCCAGACGCAACTAAGCAATTAAGTTACGTCAGCAGTCTGTATTTTTTTTACATCTATTAATAGTGACAGGATTTCCCTAGACTTCTTTGAATCAAAAGCGAAAGCGAAAGCTATGATCTCTTGCAGAAAATGACAATCAATGCCATCGTTAAAAAAGAAAATAGTTGCAGATTTTTTGTTGATAATGAGACAGAAATCCAAACTTTTATCTATGTTTATTAAGGGTAATTCAATTACTTGTGTTTCAATGAAAGAGTATGCAATAGCAGTAATATAACAACTTACATCGAGATTAAATAATAATTAATTTGACCTAGAATTGTTAGCAATTAGCAGACAGATTTCTTTTAAGAGTCATCGACACCCCACTATATTTTTTGTTAATACCACCAAAGTGCAAAAATTAAAGTAGCTTTAAACATTCAATGATAAAGAATTCCTATTTCTCACATTTAATTCAATATAAAACGGGGGAAAAAATTTAAAATGAATGCAGGAATTTAGGAATTAATCATTTCTAATCTTTCTAATTCTCATGTACCTAACATATGGGGCCTTCATATTGCATGTCAATTTCAACAAGAGACATCTTTCTAACTAATGATTATCACAAAAATCATTTTATTAATTTAAGTAGCACTCATAAGCCTTTAAGTACAGCAACTCTCAATTTTACAAAATGCTACCTAAGATCAACTTAATAGGACACATTTGACGATAACTTAGGAATATCTTAATTTAGAATATCAAAACCTTCTACTGTAACAACTATTCTTATTTTTCCAGAAATCAAAATGCCGTTTTTTTTTAAACAATATGTACATGTATCAAGACAGAATTGACTTACAAGTAAATAATCATTTAAACAACACGTGTGTATTCTTTGGGGGTAAATAACATTTAATTATCTTGTCATTCAGGTAAATGTAATACACAAACACGCGCTTTTCATAGAATTGTTAACGGTTTATGTATGAACACACAAGTACAAACACAACCAATTTTCCTTTAACTCTGCAATATATAGAATACATGAACATGATAATTAAGAAATAAGTTGTAATACATGTATATCTCGAAAAAAAAATACAGTTTATTCAAAAGATAGTGAATTTTTTAAAGTTTTTTTTCAGAATGAAGTGATAAAAATTAAGAATGGTCACGCATGACTTATACCAATCGATGTAAGTTTTCTTTTAAGCCAAGGACATTAAAATCATTTCCAAAATTTATCAAAACAATGAATGTAACTCACTTTGTGTACAATGTAGAAATTAAGAAAAAAGTGAATAATTTACATCCGCCAAGCAGAGACAGTATTCGCGAAAAAGAAAACTTAATTGGTTAACTTCTAGGCAGGCATGTGGCAATGGAAAAAGGGGTGAGAGTTCGGGGACCCCCTCCACAAGATTTTGTTAAAATGAACATACATGATAGATAAAAATTAATATGCCCCACTCCCGGATTGAAAATTTGACGTTTGTGGAAAATGCTGCATGGATCTGTAAAAAAAATTTGCTTTATTCAACCGGTCTTTAAAAAGCTTCATAACAGTCCAAATATCCCTAAATATGTGATTTTTCAGCCTTAGGACAGTCTTAGGAAAAGGTAAGTGATGTACTAAATATGGCGATTCCTAAATTTAAGAGAGCTTCGAGAAACAGACTTCAGACTAAGGCGTGTCTTTAGATGTACTTAGGACACATCATAGTCCTTAGATAGATTTGTGAACATGCCTGTTGGGTCTTTCATCACGTTATACTTGTTAGTGTTAATTTGTTTAACGGTTTTCCTCTTTGTTTTGTTACGTTGTATATTAATGACCGACCCCTTCTGTCAGAACCCTAAATACGTATGCTTTCGAATATTTACCAAAGTAGAATATATAAACAATCACTATCAAAACTGTATATATGTTTACAAATGTGAAACACAAAAATATAAAATACAAGCATATGTATATATAAATTAACTCCAAAGAAATAAGTGGTTTTACAGTTTTATGTAACATATTTTGACAACCTTTGACTACATTAAACAAAACAGAATCTTTTAAAATTACATATTGATATACTGTTTTAGAGGCTTTACCGAATTGACAAGTAGGAAAATAGAACCAAGCATAATAATAATGCTGATGATAATTTCAATGACTTTGCAAATTTTTCGTCTGTTGTTCTGTTTGTATTTTTTCCTCATTTTGCAAATCTCTACGGCATTCATTACAACTTGAATAAAAGGTTCTAATATAGCGTACCCAGCTTTAGCTATCTGTACTGGAGACACAAGTTCTTTTGTCGTCAAGGCAACGATAATAGCTAAGACAATTTGCGGAAGATCCTCAATGACCGTAGAAAGTAATGAAAGTCCAATCGAGCATTCGTTCTCTTCTTCTTCACCATACATACAACAAAACAAGTTGATTTTATCAGCAACTATTAATAGGAATAGCACAGATCCAACGACGGCAAAAGCGATGATGCTAGTTCTAACTTCATAGTTCACCTCATCTGTTTTGCTGATTTCGTAGTAAAACACCCAGTCAAACACAAGATCTAACAACTCCAAAGCCAGGGTAAACAGAAACCGAAACACTTTACAGCAGCCCATATCTACAATAGAAAATTTAAAATATGTCAGACATGTAATTACGGTTCGTTCTTCTTTACTCCCCTACCGGTTTCACCGGAGGGGACTATAGCTTTTCATCTGCGTCCATCAGTCTGTCTCACCTCAGTTTTCCACACTTTTTTATTGCGTTTGAAGAATAATATGAAACTTGCTGAACAACTTCAAAATGTCAAACTACAGATCAAGTTTACACTTCTGTAGCGTCTGGTTGACATATTTTTTATATTCCAATTTTTTCTTAGTTCTTAAAAATAATTCATAAAATCGATGTAATGTATGCTAAAATATTGTTTTTCAAGGAAACTTATTTATAAATACCTTGAAAATAGTCAGATATTAAATGGTACGAACAATTTAAATATTTTTTTTAGTTGTATGTATTCCTACGCCAGAATGGTCGACCCCGTGTAATTTTTCGTCGGGGGGTGGGGGGTTCTTCTCCGAACTTTGTGTTAGCGATAAGGATGCTTTTGGAAATAATTCTTTTATTCAGCGGAGCTCTATACTTAAACAATTTGTTGCATGTACTCTAATAAATATTTACATGTATATTCATCATGCATTATTTCCAGCTCTAAGAAGATATCTGAAGCCGATCGAATTCTTCACTCGCATCTTTGATATACACCAAACTCATAATTCATTTTCCCGAAAAACCATACTTCCTAAAAAAGGTTATTATCTAGAGATAAAATGATTATAGGCCTATCTAACATATTTTCCCTTCCCCATTCCGGCGATTACGGCATGCCTTTACCTGCGGCTAGCTTTTTCTATCGGTGACATCACTGTTTCCATATATGGTTATGTCAAAATTCGATAAACTTGTAGACTTTACATTTGTCGATTTGTAACATGTCAGCCGTGCTATTTCAGAAACAGAGATACAAATGCAGAGACTACAGAAAGAAAGTGTGCATAAAGTGGCAGGTTACATGTAGATAACAAACAACATTTTACAGCTGCATCTTTAGGAAATATTATATAGAAGGCCTGTAGGGTCAACTCTAAAGTGTTGATGCCTGAGTTTTAAAGGTAATACGATCAAAGCTACACTCATTCATACAGAGGCTCACGCACCAACACGACTGGATATTGGGATTTACAAGTTTACAAGTCCGTATTTTTTAACACGATTACCCTCCATAGGAATGTACGTTGATGCATGTTCTTCTCAAAGGAATAAAGTTGTTTGAATTTTTTGAATATTTTTTGTGTGATTTATGGAACCCAAACCTTTTTGACGTTTCGAGTCGCGTCACAAATTGGTGGCAGCGGTGGGATTGTTGATTATTCATAGTAAGGAATTATATTCGTTGGAATTTAATTGTGTTGTGTTTTTTAAAATGGATAAATCGTCTAAAGTCGTTACTTTTAATGAACCATTGGAAATAGAGGATTTGGAAATTTCAATGAATCAAGGTCAGTTTGAAGAAACGATTCTTCTTTAAAGACAAGAAAATTGGGAAAATGAAATACCTGAAGAATATATGTTAAATTTAAAGAAATAAAGAAAGAAGACTTTTCTGAAAAATTGAAAGAGGGTTTCTTTGTTATTCAATAGCAAATTTGTGATCAGTTACAAGAACAAATAGAATTTTTCAAGCAAGAACAATCTAGTTTACATGAACAAGTGAATGTTGTGTATTCTTATATGAATTTGATGGAAAATGGAATTCATAAACAGATTTATGACCTGAATTCAGAATTAAAAGAAATCAAAGAAAAGGGATTCAAGTAAATGACCATGAGAAAATTTCTGTCAAACCACAGACTTCTTTAAAAGTGAACCACAAGTGACCTAACACAAAAGATAACTTCAACTCAGATGCTACAAAAGCAATTTCAGATTTCAGGAAATTGGAAAATCATCAATAAGTTCCGTAGCACAAGAAACAAGTCATGCTAAAATTACAAATAAAGGCAATTCGTCGATGGAGACTAACAATGGTTCTACAGAAGCTGTGAGCATTGAAAATGAAAGTTCTAGAGAAGACAGCAGCACAGAAAAATCAGGGACATTAAAATAAAACCACAGCATTATGACAGAAGTTATGATTGGGAAGAATATCTGATAATTTGAAATCTTACACAGGATGAATGACCATCTTTAAGTTCTCCTTAAAGAGAGCTTAAAGGTGCTTAAAGGTAGCTTAAAGTATATCTATAAGCCACCTTTAAGCTATATGTGGTCCTTAAATGTGACTGAAAGGGGGCTTAAAGAAATCGTAAAGATGGCTTAAAGGTGCTTAAAGACACCTTAAAGACTATCTTTAAGCCACCTTTAATCCGCCTTTAAGAACAACGTATAGGTCCTTATTGTCCAAACTGTCAATGGACAATTATATTCAACCTATATGTGAAGTATTCATTTTAGAAAAGCATAGTTTTGAGTATGGGCAATAAAAACACACCTGTTGTATATATTCTGTGTTGGGTCCAGGGTTTTCTGACGTTTAACAAACATGAGATTTTAGTTAGATATACACAAAGAAATAAAAACATGTCTAGACACACAACCGCAGCAATTTTAACAAGAGAAAATTTAAATTGATTACACATGAACATGTACGGTACATAAGTAAATCATGTATATTCTGTCGCAAGTTTCAATGATTCCAAGACAGAAAAGGAATAAAAATGGTTCTTGCTCTAGAAAATAAAATGAAAAAATAATTCAAAACGCCGAAGACACCACTTGAACCCGGCATCCTTCGTGTATGAGCATCACCTCACTCCCTCTGCACCACGGCAACATATCTCTAAAGCGGTTTTTATATCCTATAAATCGGTGGCTATTGAATCAATGTTATGAGTGTGTTCTTGTACTTGAAAAGATTTTGACTTTCATTCAGCTTGTAACAATGAATTATATGAATATCTAATTTATAAATTACATGCATGCATGTATTTAGAATGAAATACGGTACTTGTTCGTCAGTAAAAAATATATTATACCTGAATGGAAACTGTTAGGCTTACTAGTACTTATTTAACAAGCATTCTGAGATTATTACATAAGCAATACACATCCCCTACCGGTTTGTAAAAATTTGTGAAAACAATGCACTGCTATGCAGAATATTATTTCTTACCTCTTCTGTACCCCGAATCAACGGATCAACCCAATAACGAACCCGATTGTAATAATACAAAAAACCCTATCGATTAAATTTACAACACAATGCTTGACACTATTTTACAGAACTTATTTGTTTGTTAGAAACAATACAAGGAATGGTACAAGTAATGAACGATATTATTACTGACTACATACTTTCCTCGTTTATTCAATATACACCAAACCCGATAACGAACCCGAACATTAAAGGAACATAAAAAAAAAATTCTCGAAAATATGTCAACCAGACGCTACAATAGTGTAAACTTGATCTGTAGTTTGACATTTTGAAGCTGTTCAGCAAATTCATATTATTCCTCAAACGCATAAAGAAAAAAAGTGTGGAAAACTGAAGTGGGACAGACAGACAGACGTACGGACGAATGGATGGACTGACGGACGCAGAGGAAGGCTATAGTCCCCTCCATTGAAACCGGTAGAGGACTAATGAATTTAAACCGGGTAGATATACGTTCACCTAATTCATAATTAATTGAAATACAAGGAAAAAGATTTAATGCATTGAAACTATTAGGGTTACCGTACATATGTATTAGTTCTACGCAATATCCCGGTTTTCATGATCACGGCGCTGTTCCAGCATGTATAATTTTAATATTGATTATTATACATTTACAACAGATCTAGAATAACAAATTAAATGATATATGTTTAAATATTAAATTGTATACATGATTTTTAAACTACCAATTCTATAACAATATAAGATATAATATAACAATATCACCAACTACCGGTGACGTATTTATTGCATGTGGCAACTGCAAATGATTTATACATATACATGTACATACAATTGTATGATGTACCCGGCCGGGAATGTGACATTTTTACCCTTATAAATATATTTAAATAATGAACCCCCATTTATTATCACTAGTACAGTAATCTAAATTTAAAATTCAATAAATGTCTAATTTGATATTGCCCCACACACAAAAATGTCCTTTTAGTTATACTTTTATAATGACGCAACATGAAGCTTTCACATTTTTCTTGAACAAATAGTCACAATGTATATCAAGTAGTAAGCAGGTTGAAAAACGATATTTTGTATATCAAGATAAATATTTGAATGCATCTAAATAGATTTTTGCTATAATTAATATCTACTAGTATATTTACAATATTTTAAATGAAAAATGACAATAACAAACTGTCAACCATCTCAAAAAACCATAAAGCGAAATACGAATTTAAAGCAGAGTAACAGGGACCTTAAAATAAAAAAGGATAGAGGTGGGATCATTGCCTAGGAGAAGTAAGCATCACCTGTTGATCGGTCGCACCCGCCGTGTGCTCCTTGTCACAACATAAATAACATAAATGAATAACATCGTTACATCATTTTTAGGCATATAGCAGAAAACGTTGTATAAAACTAATTAAAAAGGCAAATTACGGTATAGAAAATGTATAATATCCAAGATCCTGCATACTTCAATTTTTTTTTTGTTTTTTTTTTTTTGCAGGCAATGATAAAATTATGCACAGAAAAAGAGAGCACGCACACAACACAAAACAGAAAAAAATATCAATGGATTTTTGGCATTCATAGTCATGAGATGCAGTGTTGAACGTTTTCTTGTTTTTTCTCTTTCGGTGTAAAGATTGGCCGCCCGCATTAAAGGCTCAAATATGCCATAGACACCTTTTGCTATCTGAACCCAGGATATCAAACGCGTAGTATGACCAGCCACTGCAATAGCAGGATGATATGAGGGAAATCCTCGGTGACGGTTGACAGCAACGAAAGCCACGGTGAGCAGGGATTTTCTTTGTCTTCATCGTTTCACAGATCACAACAGAGGCTGACAAGGGTAAAGACATATAATACGGTTCCCCAAATAGCAAACCATAAGATCCAATGTCTCTCGTCTACATTTTGGGAACTTTTGTTGACTTCTTATAAGAAATCCCAATCCAAAAAAGATCGATTGTTTCAGAAACAATCATTAAAAAGACACAGAAGTTTGTATCCTCGCTACGCATGCTGTTCAAAGAATATATTCCTAGAAAAATTATAAAAACTAGAGCAAAGCTCGTTGCAAAGCAACGAGTGGGTCTTCCGTTAATGTCGGAAGTAAAGCTGGAAGTTCCTGTAAGAAGCAGAGCTCTTAAACCAATAACAAGAGTACCTTAAATAAAAAGATGAAAAAATCGAATTATTCCTGGTACGACTTAACAAAAACCGAATAATTTTACGTACGACTTAACAAAAACCTTTCCCATTTCAAGAACGACTTAACAAAAAAAATCCGAATGTGTTACAGTACGACTTAATAATTAATTTTTAGGTACAAGTTAATTTAACCAAGAACTTGATACTAATTTCTTAACCAAAAACGCGGAATCAAAATTTCCGGAAAAATCATTTTTTGAACTCGTATATCTCTGTAATGCATCGTCCGATTTTAAAACGGCTTTCAGTGTTAGATTCAGCTAAATAAGCTCTATAAAACACATAATTATTTTTGATTTGATCAGAAAATTCATTTTTTCGAAAAATTTGATTCCCTTCCGGTTTCGACCGGAAGTGACAGATTTTCATTTCCAGCCTTATTACAGAGGTAATTCGATTAAATCATAACCATTGAAAATTTCAAGCCTCTATCTTAAAGTGTTTTTGAGAAACGCCGCGGACAAAATGACTTTTTGAAAATTTTTAAAATGACGTAACGTAAAAACGGAAGTGACGTTTTCAAAGAAACTTCACAAACTTTGAGGTATTATAGTTGCACACAACCTCTGAAAATTTCATTAAAATCGGTTGTAAACTTTTTGAGTTATAAAGCCGAAAAGGAGTCAGAAAAAAAAATAAAAAGAATAACTAGAGCAGAGCTCGTTGCAAAGCAACGAGTGGGTCTTCCGTTAATGTCGGAAGTAAAGCTGGAAGTTCCTGTAAGAAGCAGAGCTCTTAAACCAATAACAAGATTAACTAAAATAAAAAGATGAAATAATCGAATTATTCCTGGTACGACTTAACAAAATACGACTGATTTTAAGTACGACATAACAAAAACCTTTCCGATTTCAAGAACGACTTAACAAAAAAATCCGAATATGTTGAAGTACGACTTAGCAATTATGTTTGGTACGAGTTAATTTTACTTTAAAATTAGGCTATTTTTTAAACCAAGGACGCGGAATCAAAATTTCCGGAAAAATCAATTTTTAAACCCCGATATCTCTGTAGTGCATCGTCCGATTCAAAAACGGATTTCAGTTTTGAACTCAGCATGAAAGTTACTGTAAGATACGTACGTAAAATTTTTAAAATTGAAAAACATGAAAATTCAAAAAAATTGGTTTCGACCGGAAGTGTCCGAATTGAGTTTCCAGCCTTATGTCATAAGTAAAACGATAGTTCTACCTTCTCTGTAAATCTCACAGCTTTATCTTAAATCAAAAATGAGAAAAGCTCCGGACAAAATCACTTTTTAAAACGTGAAAAACGTCAATATCTGACGAAATTGATGACGTCATCAATTAATTTTTTCACATCATAGAGATCTTTCAGATACACATTAAATCTGTAAATTTCAAAACAATCGATGAAAGCGTTTTTGAAATATTTGAGTTGGAAAAAAAATAAAAAGAATAATAATAATAAGAATAAGAAAAAAAAGAAACCGTAGAAAAACAAAAGGGTCTTCCGTTGAAAACGGAAGACCCTAATAATAATAATAGAAAGAAACCGAAGAATAACAAGAGAGTCTTCCGTTGGAAACGGAAGACCCTAATAAGATGACTTCAAAAATTTATACCAATATAATATGTACGTATTATCCGTTGAATTGCTAAAAGTGTGTACCTGTCTTAATTAATATTTCTTGGCTATGATATCGATATAGCAAAAAACATCAATAATTTGCAATAGTGTACAAACTTACCTCCACAATTCAAATAAGAAACAATATTAT
This sequence comes from Magallana angulata, assembly GCF_025612915.1. Taxonomy (NCBI): domain Eukaryota; kingdom Metazoa; phylum Mollusca; class Bivalvia; order Ostreida; family Ostreidae; genus Magallana; species Magallana angulata. The sequence continues at coordinate 34,224,495 of NC_069115.1, forward strand.
TTAGGAAAAATATCCCTTGCTGTTGATTCTTTAAACGAGGCAATTTTCTAAAAATGTTTTACTGCGAGCTATTCATAGATAATCTATTTCTAGATATAGGGTTTTACGTCAAGTAAATATAGCACATCATACAAATTGTAAAACAAGCTTTCACTCAGTTTTGTAAAATCAACCATTTTGTTTAAAGAATGATTAATATAACGCTAGTCTCAACTTAAATATACAGGTAATACTTATTGGGTTTTTTCTTTTGACATCTAAACTATACTTTTGTAAGTTTGAAAATTATACAATGCAATTCCCTTCATACTTTCAATTCAACGCATGACATTGTGTTACTTTATCACAATAATAAAGCATTTTTTCTTTATATTTTTGACATAAGGTGTATATAGATGTAGGAACACTCTAATCATACAATGTAATACGATAAATATTAAAAAAGCTTTTATTTAATCATTTGATAAAAGTAAAAACCCATTTTCTTCAAAAGCACAGCAAAGAAAACAGATACAGAAAAATTTAATAAATATAACATGTATTGTCATCACCAGCTCATACTTAAATACTTTTTTTTATTACCGGTCGCATTGTATCTTTGAAAAGCAAGAGCACATATTGTATTATATAGAAGTATAAATATTATCACACTTTTTCCGAAAATACTTCTAGTGTTCTATATTAATGATCCTCCAAATCCAAAAAACGGCAGCTTCTATTAGAATTTATCACAGAGTTATAAGCTTGATCAGATTAGCTTATGACATTTTTACCAGATAAGTGAACATTTAGGTATTTGTGACAACGAATTTGAACATTGTCATTTATGAGCTGATTGATAAAATTATTTCGTCATTGGCATAATTGAGCGGAAGGGGATCAACCTCCATATCAAACCCTTTACTACCACCGTCGATATTACTTAAAGTATTTGGTTTTTTCTCTTGCGGGGGGGGGGGGGGGGGGGCGGGGGCTAGAATGACAAGAATATATTTTGTTACAAGGCAGTACAAATGTAGTGTGCTTCGCTTCATTTTTTTTTATTTGGTCAATCATATAATATTTTCCGTCCCCTACTTTTAGTAATCCGAATTAAAAGAAAATGAATATTTGAGTGAACAATGGTAAAATTGACCTAATAGCTTTACTTTTAAGTTGCTTTGTAATTAATTAGATCATATTGTCTATTTGGAAATATATTCATACTTTATTAGATGCGTGGTACGTATTGTAATTTCTCTGAAACAAACACATACATGTTAATTTTTTAAAGTCAAAAGTAATACTTTTTAAATTGAAGAAATTTTATTCAAATGCCAAATAACATCAATGAAGGAATTGATTTACAATTTTATACGAAATATTTTGTACACAAATATTTACATAGACATAAAGAGAAAAACAAAACATAATTATATTCTTCTTTACAAATTAATGTAATGTTCTAAAGGTTTTACCAAATTTATAACCAGAGTTATAGAACATATCATAAGAATGACACTGATGAAAATTTCAACGATTTTGCAGTTTTTCCGCCCGATATTTGGTTTGTGCTGTTTATTTATGTCGTGTATTTCGACGGCATTCATTACAATTTGAATGAAAGGCTCTAATATTGCGTACGCAGCTTTTGCAATCTGTACTGGAGACACAAGTTCTTTTGTCGTCAAGGCAACGATTATAGCTAAAACAATTTGAGGAATGTCCTCAATGATCGTTGATAGTAAAGAAAGTCCGATCGAGCACGCGTCCTCTTCTTCGTCGTCGCCATATTCGTTGCAACAGAACAGGTTGATTTTGTTGGCAACTATCAACAGAAATAAGAAAGACCCAACGACGGCGAAAGCGAGGATGCTAGTTTGCACTTCATAGTTCACCTCATCTGTTTTGCTGATCTCATAGTAAAACTCCCAGTCCAACACCAGATCTATCAACTCCAACGCAAGGGTAAATAGAAACCGAAACACTTTACAGCAGTCCATATCTGCAAAAGTAAATTACAGATAGTGCCAGTCATGCTATTTGGAGGGTTTTTACTTTTTTATTTATTTTTTCTGGTTTTGTTTTTTCTTTTTTATGTATTTTATTCTTGGTCCGTTTAAACATATGAAACAGTATGATTCTCTTAGCATTATTGATCTATGGACTTGATTAACTTTTATTCGTGGCGCCAAATTGATACATTCGAAACATTTTGTCGTACAGAAACCCAACCTTGCTCAATACGTTTGCTCTCTACGAAAGAGAAGTGATAATTATTGTTTTTTCTTTTCGTTCCATTTTTTTTGTAAAACTCGTAAATTAGAATAACGAAAATCTGCATGTAACAGTTGTGAACCAATGCTAGATTCTATTTTTGAATAATAGAATTGACATCGATAGAGAAAAAATGTATAAATGTTTCTATTTCAATGTAATGAAAAGACAATTATTTTCATTCTATCTAAGCAAATTATTGCTGTATGACTATATACAGTATGCAATTCTTATTACTAAAATTACAACGAAGTATTTCTTCTTTTACATGCCTTTTTCAATTTTAAAGGCATTTAACAAGATAAAAAAGAAAACAATTGACTTACCTTGGATAAGATTATATCTTTTTTCTTCCGCAAGAAAACGCAACTATGAAGATTTCTGCATTTTCCTCTTTTTATAGACACGCACGTGATTGAATCTTCTATTTTAAGTCTTAAAATTTCCAGGTATATATTTATCGACATGTGCATAAAAATGCATTAAAATGTAGCCCAAAGTTTACTCTATAAAATCAAAATGGTAATATTTATTTTGTCGCTACCGATTTATATTTCCTTTTATGTTCAGCACGCATTGAATTTTAAAATGATAATAAACGTTATTAATTCAAAAGCTCTCTACTAATGCAGTGAAATGGTCCGTGAATACACGTTCTTGATGAAAGATATATCGATATTGGCTTCTTTCCCATTTTTGATTTGTTGGTATTCTTTCATATTTTTCTTCTCATTTACATGTGTATTTATTAATATTTCGAAAAAAAATTCAGATAGATTCAGTTTATTCATACATTACAGTTTAAAAAGTAATGAGAAGCGCTTAGCTGGATTCATCGTCTCCGGCTTTGGCAATAAATAATTATGGTTTTAAAATACCTATATCATATTTTAGGTTATCAATTAATAAATTCAAGATATCACAAAAAATTAATATAAACTAGACATGATCTCGTTGCGAGCAACGAGTGGGTCCTCCGTTTGATTATGAATATATGATAGGTTAAATCAAAATGTTGACATTTGGTACGAGTTACTATATCAACTTCCTTTTAAACTATTTTTGGACCTACCCTGCAATATTGAGATTTCCGGAAAAGGTCTTTTTGAAACTGCATTATCTCTGCAATGCGTTGTCCGATTTTCAAACAGTTTTTTAGTTTTGTATTCAGTGAAAAATGTCTACAAAACGTATATGCTTTCAAAATTAAAATTTTGAAATCACTTCCAGTGACGACTGGAAGTGAAGGACGACTTGCTCATATTAAAATTTGATAACTTTAAAACATATTCTGAGAAAAGAAATTGTAAAAAATTTTATTTGAAAAGTTTTAAAAACACAATTTTCTAGAAATGCTCTTTGAGCGGACCGGAAGTGACGGACGATCATGTTTTTACCTGATCGGCACTAAGAATTCAAAAATATATTATTCCTGAAAATTTCAATGTATCTTTAATCATTTTTGAGAAAAGGGAGCATAAAATCACTTTAAAAAAAAAAAGAAAAACGAACATAACGGCCGACCGGAAGTGACGTCATCAACAAAAATGTACGTGATAAAAGACCTTGGTATTTTGTATTATTCGTGACATTTTCATTAAAATCTGTTATAGCATACTTGATATATTTGAGTTTTAAGAAAAATGTTAAGAAAAAAAAGTATAATAATAATAATAGTGAAAAATAGAGAAAAAGAAATCTAACAAAAACAATAGGGAAACGGAAGACCCTAAATATCCAGTGTGTCCATACCGCACGCATTGCATTTGAGTTTCTAGCAAAAATCGCTTTGGAATAAGTTGCAATGTCACTTTGTTTAATTTGAATTTACTAAGAGGGAGATGTTTTTTATTTAGACAAATGACAGTCTGACATTAAAATGATACATGTTAGATCCTATATGCACTTTGATTTCTTACAGATTAACTTTATGGTGAAATAGAATTAGTATAAGTTGTATTTCACCATACATTATAAATAAATGAAATTGAATTAAGGCTTTACGGATGGAAATATTTTGCATACGATATTCCCATCTAAGCACAACTTTCAATATTCACCACATATGAGATTTCGCAAATTCTTCTACTCTTTTTTGTTTACCTTTCTAGATCTATATGCCAACATAAGACTTATTCATATCTGCGCAAAGGTTTGTCAAAAAATCACCTTATTTAAAAGAAACATTAATATATAGAAATTAGAAATTGATCGCAAATATTTTACAAGCCAGATGCATCTAAGCAATTAAGTTACGTCAGCAGTCTGTATATGAGTCTTAGCAGTCTGTATTAATAGTGACAGGATTTCCCTATGCTTCTTTGAATAAAAAGCGAAACCGAAAGCGAAAGCTACACATATATGTTTTATTTCAGAAAATAATCAACAAAATCAACAAGCAGGCCCGTAGCGCGGATCTAGAGAGGATGGGGGGAGGGAGTCCGGATTCCCCTGGAGAATTTTAAGATCTTCAAATTGTGGGGTCCCCGAAAAGACCCCCCCACCCCCACCCATTGAAATTAAAATTATCCCACGAAACACCCCCTGCGTAAATTATTTAGATCCACGCATAAAAAGATCTAGACAAATTCTATTTAATGCATTATAGTAGAATGAATTGTTGTTTTCTTGTTCTTCTACTTAATTGCTGGATTTTTTTAGAGATTAACGTCTCATTATAAGATTACAAAAATAAAGAATAGAGTATGATAAAAACAAATATCGTGAGAACATTAAATTTAATTTTGGCATCTCCATTTTGTGTAAAATATATTAAATTAACTCGATTAGTTAATGCTCAAAGAAGTTTCTCTTATTGATATTTGAGATATAGTTAATCATTTCATTTTACTTTATGCCACAATTATATGAGTGCAAAAAGAAATAGCTGCAAATTTTCTGTTGACAATGAGACAGATAATCCAAACTTTTATAAGGGTTTATTAAAGGTAATTCAGTTATTTGTGTTTTAATGAAAGAATATGTAATAACAGAAATATAACAACTATCATCGTGATTAAATAGTAATTAATTTGATCTAGGATTGTTAGCAATAAACAGGCTCCCCATAATATTTTTTGTTGATACCACCAACATAAGAAAAATAATAAAGTAGCTTTAAACATTCAATGATAAACAGCGCTTATTACTCATTTTTTTAATTCAATATAAAATGAGATAAAATTGGTTTTTTTTTTTATGAATGAAGAAATAAATTATTTCTAAACTTTGAGTTTATATTTGTTTTTTTAAATTTACATGTATAATAAGTAAAACAATCTATTTTCACTGTTTTACACTCTCCAAATCATTTTATTTCTCGTAATAATTTAAAAGTAAAGAAAATATTGGTAAGGATATACAATGTACCTTTTCCACTAATATTCTATTCACTAACTTGAAAAGTAACTATGTCTTTGACAAAATTATCCAAAAGTGAATAATTGCACCACAATGGTAGGGTTACAATATATAAATTATATTGTTGCACACCCGAGTAAACGTAATTCTTAAGAAAGAGAAATGTATCGGTCTGATTGTTTTGAAAACCGGTGCCAGATCATTTATGCAGTTGGTATTGCACTTGACTAGGAATTTTATGGACCTGGGTTCAAATCCCAGTCTGATTTTTCCATCATGTCACACACGTTTCGTTCTACTTTTTAAAGTGATTTTTCTTTTTTGTTTCGTCACGTTTTGTACTTACGACTGGTCCCTTCTTCTAGACCTAAAAATGCCTTGGAATGTTTACCACAGTAGAACATTTATGCATGGTTATCAAAATTGTATATATATAATTTTACAAATGTAAAACACAAACATATGAAATATATATATATATATATATATATATATATATATATATATATATATATATATATATATATATATATATATATATATATATATATATATATATATATATACACTCCAAAGAAGTAAGTCCTTTACGATTTTATTCAAAATATTTTAACAGACTCATTACACATTGATGTACTGTTTTAGAGGCTTTACCAAATTGACAAGTAGAAAAATAGAACCAAGCATAAGAAAAATGCTGATGATAATTTCAATGACTTTGCAAAATGTTCGTCCTTTGTTTTGTTTGTATTTTTTCCTCATCTTGTTGATTTTCACAGCATTCATCAGAATTTGAATGAAAGGCTCCAATATAGCGTACACAGCTTTAGCTATCTGTACTAAAGATACAAGTTCTTTAGTTGTGAAAGCAACGTAGGTAGCTAATGCAATTTGAGGAAAATCCTCAATGACCGTTGAAAGTATTGAGAGGCCAACTGAGCATGCGTTCTCTTCTTCATCACCGTATTTGTTACAACAGAACAACTTGATTTTGTTGGCAACTGTCAATACAAATAGGAGAGATCCAACGACGGCAAAAGCGAGGATACTAGCTTGCACTTTATAGTTCACCTCAACTGATTTGCTGACCTCGTAGTAAAACTCCCAGTCCAACACCAGATCTATCAACTCCAACGCCAAGGTAAACAGAAACCAGACCACTTTACAGCCGTCCATATCCTATAATTGGGAATAAGGGTATGTCAATCATATCAATTTTTTTGTTTTTTGTTAATAACTATTGGCCTTTATATGAAACAGTAAAAATCTGTTAGACGATGAGTTATCGATTAAATACACCTTTTAAGGAAAGGTGCTTGCAGTTTTGCACCTTTAAAACCAAACCTTGGCCAATTTTGTTGTTGTTTATTTCAAAGAAATGGGAAAATGTTTTATTTTTAAAAGATTATAATGTTACGTATGTCTATCACGGAGATGCAAGATTGTGTTATTTAATAAAATTCACAGAAATAGATAATAAAAAGCCTAAATATGTCTTCATCATTTCAAAAAGAGGGGGACTGTTTTTACTTCCGAGAAATTACAAAGTACAGTTGATTGTACCAATGCAACTTCATATATCACAAAAATATATTGAATTAAATTCTTAACAGCCTTTTTAGCTGGAATGCAACTTCCAATATCACAACATGCATATATCAAATATATAACAGCCTAGTTAGCTACAATATATATGCAAGAGAACAGAAGGACAGTTATTGGCTTACCTTTTAGATTATAAGTTAGGTTTTCCCTCAGCAAGAAAGCAACACAACTGAGGATTTTCGCTCTTTGTCCTTTTTTTAAAACACATGCATGTGTATGAAATTTCTATTTGAAGTTTTTAAATTTCCCAGTTTTATTTTTAGCTTCTTGGGTATGTATACACGTGTACACTGTATTCCATTTTAGAAAGATGTCGGTCGCTATCAATTTCATTGTCCTTTTTTTATTCAAGACGTATTGCACTAAAAAAAAGGATTGCAACAGTTCGTTAATTGGATATAACGTAATTGTCCGTGAATAACAAACCTTGATAAAACATGTATCGGTTTTGACGATTTGACGGTAGCCATAGAATGTTAATAAAACTTTCCATAGTTAAGCATTTTGATTGACTTCTGAAAAGAGTTGCTTTTATGTTGCAGAAACTAGTAAAGAATTTATGTGATGTTTGGTGTCGTCGTGATGTGGTGTGAGCAAATTAAAAAGTTTGCACTCATCAAATTGTTTGTATCTAAACAACAATCACATACTAATATATTAAGCCATAATAAAATCAAGGGTGGAGAAACCCCCATAGAAAATTGAAAGATCATGATATGACAACGTAAGACGCCACATCCACGTTGTATGCATCATCATTTAAATCAAAGTAAGGTTAGTCAGAAAAAGTAAGTCTTGCAAAAACGTCTAAATTGTAACATGTACCTTTCCTAAAAATATTTCCATCATCAGATTAGCGCCTTTTACAGGAGCTCTTAAGACACCGTCACCTTAGTAAATAGTGGGTAACTTAAGAATCAGTAGTATAGTAGTTATCACGAATAACTTAACATTACTTCCTACAATCTAAAACAAAATAACGAAATCATAAAATCATAATGATTATTTCAGTCCAAGCTTTCGAAAAAATTAATTCAATCAATAACATCCCCTTTACATCGCCTTTACATGTTATCTGTAGAAACAGATGAAATATGCAGATACCAGACTTAAAATATGTCAATATACACGAAGTTCGTCTTAAAATTGCACTAGTGTTGTCATATCAAATTAAACGAGCGTTGTTCCTAAAACGTGGGTGGAAAGACTTGATTTTATCGATTAATGTCATTAAGTACACAGTCATGTGATTCGATAAACCCAAGACCGAAGGGTTCTTAATGACCATAACCAATAAAATCAAGTACTACAATACCAACGTCGTTTCATTAGTTTTGTGATTCAGTTCTCGAAATTTATAAATTTATTTATAAATAACGCTTTATCAATATACACTATATATTTTTTCTCTGAATTTTAAATCTTCTGCATACAAAAATATTAAAACAGCGTTTTCGTCACTGAGATCACCCAGTACATTGATTAAATTAAAAAATTGTTATATTAATTTATCATGATATGTCCTCTTTAAATTACTTTAATCGCAATGTAATGATGACTGTTGAGTAGATTTTCACTTGTTGGTTGCACAGTAATACTAAATATTAACCTTTCAAAAATACAAAACGTAGAGTGATTTATTAATATACATTTTGGGGGGGGGGGGGCTTTGAATATTTATCTTCTCTATACCGTACGAAAAATATTATACAGCGTTTCCATCATTGAGATCAGCGCGTACATTGATTAAATTACAAACCATTTTATTACAGCATCAAGATATTTCCTATTAAATTCTGTATATAAATGTAACTTTAATACTGCAATGTAATGACGACTGTTGGATATATTTTCATTTGTTGATGTTTTGTTCATTGCACAGTGATACTATCAACCTTTTAAAACACATTTTGGGTTTTTAAAAAGGTAAATATAAATTTATATATAATTAGTGCATGTGCTAATATTCAAATATCACTCGCACGTGTTGAATTCAAATGCTTTTATTTTAAAACAAGGACCAAGTTTGTTTCTTTTTAATTGAAATACATGTACTTGCAAAAATTGGTTTCTGTGATGTAGTGTGTTCTTTTAAGTGTAACGTGTAATTAATAATTTTGGATTTCCCAACTCCATTAGCTTCTTCTTTTATAGAAATATAAAAAAAAATCATTACATTTATTTCAATAAGAACGTAACGATGTATATTAATTCATGTATTTGCATATGTATATATATATATATATATATATATATATATATATATATATATATATATATATATATATATATATATATATACACGAATAAGTCCTTGAATTTGAAATCCACTGAAGAGCCGATCAGGCGAAAGCGCTCTGGATTAAGTTTGAAAGAAATGGATTATTGTGTTATCGTCTACTGAAAACATTAATATATATATATATATATATATATATATATATATATATATATATATATATATATATATATATATATATATATATATTCAATAAATCCTTTTTCTTGGTACCGGGGATGAATAAACACAAAAATAAGTCCAATGCTCAAACAACTTTTATCTATAGCGCTTTCGCCCTACCGGGCTCTTCAGTAGATTTAAAAACAAAGTAAAATATGTTTTTAAATCTACTGAAGAGCCCGGTAGGGCGAAAGCGCTATAGATAAAAGTTGTTTGAGCATTGGACTTATTTTTGTGTTTATATATATATATATATATATATATATATATATATATATATATATATATATATATATATATATATATATATGAAATGCTATGGGTTCGGAACCCTTGTTGTTTATTTATGCTGCAATATATTTAAATTATAATAAATGTTTGCGAAGTGAAACAAAAGTTCAAAGTCATGAAAATAAGGTATACGATTTTCTTCATTACAATATACAATAGTTCAATACCGTATATTTCAAATATGGACCCTCAAATATACATGTATATGTAATATCATTACATTTTTTTGCAATGGCTGTTCGGTTACCAAGAAGTCCGTTCCTCGGCTGTGACGAAAGTAAAGAAGACTTTCGGTCTTCAACACTGTAAAAAACGAAACTTAGGAATCTCCTAATCAGAGTTTTTTTTATTATTGAACTTTCACATATTCACATACCAGAGTATAAGTATTGCGCATAAACATAGATATATAGTTGCAATGTATACATAGTATTTGTTTGATAAATACATTCCAATATTTAGATATAAAGTATATATACATATACATATTACTCCTCAGAAGCGTTACAATATAATTTGAACATGTAGTGGTTTTGATATACATGTGAAAATGATTTTCTTTTTAGAAAGGAAAGGAAAAATCCAAAAAAACAGAACAAAAAAATAATAAAAAGAGACATAGACATTAAAGAGAGAATAAAGATGATGAATGTTCCAAACGTTGAAATATAGCTTTCCAATAAGTATTAAACAAATGAAAATTACAGTTTTTCAGAAGAAAAAGTTTTCTATAAACAGTCTTTTGGTTATAGATTTCTTAATGGTATTTACATTTAGCCTTAATGTTTTCATTTAACTTTGCAGAATATAATGTTTTGTAAAAAGAATGATTATTGATAAGTTTTCTAACCTATGAATCTCTCTGTTATCATATTTACCAAAAAGGATTGAATGATTATCAAAATTTGTTTGTAAACCAAATATATCTGTCATCCATTTCTCCTAATCAATCCAAATTTCTTTCACTAAATAACAGTCGATGAAAATATGTTTTATTGTCTCAGGGGTCTGTTGATAAAAATAACACAATGAAGAATGTACTATTCCTACTATATGTAAATAATAATTAACTGGCAAGATCCTATGTTATAGTTGGTATTAAAACCACAGTAATTTTGAATCCTTTCTACACTTAAAGGGCAGACTATAAAACTTCCTCCATTGTTTTTGAGTTAATTCAATTTCTGACACCCATTTTGTTTCAGATTTTGGATGTTCTTATCTTTGATATTAAGAGGTTGTACATACCACTACAACCCTTCTTAGATCTACAAAGTATTTATACTGTATTTAGGTAACCAATATTATAATTCTTTTATAGGTAACTATTTATTGAATACTTTCACATTATTTTATAATGCTTTTCTTAGACCGAGATATTGAACAAAATTTGTTTTTAAGTTAATCTGTTTTTCATCTCATTATAACTTAACATCTGATTGTCATGTTCATACATATCCCCTATGTATATAAAACCTAATTTGAATAAATCCTTACAAAAAAACTGATTTATTGTCGATTTATACCATATGTGTTCATTAAACATTCTATCACAATTTCCTTTTCGCACATCAATAATTGTTCTCCAACATTGTAATATATCTTTCCAAAATCTATTGTTTGAATTTTTCATAATCATATTAGTAACGTCAATACCAAATTTCATCAATGTTTGCATATTATATCCAAAATTAGCTTTAAACAAGTTTGTCCATTTTGAATTAAAAAATATAAGCCTTTTAATCCAACTTGATTTCAAAACCTATCATTTTTAATCCGGCATTCTCATATCCTTGATTAAGAGTGATTCTCTTAATTTTGTCTGGTTTTTCGTTCCAAATAATTTTGAAAAGTTTTCTTTCAAAACTTCTAATAAATTCTAGTGTTGAGTTTGGTAGAGTTAAGATTTAATGGTTCATTTTTGGGGTATTATCCTAAACAGAAAATCCTTTATTACTCTCTTGGACAATGCGAATTTTTAAGTCGATGGTAGAGAAACGAGTCTGAATATTCAGCGAAATGAATCTTCGGATACCTATACCAATACATAACGACATAAATCTGTGCTAACATATTTCAAATATTGAAAGTTTATAACATTGAAAACATTGATCAAGTGATAATCACTGTCTCTGTGTGAAAGTCGGATGGTAAGGTTAATACAACTTAAAAACACTTCATAGACTGCGTGTGAGCATCGAAGGGACAATGTTAACCAATATATATTCAGATTTCTATCATCAGATTTGTTTGAAAATGTACTTAAATGACCACAGCAAAGAAATCCAGTATAAATAAAGCAAAGAAATGTTTACTGTTTTATACA